>NC_142009.1:78452201-78775766 GCF_049901735.1 Notechis scutatus
GCCCGAGGATGCAAGGGGGGGGGGAATTAAGTCACCCCCGAAAAGACGGCCTAGCCATTTGGGGGGGGGGGGGTAAAAAAAAAGGCCCGGCCTTATTTTGTGAGAAACATGGTATTATCCAAACAATATTCATGAAAGTTTATTCTGTGGCTTCCTTCCTTCCTTCCTAAATTACAGTACAGTGTCATCTATTGGAGAGCTATGACGTTGGTTAGGTGGACTTCTAGGTTATGTGATCCTTCTTTGTTTTTGATATCTGAGAGAGACAGCTGAAAAAGAAATGAAAAGAATTGAGGAAAATATTATTTTTGTGTTGTTGTCTGGAGGCAATATTCCAGTTGGGCCTGCTTAGTTAATACATGTATTAACTATAAATGTCCTCATTTGGAAGATTTCAAATCTGATTTTCTGTCTACAAATTGGAAAGTTGAGATATAGTTATTATGACTATTAAAGGAAACTGGTTTTGATATGGCAGAGTACTTTCCTAAAACTGAGTGCAGGTATATTAACAAATGATATCAGTGATCTGAATGTGATATTATTTTTAAAATTAACCCTCAACCATTATTTAAAAAATCTACTTCAGAGAATTCTCTGCATTATGCAGAAATATTGTAATATTTGTACTTCCCAAACTTATTTGTTTAGTTCTTTATTTTTATTTATTAAGATGCAATTTACAATATGTTTTAGATCTCTGCATTTTACATTTCAGAGTAATTATATACTGTTTAATAGAGCCTGTGTCGATATAAGTGTAAATATAATATTAGTAAAGTATTACTATAGTAATATATAGCATAAATATTGTATATAAGTTATACATTTTGGAAAATATTAGTACATGCTTGTATATAAAAATATAAGAATCTTTATATAAAAATATATAAACAACAAGAGAATGTGTGCATTTTCTTAAATACATATGATGGCAGGAAAATATCATCTCAAGCCTTTGTTTCTTATTCTGTTTCCTGCATTTAGTACAAGTAACCTTCCAGCATTTTTATTCTTCATGTATGCATCAAGAATTTGGTGCAAAAGGCAGACAGGAACATCAGAATACTATATACACCAAGTAACTACTTTGATGCTGGCAGTTTGCTGAACGTGATACAGAAATCAGTTCATGGAAGTAATGTAAACCATTCTGAGCAGCTGCTGCAGCTTTCCCTGTTTTTATGAACTGTCTCAAAACCTGGGAAGTGTCAGCAATTGCGTCAAGCAGCCAGCTGAGTGCCTCCTTCAATTTCAGTGGATGGAGCGGTTGCTTTGAGGACAGTATGTTTACAACTGCTTTATCTCACTTTTCCCTTCATTCCCGGGGCCTTTTGGCTGACCTGGTGCCTTGGGCAGCAGCTGGCTTTATATAGCTTTGCTGCTATATAAGTTGCATAACTACCTAACAAAGGACAAGGGGAACCAAACCAGGAAAAAAAAAAAAAGATTTCCTTTTTGGAATGTGCCGTTGTAAACTTTTTCTGTATTCTGAATAATAAAATAAGTGTGGTGATATGTAATTCTCCAAAAGTATAATTTATCACTCTCTGGGATAAAGTATTCTTTTTTTTGTTTTTATTGTTTATATTTTTGTGGTTTTTTGTATTGGGGAATTTAAAAAAAAAAAAAAAAAGAAAAAGGGGGGGGGGGGGGGGGGGGGGGGGGGGTTTTTTTTTTCCTTTTTCATTTTTTGGGGGGGGGGGGGGGGGGGTTGGGTGGTTTTGGGTGGGGTTTTTTGGGGGGGGGGGGGGGGTGTGGGGGGGGGGGGGGTTTTTTTTATTTTTTCTTTTTTTTTTTTTTTTTTTTTTTTTTTTTTATTTTTTTTTGTTTTTTTTTTTTTGTTTTTTTTTTTTTTTTTTTTTTTTTTTTTTTTGGTGGTTTTTTTTGGTTATTTTGCAGCAAACTAAATAAGTAAACTGAATCCACTTTTCTCTGCTGTCTGCTGATCTGTATATGTTGGGGTCATTGTCTCTACTTTGAATTTATTAACTGACAAATTGAAGTTATTATCATCCAGGAATTATTTAGGAGATAAAGGCAGAGAACTGGGTTTTCCTTAATTTTATCCTTACAACAACAACCATGTAAGATCCCTCAGGTTGAGAGAGTATGACTGACTCAGTCATCCATGGAATTTCATGCAAATGAACTACCTTGAGTGGGGATCTCATCAATCCTGGTTCAAAATCCTAACCATTCCACTACCCTAACAAGGTTGACCCCCCGCTTATCATCCTGTTCTTTTTTGATCTCTTTTTCCTCTTTGGATTCAGTTTCTGCTACAGTTGCAACTATACTTTTAGGCTTACAACCTCCTAGCAAAATTCATGTAGTAAATTGTGATCTTGATCAAGTTAATGTCCAGCAAATGTAGAGGATATTTTTGGCATAAGATGCTTACATAGTTCCCATCTATATTATTCCCAGCTAGAAATCTATTCTAAATAGCTATTCAGTATTTGGAAAGCAAAGCCTGTTTAGTTCATTCTGAACTTAACTACTCTTCCTAAATATAATTTACATTGTTAATTATTATACAATTTACATTGTATAATATAATTTGCATTGTTCTATATTTGATCTCCAAATATGCTCTGAAGCATGTGGGAAAGTGGATGTTTCACTTTTCTGCAACACCTTAAAACAGTGGTATCTTTTTTCAGGATTGCACAAGGAGGTTCGAGGCCTTGCAAACTAGTGCTACGTAGCACTCTTGCTCAGAATGTTCAGAAGCAAAAGTTGGAATGCAAAGAGCTGCAGTGCCTGAAATTTAATGATATAAGGAGTTTTATGAAAAGGAAAGGTCTCCGCACAACCAGGGAACAACTGTGAGATTAAATCACAGAAATAGAATAATATATTTCACATTATTTCAACCATCCTTCCAACAATTTCTGACAGATAGATTGGCAATATTATTCCTAAATGCCAAACAATCTGAGGTTGAGAAAATAATGGTTTGCTCACAACTAACTTTTCTCCTGAGAAATTGTTTCAGAGATTTTGTTGTAATGAAGACACAATATAAATTAAGCTTAGTTTTTTTTTTCTTCAAGAGTTGTTTTGATATTAAGATATATTGGGAGAGCCCCAAGTACTGAATTTGCCTGGAAGAAGAGCAATCCTGTTGTTAAATAATCCTTCAGCCAAAAAATAAATAAAAAAATTACACCAAGCCCTTTGTCTATGTCATTTACCGTATTCCCAGAAGATCTATGACAATCGTTAACTTTCAAAAGTTAAATCTTTGGCAAGAATTTAGTTTTCTTTCCAGCAGTAATTCTTTAGTCTATTTTTAATTAAATTCTTTGATATATTGGAAACGTTTTCCCAACTATATAATCTCCATTCCTTAAGAATTCTGCTTCTCAAGAAGAATACCACAACTGCATTTATTTTTATTATATTACACATTAGGCACAAAACATTGTACTAATTCTGCATAATAATTTTGGAAGTTTGTTTTCACGATATAAGTTATTGTTTCAGAACCCATAATTTTGTATTTTTTTATTCAAAACAACTGATCTCAACTGCTGCTCAGGAATCTTTCAAAAGCTGTGATTCACCTTACAATGATTTCTTTAAAATGTGATCCCAAACAATAAGAGGTGGCACTGCAAAATTACAGTGCTGGGTGATAATCAAATCTGGCTATGAGATACCATAGTAGAATGGAATGCAATTCTCCCTTCTGTTGTCCCTTCTCTGAATGGCAAATAAGAGGGAATTAATACATATAAACTACTTACAAGCATAAGTGCAAATCAAATTTCTATGTATCTGAAAATCTATGGTTTCCTTCCCTTAGAGCAAAAAAGGTAGTGATTGACAAATTGGCCATGAAGAATTTAAAAAGTGATTTGTAAATTGGAAGAACAAGAACTATGTATTGGAAGGCTATAGAAGGGAAAACTCATACGGAGCTGGTTAAGAAAGGTTAAAGAAACTGAAGATTTTATTTTAGCAGCCAAGAACAAGCTTTCTATTTATTTATTATTAAATTTCTATGCTGAAGCATCTCTAGCCAACTAAACTTTGCCTATTAATTGCATGAAAGTGACAATTCAGCATGGAACAGACATCAGCAAATGCCGCCTTTTTAGAGGAAAGGATGAAACAATGACCATTTGATCAGTGGCTGTACTAAAATTTTGCAAACTGACTAGTACAAACAGTGTCATAATTGAGTTGCCAAAATTATTCACTGGAAATTTTGCAAGGGTTTGGATATAAATCTAGCAAAAACTACCAGAAACATCAAGTTGAGTAGGTTTTGGAAAATGACTGGGGTAAGAGCTTACGGGACTTTAAAATTCAAACAGGCAGGCATTTTTTCATAACATGCCTGAAAAACAAACACTCATTGGAAAAACAGAGGTGCTGATATTACGACACTGGGTAATGCTAGGTTAGAGGAAAAGCAACTGGAAAAAATTATGATATACTGGGGCTTGCATTTTTAAGTTAAATGCTTATGGAAAAAGAAACCTGCCCTTAAAGCAAGCATTACTGGAAACCTTGGAGCATATCTAAAGGACTCCTTATTTGGGAAAATTTGAATTTATTGGACCTGAACACCCTAACTTTACAAAACAACTATTACTATAACACTACCTTACTTGGAACTACCTATTTTAGTAATTCTTAGGTCCTTGCTCAGGACTTGAATTATTAAGTTTTCACCACACATAGACTGTGAACCTAACTGCAGATTATTACTACTGCTAATAAAAATTCCAAAGTAACTATATTTGACCTAGTTAATGGCATGTGTGTAGTGGTCCATGATATGAACATTTGACTTGCATAATGACAAATGTAACCTGAGTGGGCTACATCTATCTGGGAACAGGACTTATAAGTGTCATGGGGCAACTTGCACTATAATTCTGTGCCAATGACAGAAGGGAACTCAGAATTTAAAAAAAAATCTATTTAAAATTTGTCAGCACCAACATAAAAATGTCGATCTGACAAATTGTCTTACGAGGAGTATTATGATTGCTAAATAAGTTAGATTAGGTTTGGTATATGTTGATTTTGGTATATAACCTAATGTTCAGTATATGCTAGAAAATCATTAATTTTGTGACAAAATAAGATATTTATATTTTTTTAAAAAATTATGTAGCTGTCTTTTTACATACGAAACTGCCTCATGAGTTTTTAGTCATACAGAATATTTTAAGAATCTTATTGTTATCCTTAATACTTTTAGCTATTTGCGTCTCATTATGCCTTAATACACTTCAAACCTAATCTTATCTTCCATTTGATTTTTCTTTTTAAAACTAACAATGCAGTACTTTTTTATGCGTTCTTCAGTTTTAAAGAACTTAATTTTTACTTGCAATTACATTAAGCAGCTTGTCACTCAGGCCTGGTGGTTGTGAAATTAATTCTCTGCTTAATTTTATGGAAAGCCTCCCCCGAGCCAACTTTTTAAAGCTTCAGTTTAAGTAGTGTTCATCTATGTGTCTTTTTGTTGTTACTTTTATTCCTCAACTTACTTGTACAAGCTAACTCCTGTTACATGAAGCCTGGTGACCTTGAGCCGATTACTACTCAAGCTGTCTTCATGTGCAACAAGGTGTTTGAAAATAGACTATCCAATGAGAAATAAAGGAGACCACACTGTTCCCTTCTACAGATAGTTTGAATTATCTTTCCTAAGTTATGTGCTATTGTTTCTCTAACAGACTCAGTGAGAGCTGTTGGAGGCAAAACCTAAACATGAATTTGTATGTGTGTGTGTGTGTGCACAAATATATTAGCTCTGCACATATCAATTACATTTCAAAATAAATATTTCATATAATGCATAAGCACAACAAGGAGGACTTACCACATCTGGGCTGCAAAAATTCAGATGACAACTAGATGTCAGTTAAGAGATGCACTTTAGTGGTCCTCCGGATTTTTGCAGCCCTATATGCCTTCTTGTTTCAGATTTTGGATGAGATCTGGGTGGGTGAGTGAGTGGGGAGAAGGTGCAACTATTTATAGAGGTTGATCCAATAAAGATAATGTGATTCTAAAAGAGGCTGCACATTTCTTCCCCCCCCCCTTTTTTTTCAGGCTCACATGGAACCCTAAATAAAAGGAGTTGCTTTTACGAACAAGGGAGAGATGCTGTGCTTGCAGTTCTTTCAAATCATGCTGAAATGTGCACAACCCCACCATGTCTCTCAATTCAGCCCTTTCTGATTTAGAGACCACCAGATACACTGTATTGGTTCTATAATTGCTAGACTTCTTAGTCCAAAGATTATGGGAATTGCATGACATATATATTGGTGGGGGGAGACAAGATGAGAAAGTTGCCTTATTTCATATATATCTATTCCAATCATCCATCCAGTCCATCCACCCATTATCTATCTGCCTATGGTATGTATGTATGTATGTATGTATGTATGTATGTATGTATGTATCTATCTATCTATCTATCTATCTATCTATCTATCTATCTATCTATCTCTATCTATCTATCTATCTATCTATCTCTACCTACCTACCTACGTACCTACCTACCTACCTACCTACCGTCTATCCTACATTTGTGGGAATTAAAAAGTGCACATGCTAAATAGCACTGAATGTCATTCCCATCACCAGATTCATTTTTCTCGCAGCAAACCATGAATCTATTTGAGAGGAAAAAAATAATTATAAGAAGAGAGCAAGAGTCCAACCAGAAGGAATAAAGATATTAACAATTTTCATCTACAAAAAGCCACCTTAAAAAAAAAAATACTGTTATGACAATTATAGAGTGGATAAGAACCTTAGGAGTCATTTAGGCCAAACTCTTCAATGCAGGAAAAGTTTTGCTACAGCATTCTTGATTAAATTGGCGTTCCCTCCATCGTTGTGGAAAATTTCAGATATATTAAGTAAAACCTGAATTCAAGGGATCACTTGAGGAGATGAGGTGTCCATAATTTTAAAATATTTGCATCATTTACAACAATAATATTTTTGCATGATGTCATGCATATTAGAATTTATCATTCGTCTTCAGACTGTTCAACCCAAATCCCTCCATCGTTCCTCATAGATCTCCTTGATCATTTTGCTCTCTTGCGGTTTGTACATGAATTCTTGTGCCCTACATATGACAGGCAGTGCAAATCAGTGAAATTCAGCATTTCGAATTGAAGTGATACAATGCTAACATTATGCATTTTTATAAAGTGTGCTGTAGACCTGATCTTGAGATATTAGAATTCAAATCATTGTGTCACTTTAGGGGGCTTTTGATTTTCGATGCAATTACTTACTTAATCTTTGGTTTCTCTGTGTTGAAATGTTGCTCTTATTGATCGTATTTTGGTTTCTGAAAATTCTCAGAAGTTGTGTAACCTTTCCCTAACTTAATTCAGAGGCTACAAGGATTTTTAAGAAGCTTTCACTGGGAATGTATAATCACAAGGTCTTAAGAGATGTCCTGTTACCCACTTCCTCATCTATCTTAATTTATAATATTTGTGTTTGTTTAAATAAAGATTATCTACTGATGTTGTTCAGGTTTTCATCTTTCATCTTTTTTGCTTGGTTAAAGATTTAAATGGAATAAACTCACCCAAGGTATCAACAGTCTGGCTCTGAAATATTTGCTATGAGTTGTTCCAGTTATTGAGAGAGGCCAGAGTTTGCAACTGTGTCAACTAGCATGCCATATCGATCTTCGGAGATTTTTCTGGAAAGCAGCTACAAACACATGTTCCTTTTCTTTCTGGGTGATCTTAAAAAGAAAAAAGAATTGAACATGGAAGGAGCAGTGAATAGACCCTTGTTTCTCCACATACAAGGACTGGTTGTCTGCGGTGGAGTAGGGTGTCTTTGTGTAGAGGTGTGCACGAGTTAGAATCCTCTATTTTCTGGGTTCCAACTCACCTGGAAACATGTGCCTACTTTACATGTATTTCAGTAACTCACCAGTGTGGCTTGGAGAGGGAAAACACATTCCTCACAGTTGAGATTTACACATGAAGTAACTGCTTGAATGAAGCTGTTGTCATCTGTTTCCTCTAAATCAATTTTACAAGACTATTTACTGTATCTAATAAATCTCTTTCCGTAATTGGACACTTACGGTATACTCATATTAGATGGTAAGTTTAAGGATGAACTGTTTAGCAACAGGAATTCTTATATTTTAAATAGCTTGCCTTTTAATTGTTAAGTTTTTATGTAACATTTGGATCATGAAATATTTCTCTTTGGCCCGCTGAAGGTTCTTAAAATAAGTAGTTTCTCAAAGTTACATAATGAACCCTATGAATTCATTTCCATATATGGTCTTCTAATCCATACTAATGGGAATGCTATTTTCCCCACTGTTATTGATAGTTCAGTTATCAGAGTTTTCCCTGTATTATTGAAAGTTTGATCCTGAAAGCAATTTTAGCTGAGGGGTGGGGTGGGGGGTGAGGGTGTAATAATATCCAGGCATAGATACAAAACTCAATGTTAGCCACTCCAAACTTAATTGCAGAAAGTATGACTTCAGCAACAGAGTTGTCAATGCCTGGAATGCACTACCCTGACTCTGTTGTTACATCATCTAACCCCCACTCCTTTAACCTCAAACTATCCACTATTGACCTCACCCCATTCCTAAGAGGACTGTAAGGGGAGTGCATAAGTGCACCATACGTGCCTTCTGTCCCTATCCTATTGTCCCCTTTTAATCGTACCTATTTTCTGTATTTTTACTCATGTTTATACTTATACCTATTATTTTGTAAGCAATTGACAAATCAAAATAAATAAAATAAAATAAATTGTCAGCTGGATGGACTTTTAGCAGGGTTGATCAACTGTGCACTACTTTATGCACAGTTTCATATTTCATATCTTTTGAAATGTGCACATTTACTGTTCTATCAGCAAAAAATATATGTATCAAATTTCAGAGAATATGGAGATGCATGAGCTGAAATGATACCTGCTTGAGTTAGAAGAGTTATCTTGGGAGTAGCACAGAACCAAAATTGGAATGAACTGAACCTGATTAGTTCCTCCTCTGCTAAATGTATGCTGATAACTTTCCTCTGATTGGAACTGCAAGCAGAAATAAGAGAAATAGTTGCTTTACACTCTGAATGTTAAGTAATAGATGGGAATAGACTGCAAATACAATATAGTGATTATATAGACTTGCCATGGCCCTAAGAAGTCAAATTTTGGCTTCATTATCTTTTTCTCTGTCCTTCTCTTATTTCAAAGGGTTGTTGTAAAGTTAAAACAAAATGACTGCCATGTGGGCCAAACTATTTTCCTGAAAGAAAGTTGAGGAACAAGTATGGTGACTTGGTGATGGGGTGAAGGAGCATACCGTGTCTGGAGGAGTATCAGTCCTTCAATCATGTTCTTAGGTCCTACTTCCTCTTTCCCATGTGCCCGGTGCACTTCTGCTTATGTATACTTTCCTATTCCTACTACCTATCTTTCTGGAGCCAGGATCTCTAAACTTGGCAACTTTAAGACTTGTGGACTTCAACTCCCAGAATTCCCCAGCCAGCATGGTTAACTGAGGAATTATGGGAATTGAAGTTCACAAGTCTTAGAGTTGCCAAGTTTGGAGAGCCCTGTTCTGGAAGATGGACATGCCTTGATCAAGTATATCCTCTAGGAGCATGGTTTATAAGAGCTACTCATGAAAAAGATTTTTTTGGGAAATCTAAAACATATTTGAAAATTTCAGGATATCTCAATACTGTGTCAGGAGTACATATATCAGATAGATGATGGGACAGATAGACATATAGAAAGATGGATGGACAGACAGATAGACATAGATATACATAAACATAACTATATACATAATAAGAAAGGGAATTACTCAATTTCAGTGAACTTATGATTATATCGGACTTGAAGAGATCATCCATGTCTATTTTCTTGATACAAATGTATATATTTGTCCCAAGAAAAGACATGGATGGTCTGTATGCACAAAAAATGTATGCACAAAAATATTCTTTTCATGCCTTATTATGGACTTAAATGGGACATGTCATCCTACTTCTCTGCCTCTCCTTTCATTCATTCAGAATTGTATTGTAAGGCTTTTTCTTCCTGAAATATACCCACAATGTTCCAAAACATTTGTGACTAAAACAAAACGGTCAGTTTAAAATTGGGGGCAGTGCTGCATCTATAGGCATCTGGCAGAAAGAAACAGTTGAGCACACATAGCACCCACCTTCTTGGAGTTGGGTGAAGAAATGATCAACCCTTTCGCCCTCTTCTGTCTTCCATTCAGGTGGTGTTTAATATCTTTTCTCCCATTCTTAAATCAGCAATTTAATACCAATGTTGCTGAGATTTAATACCAATGTTGCTGACTTTCCCAATCGCATGCTAATTTTTCAGATCAGTTGTTTTTCACCCATTCTACCATCCCACGCTTTTCTGAAGCCCAAGGTTAAGGGTGGGGGGAAATCTCCTCTATCAGTTTGCTTCAATTAGAATGACACAGCTAAATAGTGGAACACATGGAGATATTGAAAATTAATAACCTTAGCTCTTTTTTTTAAAATTTCCATTAAGTTTGGCCAGCTGTCTGATTGGAAAGGTAAATGTAATCATCTAACTGCACAATAGATGAATTCTCTACCCAGGGGATTCTGATCTGAACACCTGTCCTGGTCACAGAATTGCTTCCCAGTGTTAGGCCCATGTGGCATGGAAGAACAGTGGTCTGGGTGACCAGAGACCTTCATTGCTGTGCTAGCAGACCTTTAGGCAATCATACAGATCATTAATACTCCATATTCCTTGAGCAGCCAGGTCCAGGTTTAGGTGTCTTATATACCTTTTCTTGCAGGTAAATCAGTTGAGACTGATCTTATTTTCTCATTCCTCTAAAACTCTTAATTCTTTGCCTACATCTTTATCCTAAGGTATGGAAGAGTACATGGCCAGATTTTCAGATTTTGGTAAGGGATATTCTAAGGATGAAATCAATTGTTAATCTCTCTCTTTCTCTCCCTTCCTCCCTCTCTCCCTCTCTCTCTCCCCTGCATTCTTCATCAACCGAAGATCTAGCTGAACAGACTAGGTTTGAGTTCTTGAATGACTGAGGAAAGAACTCACAATACATGGCTTCTTATTCTGTGGGATGGATATAGAACAGTGGTGGCTAACCTTTTTCAACTCCCGTGACGATAATTGCATGCATGCCAGCACCCAGAAGGCAATGCATGCTGGCCCCCCACCCCCTGTGCATGTGCACGCGATCCCCGCCACGTGCCATGCATCTCTGCGCATGCGTGCATGATTCCCCCTGCCACTCGCCATGCGTCTGTGCATGTGTGCATGATCCCCATGTGCTGTGCATCTATGTGCACGCAACACATCACCCCCCGCCTGCACTGCACATCTCTGCACATGCACGTGCATCTCCTGCACCCCCCCGCACCCCCCACGCATGCATGCCAAATACCCGACAATCAGCTATTGTGCGGCGGTGGCGCGCATGCGCAGTGGGGCTCTTGCGGGTGAGCTATTGTGTGCCAGCAGAAGTGGCTCAGTGTGCCACTTTTATTTATTTTTATTTGTTTTATTTTGTTAAGCGATTATAAGATAACAGGTATAAGTATAAACATAGTTATGAATATATGAAATGGATACATATAAGAAAAATAAAAAGAAACAATAGGACAGGGACAGTAGGTACGTTGGTGCGCTTATGCATGCCCCCTACAGAACTCCTAGGAAAGGGGTGAGGTCAATAGTAGACAGTCTAAGGTTAAAGTTTTTGGGGTTTGGGGAAGAAACCATAGAGCCAGGTAGAGTATTCCAAACTTTGACCACTCTGTTGGTGAAGTCGTATTTTCTGCAGTCAAGTTTGGTGTGGTTTACCTTGAGTTTGTATCTATTGTGTGCTCTTGTATTGTTATGGTTGAAGCTGAAGTATTCATTGACAGGTAGGACATTGCAATATATAATTTTATGTACTAAGATCGGACTGACGGTGGCATAGTTCTAGGTTTTCTAGGTCTAGAATTTCAAGTCTGGTGGCATAAGGTATTCTGCAATGAGTAGAGGAGTGGAGAACTCTTCCGGCACATGTGCCATAGGTTTGCCAACCCGGATATAGAATATTGCAATGCCCATCCACTTTATAACTTTTGACAAGGCTTGTCCAGTACCACCTTGTTATTTTTCTCACGTCTCCTGATATATTATATGTTGTTTGAATGCCATTGCCTCATCCAATTCACATGGGAACTATCTCTTGGGTTTGGAGAATGCTGGTTTGGGTCTCATGTATTTCACCTTCCTTATGCCATATTTATAACTTTGCACAAACACGTAGCACAATGTATATGTGGGTGTATAGCCCTATCACCTTCTTTTTCTCTGAAGCCAAGCTAGAAATCAATAGATAACTATATAATAGCACTGATAAAAATAAGGTCAGGTGTAGAATTTATCATTGTAATGATCCTTCTGGCTAGTGAAAGGGATAGCCTGGATTCACTGATCATTTAGTATTAAATAAATACTATTTTTATTGTCTCCAGTAATAGAAGATGAAGGAACAAATACGTTACCATAGTCTGTAAAATAAATAAGCTAAGGTGGTGTTTGCCAGGTCTCCGTAGATTAGTTGAATCTATGAATAAATAAGCTAAGGTGGTGTTTGCCAGGTCTCCATAGATTAGTTGAATGTGGGTGTTGCAAATGTCATACAAAAGACTTGTCTGAAATTTTCTAGGGGAAAAAAGTTACTCAAATCACAACCCACCTACTGAACTCTACATTAATTATGATGCTTTAATATTGCTATAAAAATGAATAATTCAGTGCCACAACCTGTGTATTTAAGCCTGGATTTCCTTTTACATCTCTTTCTGATGTATATTAGTTCTCTTCAAAGAGAACTGTGGTGTCCAAATCTTTGTTCTTAAAATTGTTTTAACCTCTGTTCTGTATAAGAGTTCTTACTGTAATTAAAATCTTGTCAGACATCAGTTTTCTACAATAGCAAATTCTACTTTACTTCAGGGATGAGAATTTTAAAAATGCATTTTTTAACCTTTTTAAATAGACCAGGTCATTTAAGTGGTCTAGCTGCTTTGAATTCTCTACTCTAGTTGAATATAGATTTTTTTTTACATTGATTGCCATCAGAACTTTTAACAGGGAATATTAGCTATGGCTCTTCCACATTTCTTAAGAATTCACCACATGCCAAAAAGTTCTAGCCCTTCAGAAATGCACTATATCTGTACTTTGACCATTTTATGTTGTCTCTCTGGTATTCTCTCTTGTCATATATATTGGTGTGGCCTGAAATCAATCTGAAGTGTAAAATTCTTACTCCAAGGAAAAGCAAAATGTGCAAAATTCATAGATTGACACATTGCAAGATTATACTTGTTGCTTTTGACAGTAGGCTGACAGGCAGAAAGGTAGCAATCATATTGATGCCCTGATCTGGAATGAAGAGTGACAGGAGACAGATAAGATATGTCTATTGAAAAAAAAAAACGATTAAAAGGGACACCCACTATGGTTTTCCCCAGAGTAGCAAAAAAAGAGTAATAACCCTTCTCCGAAAGAGTTCTTCTTACATCTTTGTAACTTTGGCTGTTCAAGGGGCTGAAGAAGAAAGAATGAATATTCATCTAGATAATGACTGCTGCTTAATGTAGCACAAAGCAGGTAGTAGGTGTACGGAGATAAAGGATAACTTTCCTTTGCAACATAAAAACACAAAGGGAAAAGTCATGAAACCAAAATATGAATAGTGTGAAAGTAACCAAATGCATCAGCAACAGGGCTCCGTGCTCCATACTAGCATTTCATATTTATTTTATTTATTTATTTTGTCAAGCGATTATAAGATAACAGGTATAAGTATAAGCATGGTTATGAATACATGAAATGGATACATAAAAGAAAAATAAAAAGAAACAATAGGACAGGGATGGTAGGCACGTTGGTACGCTTATGCATGCCCCCTACAGACCTCTTAGGAAAGGGGTGAGGTCAATAGTAGACAGTCTAAGGTTAAAGTGTTTGGGGAAGAAACCACAGAGTCAGGTAGAGTATTCCAGACATTGACCACTCTGTTGCTGAAGTTGTATTTCCTGCAATCAAGTTTGGTGCGGTTTACCTTGAGTTTGTATCTATTGTGTGCTCTTGTATTGTTGTGGTTAAAGCTGAAGTATTCATTGACAGGTAGGACATTGCAATGTATAATTTTATGTACTATACTTAGATTAGACAGAAGACGTCGTAGTTCTAGGTTGTGTAGGTCTAGAATTTCAAGTCTGGTGGCATAAGGTATTCTGCAACGAGTAGAGGAGTGGAGAACTCTTCTTGTGAAATATTTCTGGACTTTCTCCACTGTATTAGTATCAGATATGTAATGCGGGTTCCAGACTGATGAGCTGTATTCAAGTATTGGTCTAGCAAATGTTTTCTATGCTCTAGTTAGTAGTGTGATATTACCTGAAAAAAAAAACTACGCAGGATTAGGTTAACAACTCTTAATGCCTTTTTGGCTATGTAGTTACAGTGGGCTCTAGCACTTAGGTCATTAGAGATGAGTACTCCAAGGTCCTTTACTGGTCCTTTATTGAGACAATGATATAGAAGCTTCAATCAATGCAACACACGAGAAAGTCTTATCCTGAACTATCTATCCTCTAATCAAGTGTTTTATACTTTCTTCAGTTTTGAGTAAGTAAGGTTGTGGTCTGTGTGTGTGTGTGTGTGTGTGTGTGTGTGTGTGTCTTTTCTGAGCCTTGGCTGGTCTGTTCTCCCACTTTATTTTGCTGATCAGCTGGTCTGAATAGTGGGGGGGAAATCACTGTTTTTGTGCTACCGTTAGAAAGCTTATAATTAGGACTGCTGGGAGTTGGGAGGTTTTAATGTCTCTCCTAGTGATCTCAATGCAGTTGTTTCCCCATTATTAATGGGGGAAGAGAAATAGAAATCTTGACTGGATCAATATGGCAAAGTGAAGATCTATCACGTGTGTGTGTGTGTGTGTGTGTGTGTACATCTATGGCCATTCCTGATCACTGGTCCTATTGCCAGCTAATCAATGTCAACCCTCTTTTCAAAAACAGGATTGTACACTGAGAATCTATATACAAAGAATGATGTATAAGAATTCAAGACTATGCAAAAACTGGGATAAAGGACAAAGATAGTACCAAGTGCCCATTTTGTATGTTTAAGTATCCCACAGGGTCCTGTCAATCAGTTTTTCAAAGCATTAATAGTGCTGAATTGAAAACAAGACACCGTACTTCTTCAAAATGTTGCAGCTATGAAAATGTACTAATGGTGCACTTATAACTTTCTCTTTCAGAAATCTGTTGCCCATCTGTGGAAGGTCAGTCTACTTATTTTATATAGCACTGCACATAACTGCTGTGTTATATAAGAGCTAGTGCATTAGATCTAAGTATGGCAGATGCAATTTTACAAAATACTCTGCAAGTTTTTTCTTCCTTTTTTTTAAAAAAAATTACTTAACAGAAGATAAAAAAGCTCTGTGCAAAATGGAAGTAGATGGCATGTCACATTATTTAACATGACGCCTACAGACAGCATTTTAGATCAAAGTAGAGATCATACTAATTCAGTCGGAATTGCAGCCACATTACCTTGATAAAGGGATTCTTGAATAGTTGGAAGATCCAGGGGTTATAAACTTTTCCCCATAACTCTATCCAAATTCCACATGCCCATAATTTTGTCTCCCTAGCTATCCTTCCTAACCCTTTACAAGTTATGCAGCTTGAACAATATATAAGTACTGTGGTAAGTAAACAAATTGTAACTTTTTTTCTTTGAAACATAACTTTTGTTTTCTCATGACAAATTATGAAATTCCTGGAAATAAAAACAATTTAATCAATCAGAATACAGCTGGAAGGGACCTTGGAGGCCTTCTAGTCCAGCCTCCTGCTCAGGCAGGAGACCCTACGCCATATCAGACACGTGACTGTCCAGTCTTTTCTTAAACCTCTCCCCTCAGTGATGAAGTACCCACGATTTCTGGAGGCAAGCTGTTCCACTGATTAATTGTCCTCACTGTTAGGAAGTTTCTTCTTAATTCCAGATTGCTTCTCTCCTTGATTAGTTTCAGTCCGTTGTGTCATAGTTCCCGCCGAGCCCAGTTTGAAGGAGGAGGAGTTAGAACTGGGACTGTCTGACAGGGAAGGCATGCCAAGGGCTGAGGACGATGCTGTCCCAGGACCAGTGGTGGGTTTCAAATTTTTTTTCCTGCTGGTTCAGTGTGAGCATGCATGCTATGTGCAGCGTTTGCAACTCACCTTCTGCAAGCCCTTTGTGTAAAACAGCTGATGCGTGGCAATCGGATGTGCCACGCGAATCAGCTGATGTTGAAAAGCAGGAAATAAAGGTCAGTATAGAACCAGGCCAGGTGGGAGGGCCCAGCAGCTAATCGTTGGAATGAACCGGTTTGCTCTCAGATAATCCTCAGAGCTACCGGTTCGGCCGAACTACTAGAATACCACCGCTGCCCAGGACCCTCAGGCACGGTCGACCAGATGTTGGTCAACCAGATGGAGAGCTGCCTGCCTGCACAGATGCAGAAGAGGATCGACTGCTGACCAACAGTGGTGTTCCTGTAATGAGGAACAGCTGTTTACTCCACTTGATCCAAGGGCATGGAGAGTGGAGCATAGATAAGCCCAGAGAAGGGCTGCATAGCTACTCATGAGAAGGTTGCCTTATCCCTCTTCTCAAAGAACACCTGGAGGGGAGTAACTTAAGGAGAAGCTATGGGGAATTAGTCTTTGCCAGGAGCAATTGTTTGCTTTGGCTTACACTCCTCTGGCTTCGACGTGTGCCTGTTTGCTGTTTGCCTTGCCTTGGTTGGAAGATTGCTCTTCTCATTTTGGACCTAGCCCTTCTCTTGTGGCCTGCATTTGGCTTCTGCTTCACTGGGGCTTTGAAACTGCTTCTTTTCTGTGAACTGTTTCTTGTCCTGAGGACTGTGTGCCTTATATTGTGCCTGGACTCTGCCTGGTGGATGGGACTTGGAAACCTGGACCCTGCCCTGTGAGCGTGCTCCTACTCTGTGGGCTTCCTTTGCACTACTGGGTCTGTGTTTGGGAGTCTGAGGGTGGCTGCCTGCAGGGTAGCATGGGAGCCCTACCAGTTGTTGTGGGACCTTTGGCTGAAACATATTAATAGAAATAAAGAACTTTCTAGAGCCCTGCCTTGCCTTCATCATCTGGGTCATAACACATTGTTTCTTATCCTGTCCTCTGGTGCTTTGGAAAATAAATTGAGGGCCCCCCCCCACTCTTTGTGGCAACTTCTCAAATACTGGAATACTGCTATCATATCCCTCCTAGTCCTTCTTTTCTCTCGTCAAACCAAATCCAAATCCTGCAATCATTCTTCATATGTTTTTGTCTTCGGGCCTTTAATTATCTTCGTTGCTCTTCTAATGCACTTTGCATCTCTTTTTTGTAATGTGGTGACCAAAAACTGGATGTAATGTTCCAGGTGTGACCTTACTAAGGCTTTATAAAGCGGTACTAATACTCCACATGATTTGATTCTATGGTTTATACAACTAACGATTATATTAGCTTCTTTGGCTGCTGGCGCACACAGCTGGCTTGTGTTTGAGTGATCATCCATTAGAATTCCAAGGTCTCTCTCACAGTTACTGTTTTGGAGCCAGGTTTCACCTCATCTGTACTTGGACCTTTGGTTTTTCCTGCCCAAGTTTTTCAAGATCATTTTGGATCCTGAGCTTATCTTCTGGGGTGTTGGCTATTCCCACCAGCTTAGTGTCATCAGCAAAGTTGATGAGTTCCTCTTCTATTCCCTCATCTAGGTAATTTATGAAGATATTGAAGAGTACTGGGACTAAGATGGAACCTTGTGGTACCCCACTGCTTACTTCCCTCCATGTGGATTAATTAAGAAGTACTCATTGATTATGTTATTTGTTATAGTGTTTTGTATAAATGCCTTCCTGATCTCATTTTAGCACTGTTAAGAAAACAAGTTAAATATACACAGAGAATATTGAAATGTCATCCATAAGATTTGCAGGCGTGTTCCTCTGTGTTCACCTATAAACTCCACCATCTAATTTTTCTTAAAAGTCTTGCAGTTTAGACAGTCATTGACCGATGGAAACAACAGGGATATGTAAAACATTTCAATCTCAATATATTCCAACATCAAAAGGGCGGCTTAAAGAGGTTTGTTTTAAGGTCTGACTGAAGGGTTGGTTTTTTTGGCTGGGACACAAAAGGGAGCCATTTTGAGCAGCACAGCTGTAGAAGACAGAACAACAGAATACCAATAACAGAATTGGAAGGAACCTTAGATGTCTTCTGCTCCAACTCCTCTGCTTAAGCTATACCATTCCAGACAAATGCTGTCTAATCTCTTCTTAAAAATTTCCAGTGTTGGAGCACTCACAATTTCTGGAGGTAAACTGTTCCACTGGTTAATTGTTTTCATTGTTAGGAAATTTCTTCTTGGTTCTAGGTTGGAACTAGAACTCTGTTCCTAGGTTGGAACTAACTGTTGATAAGTTTCCATCCATTACTTCTTGTCTTTTCTTCAGGTATTTTGGAAAACAGGTTGATCGCCTTTTTTTGTGGCACCCCCTCAAATATCGGAAAGCTGCTATTGTATCATCCCTAGTCCTTCCTTCCTTAGACATTCCCAGTTCCTGCATAAAACATCCTTCATATATATTTAGCCTCCTGTCCCCTAATCATCTTTGTTACCCTTCTATGCACTTTTTCTAGCATCTCCACATCTTTTTTTGTATCGTGATGTCCAAAACTGGATGCAGTATTCTAAATATGATCTCACCAGTGTTGAAAGGTACAAATGGATTCTTGTTTTCTTGATTCTTGATTCATGAGATTGGATGCTTTTTCTCAAAACCTTCTTCCAGTCCAGCCAGTGTAGCAGTAGGATCATGCCTCAACTGCTACAGATCTACAGCTTTTCTCTATGGATAGATGGATGTGCTCTTCACCCATCCTTGAGTTGTCAGAAAAATATACCAGCTTTGCTGAGCCTGATCCAACCTTCATCTCAAATTGCTACAATCATTGATAATAGGTGGCAAAGCCTAAGAGATTTTATACACCTCGAGGCTGCTTTTGGAAGATTCCAAAGAAGAAATGGGGAAATACTACTCCAACACTGGCATTGTCTAAATTAAGCCTCTTACAGTGGAAGAGCTAAGAAACATACGGGGAAAACTCCTTAGACCACATACAGGTAGTCTTTACTTAATGATGATAATTGGGACTGAAATTTCCATTGCTAAGCCATGTAGTCATGAAGCATAATGTCACATTATGCTCTAGCACTTTCAGTTGCTATTGTTAAACAAACCCCACACATCATTAAGCACAATGTTATGTGGTTGCCATTTGAGACCTCCTGCTAGCTTCCCTGTTGGACATTGCTTGTCCTAAGCCAGCAATAAAGGTTGCAAATGGTGATCACATGACCACATGACCGTGAGATGCTGAGACATAGTAATTGCAAGCTGGTTACCAAGCACCTGCATTGCAATCATGTCAACTCTGAGGACCAGGTGTAAGTGCCACTACTTCAGCACCTTTGTAAGTTTCAATGGTCACTAAATGAGTGGTTGTTAAATGAGGACCACTTATCTAGGACTGGAGGGTTGAGCAGAAAAGAACAGCTAAACACATGTTTGTGTGCCTTCCTGTTTTTTGTCTGTTGGGATTTAAATTCAGGTGGATTGAAGTTTTCATATGATTAGGCTGCATGTGTGTTCTTCCTGTAGGTTTTTTAAAGGCACATATATTACCAACATTTGTTTCTGCATGTATATTATATGTCTCTCTCTCTCTGTGTATGCAAATATATGCTATAGTATTCCAATAGAATTGTAAATGCTGTGGAGATTGTGTAATGGCAGGGACCACTAGTAAAACGTTGATTGGGTTGGTTTATGTGCGTGTCCAATTATACTGTGGCATCCTGTGACATTCGATTTCAGAGTACATTTAAATGTGGAAAATTACTGGATTAGTTTGAGCTTCTTCTCTGACCTTCGGGAGTTCATGCTGCTTGTTAAATGTTCAAGAAGTTAAAATACCAATGCTGAAGCCTCTCTTGTTTCAGAATTGTCCACAAGAAAACTTACTTTGCATTAATTTTTGTTGAGTTTTTATTTTTAATATCTGGTGAGTTTTTCAAAATGAGCTTTGTTATAGAGGGTTGGGCAGTACTACTCTTCCTGCTAGCCTTCCTGCTGTTATAATGTCCATTCCTTTCTTGATGGATTGAAGAACTATAAGTCTCTCACTGCTGGAATCCCAATCAATTTTTATCATTTTTTTAAAAAAAATGGTTGGGAAAAAAAACACAGCAGGGAATAGTACTGTATTGTTACTAAGTTGCAATAATTTCCATCTTTGGCAACTTCCAGATGTATGGACCAATCCCCAGAATTCTTAAGTAAAATAAAAGTAGAAGTAAATGTGAGGTTACACAGCAGGGAATAGTACTGTACTGTTACTAAGTTGTAATATTATTACTTTAGCTTTATACATCATGCTAAACCAAATGTCCAGCATGCTTCCAATACTTAAAGGACTGTCACAGGAAGAGAGTGTCAATTTACTTTCCATAGCATATGGAGGGCAGGATAAGAAGTAATTGGTGGAAGCTTGTCAGAAGGAGATCCAACCTGGAATCAAGGGGAAGTTTTCTGACAGTGAGAATAATTAACGAATGAAATAGTTTGCCCCGCAGAGTTGTGGGTGCTCCATCATTGGAAGTTTTCAAGAAACTTCAAGATGGCATAAGACCTCCTGATTTGGGCAGGGAGTTGGATTAGAATATCTCCAAGGTCTTTTCCAACCCTATGATTCTGTGAAGACTTAATATAAAATTTGAGCCTAATCAGTAACTGATTGCAAATTGTCACATTAGGGAATTTAATCCCTTAATTACAATGATGTACCTAAATTTACACACATATCTGTCTGTGTGTATGTGAGTGAGTTTGTGCATGCACGTACCCAGAGGTGGTATTCAGCAGGTTCTGACCAGTTCTGGAGAACTGGTAGTGGAAATTTTGTGTAGTTCGGAGAACCAGCAAATACCACCTCTGACTGGCCCCGTCCCATCTATTCTCTGCCTCCTGAGTCCCAGCTGATCGGCTGGGTCTTCTTTTGTTGCCCTGCATAGGAGAACGGAGTTGGAAAGCAGGTTAGTGGGGTGAGGAGGGAATGAGATTTTGCAGTAACCTTCTTCCAGGAGTGGGGTGGAAATGGGGATTTTGCAGTATCCTTCCCCTGGAGTGCGGTGGGAATGGAGATTTTACAGTATGCTTCCCCTGCCATGCCCACCAAGCCACGCCCATAGAACCAGGATTAAATTTTTTTGAATCCCACCACCATACACAGATGCACAACACGCCTACAGGTCAAAAGTTTCTGAAAAATTGCAATTTTCTTTGGATAGAGTGAGTGTTTGCATTTCAAAATGTTGAACTATACCACTGACATGTGTTAGTCACAGATTAGAATAGTCAACAAATATTACTTAATTTAGCTCTGCTTACTATGTTAGTTTGGGTTGAACTGACCCAGAATTGAATTAAAAAATTGTGAGTTATATGTTTGACATTTCCATATATATATATATAAGCATATTTTAGTAGATATTTCAAAATACTACCACCAGGAAATATTAATATATTTTTAGAAAAAAAATAGAAAGAAAATAGAAAAGAGAGTTACAACCTTTGTAAAATTAACTTAAAGGCAAGATTATATTAGTATTGCATATTAATATTTCTTGTATTAATTTGATATTTCAAAATCATTAAGATCAAATATTAAAAAGTTAACTACAGCAGCCAATATAACATGAATCAAAAGTCAGAAGGACCTTTTAATGAAAGATTATAGCCACATTAATTTTTTTATTTGGCTCTTCAGGCAAACATGATTATATCAAAGAAACCCAAACTTTGAATGAGGTAGGAATTTATAAGTAGATTGTGATCCATAAATGGTTTCTAGAGTGAATTAAATTATGTTCCAGACTTGTTTTTTAGATACAAAGTTATTTTTGACAGTGATTATACATCTTATAGTTTAGCTGGTTGCTTTTCTTTAGAAGGATGGCAATTATAATCATTTCCAATAAATGGTGTAAGTTATTCTGGCAGCTGTTATCATATACAGATAATATACTTTATAGGGATATAAGGTTTAATGAAGCTTAATAGAAAAATAATTTGCAGGAAAGAGAATTCAACTTTTAAAATGTTTTTTATTCTATGATCAATTATCTTCCAGAACTGTTGGACTTTACAGCATGTCCACCAAGTATCGAAGGGATCTGACTTGATTATTGCACATCAAAAAAATTTCAAAAATGAATTATGTATTTTGGCAGTTAACACAGTAGGAATATGCCAGCAGCTGAACATCTTGAACTATTTTCATTAAATGTAATACTCAAAATGAAATTTCAATGTCTTCCATTGATATTCTTATTGTTGCATATAAATTTATTTCATTTTAATCTTTAATCTCTAGTATGTAAAGACACAAATATGTGTTTTTCTGCTTTCAAAAGAAAATATTAATAGCGTGAATCATAAAAATCATATAATTGAAACTGACCTTCTGCACTGCCATTCTATTTAAGAAATTTTGGAGCTGTCCAGTAACCTGCTCTTTTTCTAGCCATGTCCACACTTACATCGAAAAACAAGCAAAATGAAAAAAAAATCTGGAATAAAACTGTTCAGCCTTGCTTTTCAGGCAGCTGGCAAAGCAAGAAACAAATCATCAGAGTTTGCTTTGTTTGATTTCTTAACAAGTTTATAACTCTAACAGTCGGAAGACTTTGTGGAGAAATTGACTTACTGCATTTATATTTGGACCATTATAGCAAACAACTTCTAAGATTGCTTTTAGTTTGCAAGATATGAGGAAAAAAAGATTAAATATGTAATGGCATCTAAATCTAAACCAATCTTCATTTTATTTTCATGGCATTCAGATAAACTAACTGTATATTTTTATGTCAGCCCTAATTTTTAGTGCAATCAAATGTTGTACAGGTGGTGCTTGACTTACAACAGTTCATTTATTGACCGTTCAAAGTTACACCGGCACTGAAAAAAGTGACATGACTATTTTTCACACTGATGACTCAGTGGTGGAATTCAATTTTTTTTTACTACTGGTTCTGTGGGTGTGGCTTGGTGGGTGTGGCATGGTGGGTGTGGCAGAGGAAGGATACTGCAAAATCCCCATTCCTTCCCCACTCCTGGGGGAAGGATACTGCAAAATCCCATTCCCTCTCCACCCCACTAACCTGCTTTCCATCTCCATTCTCCTGTGCAGGGCAACAAAAGAAGACCCAGCCAATCAGCTGGGACTTGGGAGGCAGAGAATAGATGGGGGCGGGACCAATCAGAGGTGGCATTTGCTGGTTCTCTGAACAACTCAAAATTTCCACTACCAGTTCTCCAGAACTGGTCAGAAGCTACTGAATACCACCTCTGGTGCGTGCACGCACACACTCACTCACATACATACAGACAGATATGTGTGTAAATTTAGGTACATCATTGTAATTAAGGGATTAAATTCACTAATGTGACAATTTGCAATCAGTTACTGATTAGGCTCAAATTTGGTGAATGTGGCGTGGCATGGTGGGTATGGCAGAGGAAGGATACTGCAAAATCCCCATTCCTTCCCCACTCCTGGGGAAAGGATACTGCAAAATCCCATTCCCTCCCCAGCCCATTAACTTGCTTTCCATCTCCATTCTCCTGTGCAGGGCAACAAAAGAAGACTCAGCCAATCAGCTGGGACTCGGGAGGCAGAGAATAGATGGGGGTGGGGCCAGTCAGAGGTGCTATTTGCCAGTTTTCCAAACTACTCAAAATTTCCACTACCAGTTCTCCAGAACTGGTCAGAACCTGCTGAATACCACTTCTGTTGTGACTGTTGGTCATGCAATCAAAATTCAGATACTTGGCAATTGACTCATATTTATGACGGTTGCAGTGTCCTGGGGTCATGTGATCCCCTTTTGCAACCTTCTGACAAGCAAAGTCAAGGAGGAAACCAGATTCACTTAACAATCATGTTACTAATTTAACAACTTCAGTAATTCATTTAATAAACGTGGCAAGAAAAGTCATAAAATGGGGCAAAACTCACTTAACAATTTTTTCCCTTAACAACATAAATTTTGGGCTCAATTGTGCTTGTAAGTTGAAGACTATCTGTGACAGGATTTTATCTCTCTTCAGTTCTTTTTTTATTTCATTTCACAGAATTCTTCAATGCTTTAACAAGCCTTTTCTGTTAATCCAATAAAGGAAACATTTTCCCCGTCTTTCTCTTGGCCTGCCTTTGTAATTCCACTTTTAGAATTTTCTCTTATCAGATAAAATTTGTGTCACATCTGTCATTAACATATTTTAGATATATCCCATCTATAGAAGCAGACATCATTACTGACCGTGTTGATATTGCAGTCTGGCTCAATTCTTCAAATAACTCATATTGTAAGCTACAGTATTAACTAACACCAGGAACATGCTTGTGTTTTCCCCCCAAAAAAATTCTTTTGTCCAGTTTCTAAAATTATCGCTTATCTCTTTTTTTATGACTTGCAATAACCAGGGTAGCCAATTTTACTTTTCTTTTCCACAATAAGCTGTTTTTTAAAATAGTTAATTCCAAAATCTTATAGTGAAAAACAACATTCCAAATTTAACTGGACCCTTACTCTGTTTATAACTTTCTTAGATCAAAATTTTATTTTGCTTTTTTTACTGTTTATTTCAAATTCTTTTAAGTCTTTAATCTTATAATTAATTTTTATTTTATTCAGATTGAAGATATTCACCCAATGAAGACTTTTCAAATTTGTTGTTCCAAATGATTCTAGGTTTAAGATGTTTAATTGATGATTTCTGAAAGTGATTAGAAACTAAATGTGTCTTTTAAAAGGCTCCATCACAGTTACAGGTAAGATGGCTAATCCTGTCATTTTACAGAACTCAAACCCATGGAAAACCACTATCCTTTGGTCTTCTTACAAAGAACAGTCATCCAGGACTCATGTGGGTGACCTCCCATCTTCTTTTTATCCCAAGAGATTACAAAGATCTAGTCTACATAGTCACTGACTCTGCTTTTGCAAAGCTAACTTCAGTTTGTGATTCATCCTGAGGAAGTCCAAATTTTTAGAAAAACCTATTAAGTAGCTCTTATGGCTAACAATTGGCACCAGTTTGGTAAAGATCATGATGATTTTGTATCTTCCATTAGAAATACATTGTGTGAGTTATTTCTTACCATTCTGACTATGAAAATAAATCAGAATCAAAATCAGAATTCTTAGGTTGATTTATAATGTCCTGATATGTATTATAACATTTGGTGTTGGTAATCCTAAACCTACCAATCTCACCTCTCAATCAGCTGTACTGTGCTTGGGAATAATTTAGCAAAGTGTATGGAATTTTAACACCACTCCTCTACTCTGTTATACATGTCACAATATTGTATGCAAGTATTTTAGTTTGTATTGTGGTGCATGTTTTGTCATTTGTCCTCTTTGTCTCCATCTCATGGAAGGCTATGTCCAGTACCAGTGAGAATATCTATACACAAAGATATTTCATAGAAATAGGATGATTTTTCCTAAGGTGGCAAGACCTCTGTTGAGGAAAACAAGATTTCTCTGATAGTGTAGTTCAGTTCCAGATTTTTTTTAAAAAATGATAATAAAAATATATTCCTTAAAGGGATTTTGAAAAATGCTTTCAAATATTTGGATTTATTCAGGATGTGTGAAAAACTGACTGATACTGAAGTTAGCATGGCCTATCGTTTATTTACTTATTTGAATTTATTAGCTCCCTAACTCAAATGGACTATTTGGAGCAGGGTTGTCAAACTCCCAGCCCATGGGCTGGATGTGTCACATGCTGGCCACACCCACACCGGTTTAGCGAAGGGGAAAAAAGTCCCAATATGTCACGTGACACCGCCATGACAACATGTGTTTGACACCCCTGATTTATAAGGCATCCTTTTCAGTAAAGGGCTATCTGATAATATATTCAATTTGAAGATATTTTCAATCAACATTTTGAGGGTGAACTATATGACAGAACAAAAGAGGATTATCAAGCCATCAAAATTGCTCTCCTGGGCAACAGTGAATAGACACAATCACCATCTGGCCATGTTTCCTCAAGATATATTTTGAACTATAGCTATTATTTTTAAATTTGCATCTATAAATATACAGTTTCCCAAAGCATCTCTCATCAGTCAAGCAAATTCTGTACTCCGTTTTATAAACTAAGAAGTTATGCTATTGGAGAAAGGTTGGAGAAGAAGGCAATTAGACCAAAATGATGCCATGAGTGAAGTAGTTCCTTTGCTGGTGTTTGGGCTTGAATTGCAACTTGATAGGACCCAGTGGATAAAGCTAAAACCTATCGCCCTTCAGTTTTTTTAGGGCATGGATACTCCCCAAAGGCCTGCCTTTTTCATTTTGAAAAAGTGCTAGACCTTGTTCATGTTTTGGAGTTTGTCCCTTAATCTAAATCACCCCTGATTTAGATTAGGGAATAAACTGCAAAACATGGCTGGCTCAGGAATGGGATTCTACTAGTTCGCCCCTATTCGCTAGAACTGGTTGTTAACATTCTAAGCAGTTCGGAGAACTGGTTGTTAGAAGAAACTACTGGCCTAATCCTGTGAGGAAGGCAGGAAGGAAACATTCTGGTGTTGCTTACAGAAACTGCCTCTCCATTAACCCTTATTACATTCTTGGCAGGACTAGACTTCCTGTATCAGGAACGTCTCTGGAGTTCTTTTCCCCTCCTTTGCTGGTACTTTGCTTGTGTGGAGTAACCATTCAAAGTTACAATGGCACTGAAAAAAGTGACTTATGACCATTTTTCACAACTTACAACTGTTGCATCCCCATAGTCATGAGAGGCCAGCCGAGGAGATGCATGCCTCGATGTGAGTGATATTGAGTTGGCCACGCCCAGCCAGTCACATGACCACCAAGCCATGCCCACCACCTAAGCCATGCCCACAGAACTGATTGTTAAAAAAATTGAATCCCACCCCTGGGAATTCTGGGAGTTGAAGTCCACAAGTCTTAAAGTTGCCAAGTTTGGATACTTCTTATCTAAATGATTTCCTCTGAGATATAGGCACTGTCTAAGTGGTCTCTCTCTTCTTCTGATTGCAGCCTTCAAACCTTCTGTCACTTTCCTGCTCCTCCAGCCCAGTGTGAATTCATGCCACCTTCAGAAAATCTGATCTGCTTTGCAATTCACACAAACCCATCCTAAACAGAATGACTATTTATTAAGCTGCTTTTTCTTAAATGAAAAAAAGGTTACAATTCTAAAGCAGAAAGGAAACCCCATGGAACACAGTGGTGGTTCTGATACATGCAAAGGACTGTCCCGCAAGAGACCCATTATGGGAAAACTGATGAATTAGTAATATTATGTGAAAGTGTATTCCCTAAAGTACTCAGAAAGAATAAACAGGGAGTATATCAACATTTTCTGTGATGTATGACTTTAAGAATAGTAGCTATTGTACCTTAGTTTAGGCATTCCTTCAAGAGGTTAAAGCAAAGGGTTGAATTCCATTATTGACTTTAAGTGATAAAAGGGGATATTTCATGTGAAGCAATCTAAGTTTTAAGAGACTGTTCTTGAATTGAGAAAAATTAAAAGACAGGGATAAAAGTATTCTAAGATTTTAGGAAGTTCTGGGGTTAGTTATGATGGAGGTCTTCTCCTTCTAGTGCAAACAAGTGGATTATTGCATAGTTCAAATGGTGGACTCTGCACTGTTGCATCCTTTCAAGCCATCAGTGCAAAATGTGTTCTTAGCTCATGCTGGTAAAGAATGTCATAAACTCAGATCCTGGGTTTGAATTACAAAGTCAGCTTTTGATTTTTGGTGGCTTTAGATACTTATTCTTAGACAAAAGCAAATCCGAAGTAAACAGAAGTATAGTATTAATTCATGGTGAGCAAGGATATTTAGTCTTTCATTGAAATGCCTGGTTTATTCTAACATTTGTGTAATACTCAAATTTCAACAATAGCTTGAAATGTTTATTTAGTTTCATCTCACTGTTTTTATCCTTATAAATAACTCAGGGCAATGAACATTCATAATACTCCTCCCTCCTCCTATTTTCCCCACAACAACAACCCTGAATAAGAGTATAAATCCTTCCCTTCCCTTCCATCCAGTCAGAGCTGAAGAAGCTTCTTGGATGAGAAGCGAAACATCTTCAAAGAAAAACCAGGAAGTCCAATTGCCTCTTGAAAAAGCACCTTTGGGACAACAACTATGGGAGATGGGCTAGGTTGAGAGAGATGACTCACATAAAATCCCCCCAGCCAGCTTTCATAACTAAGGCAGGACTAGAACTCACCATCTCCGAGACTCTAGACTGGTGCCTCAACAACTTGATCAAACAATTAAAAGACTTACAGCATAATACTATGCAGTATATAAGTCTTATTCAATGAAATGGATAATTTCCCCCAGATTATCTAGGGATAATCTGATTTAATATTTACATTTATAAGGATGATCGCTGATAAGAGAAGGGATTCAGATATTTTAAAATTTGGTGGTATTTCAAAATAAGATTCAGGCAACATGGAATAAACTTTTAATGGAAGAATTTTCCTTGGGAAAATTCATTTGAGGGTCCTTTTCTAGGTTGAGAATTATGCAATAAATGCTAATTTAAAAAAAAATTAAAAATGAAGGAAAATAGAGTTTGGTTGTGAAACTGACATAATGAAATTATATTGATCTTTACTAATTACAAAAACACTTTCTAATTAGGGAAAAAGCCATTATGAAAAATTAAGTGGTGTTTGATTCCTTTAAAATTAAACAAAGCAATTTTAATAGTTGTTGGTTTAATTATTCAAAGGAATATGAAAATTACCCCAATGTAGGTGGTTCAGATATCATATGGAGGCTAGGAGATAAAAGATTGCAATTGTTTTTAAAAAATAAGATTATTTGTCTTGCCTACAATTTCTTTCCTTTTAAAATCACATTTTACAGAAAAATGCTACCTCAAAATTTGCATAAACTAATTATGATTTTATTATTACAGTTGCAAAACTGAAATCTGTATTTGTGTATATGTGTCTAGATGCTGTCTAGATTTACAGTACTGTTACTATCAAGATGCCGTTCACGTATAGCTCATTTAATCTATAGTATTTTGATTATTATAGTAATAATAATGATACAAAGAAATCCCTTCCCAATGTCAATATTCAGCATATTGAGATCTATAGCTTTACTGTATAACATGAGGAAGCATAGCAGAAGAAGTAACCATTATATGAAAACGTATGTAATCAATGCAGCACACTCACAATAAATGAAAAGACCATATTAAATATCAGTTTAACTTTGCTGTGATCAAAGCCCATTCTTTTGATCTTTTTGTTCTTATTAATAGAATGTTGAATTAAGTTAAGATATAATAGGATGAATAATCACGAAGAGATTGCATGTAAATGTGATCTGTGATGAATGAGTCATCGTATTACTATTTTGAATATTAATAAAATTGGGAAAGAAAAGAAAAGTCATTTCAAAAGTATCTTTAGGAGGAAATGTGAGGCATTTCAAACTTGGCCTCCCACTGTTTCTGTCAAAATATATATAAATACATGTTGAGAGCCAGTTTGGTCTAGTGGTTAAGGCATCAGGCTAGAAAGCAGGAAACTGAGAGTTCTGTTTCCAGCTAAGTGACTTCAGGTCAGATACCTTCTTTCAACCCAACTCATTCAATAGGGTGATTGTCCTGGGGGAAATAGGAGGAGGAAATTATGTTGGATATGTTTGCTGCCTTGAATCAATAGTAAAAACAATAAAGGCAGGATGTAAATAAATAAGATAAAATCTTCCAGAAAGAATGACTGCACATAAACCTAAAGGACAGGTCATACTGAATTTTCACATTTCCCCCCAAATCATATTTGGGTGCTTTTGGTTCATTCACTAAAAATATTTCACATATTCTTTCCTTTCTTTCTTTATTGGTTAGCCCATGGGCCATACTAAAGTGCAAAATTCCAGAAAAAAATTATTACTAAAATTTAATAAAAGCAATTTAAAATGAAATTGGAATAGAATACAATAATTTAAGATATAGATAAAATATGATAAGATTATATTTCGGTGTCACCCCTGCAATCTACCCCAATCAGTCCCACATATGTAGATCTCAACTGAACCATTTTGCTTAAGTACTGTGCTGTGTTAAATATTATTTTCAAATTCTGGCCGCACATAACGTAAGTTGTTTTGATGTGGGTCGTTCGTTGGGTATATAGACCGAGGTACCTGGCATTAATAATTCTCCCTTATCTCAGAAATATTTAGGTCATTTTATGGAGTTGTAACTGAGTGATACAAGTTTAGATACGAGTTAACAGAGTGGTTTAATTTGCTTTCTGCTGACAAAGGTAGTACTGTCTTATCTTTGGAGCTAGTTTATGTGCATTCTTTTGAAGTTTATTTTTTTCCATTGAAATAATAAAGGAATATCAATAAAAGCAACGTGTTATGTATGAATAAATAGTACAGGGGAAAAAATAGCTGAAAACTAACTAATAAGCAATGATCTTTGAAAACTGTATTTCAATTTTTAAATAAAAAATGTATATTCTCTTAGTCGTAACAACCAAGACAGTGAACTTATTGGTCAGAGAAAGCCAAGAAAAACAAAGTTTATTTTGTGAGTATCAAAATTCACAAATTTTGTGGGAATAATGATGGGCAGTGATGTCATCAATAAGGTTAAGGCAGTTATATTGGACTTGTCACATTGGTTGATTCTTCCAGGTTTGTTATGACCATAGAGAATCAGCTGTAGCTTCTGAAAGAAAAGAATGAATGTAGCAGTTTCAGTACAGTGATTTTTGTAAACCAACTCCTTAATTCATGTTTATAGCATGGAAATACTTAGCTAAAGTGTATATTCCCAAAATGGTAAATCATTTTTTTAAAAGTCAGGGAACTTTCGTAAAGATTGAAAAACACTATGACTAATGGCTGGATTTTAGGATTCCAAAATTGGAGGAGGGTAATTTCATTTATGTAGCCGCTAGAAGTAAAAAAATGGCACATAATCCATTTGTCTGCCTGCCTGCCTAATCATCCACCCACCCATCCATCCATTGAATCACAGACATGAAAGGGTCTCTTGGTGCCATCAAGTTCAACTTCCTGCTCTCACCAGAAAAGCAAGTGGAAGAATTCCCAACAGATGGAGGATTGCCCAGTTTCTATATGTATATTTCTAGTGAAGGGAAGCCTGCAACTTTCCTTAGTAACAGCCCCATATTTAGCTGGTCCTTTCTTGATAATTGATTCCATTCTTGGGAGATTTGTGGTGCAAACTAACACTACATCTCTAATTGCAGAAATCTAATTGCAGAAAATAGCTAAACATGCAGGTTATATTATTCTGAAAAAGAAATCAAATTGTCCTAATAAACATTCTACTTTAATATAGATTTGATATTGTTTTGCTCATGGTCAAAAGACCTGCTTTTCTTTTTTAAATAATTATTTACCCTTCATCCAAGTAGCAGCTAGAACATTTTTGGAAAACTATACAGTGATCTCTGGGCCCCAACCAAAATGAACTGGGGGTTATGTCAGCGAGGATTATATAAACACACAGAGAAAAATGTGATAATCCATAGGGTGTGACTAATAACAAAGTATAGCCTCCAATCCGACTCGGTGGCTAAGGCAGCAAATTCTTGAAGCTGATGCTTGGTTTTATTTTTCCCTAATCTGCCTGATTGAAGATGAAAGGCAGGCATTCAGTTTGTTCCTTTTGTTGTAAAAAGGTGGGCCTCCTTTTATTTATTTTATTTATTTTATTTGTCAATCGCTTACAAGATAATAGGTATAAGTATAAACATAGTTATGAATACATGAAATGGATACATATAAGAAAAATGAAAAGAAACAATAGGACAGGGACGGTAGGCACGTTGGTGCGCTTATGCACGCCCCCTACAGACCTCTTAGGAAAGGGGTGAGGTCAATAGTAGACAGTCTAAGGTTAAAGTTTTTGGGGTTTGGGGAAGAATGCCTCCTCTCCTTGGCAGATTTAGTTTTATATATTATATATGCAGTGTTAGCAAGCATTCTATATTCCTTGATTGTGTTGTGTGTGTGTGCATTCATGTCCAGGTCATTGCCTGGACAAATCCCTGTAGTTTTCTTGACAACATTTTGAAAATGGTTTTCCACCAAATACCAAGCTGGCTCTTTTGTTTGTGTTACATGATTGAATAGTTTATATTCATATTAAAACAGAATTTTTATTTTCTTTGCTGTGCCGAGAACAAAATCAAAACTTCTAAGCCCCATATTGGGCCCACCCAGTGCTGTAATCCATAATTTACTCGATTGTGATTTATTAAATAAGCCATCATTATCTTGGATTGATGCAGAATGCTGAGATATAACCCACACATTGCTATTGCAGGGGGTCACGCAACATGCTAAACCGAAATCATATGATGGTTTAATGTGTGTCTGAGTGAATGTATGAAACTTGGATCGTGCCTCTGAGAAAACAGGCTACAGCAGTATAGTTAGGCAAAACATTTGCTACTTTTTAGTGTGAGAGAGGGGTGACACAATTAGATAAGTTATTCCTTCCCTTGCTTACCCTTAATAGGGTGCTTTGTCCTGATAGGTTTTCTTCTCTCCATACGCTTTATACAGTTTCTTCCTTGTTTTTGAAATTGTAATTCTCTTATAATTTTTTTTTCATCCAAAATTTCTATTACTTCCATTAAGCATGTTTTTTCTCATTAGAATAACTCCCTATGTCACATCATAATTCTGTTCCAAGCATCTTCTGCATCTTCGTTCCTTATGTCCATTCTCCATTCATTCTTTTGGGAGATTCACCCTTCTTCTAACAGCTTTTCAGAGGGGACTCTTACTTTCTCTTCCTCTATAGGTAATCCTCGACTTACAACCACAACTAAGCCCAACATTTCCATTGCCGAGCAAGACAGTTGTTAAGTGAGCTTTGCTCCATTTTATAACCTTTAATGCCACCGTTCTTAAGTGAAATACTGCAGTTGTTAAGTCAGTAAGACAGTTGTTAAGTGAATCTGGCTTCCCCATTGACTGCTTGTCAAAAAGTTGCAAAAGATTATCACATAACCCTGGGAACTGCAACCGTCATAAATACATGCCAGTTGCCAAGCATCTGAATTTTGTTGAAGTGACCATGGGGATGGTCGTAAGGGTGAAAAAAAGTCACTTTTTTTAGTGCTGTTGTAACTTTGAATACTTACTAAATCAATGCTTGTAAGTCAAGGACTATCTGTAATTATTTTACTTTTATTCTACTTTCCTTTATTTTTTTGCTTTTCTACCCTGACAATAATGCTACCCCAAAATTATCTGGTACATATTCAGAACCTGTGATTACTTTATATGCTTTACTAATTCTCTCCATTTTCTTCACAAAACAAGTTAATTATGCTTTTGATCCAGGCTTATAGAAATGGTGGTAAATTAATACCTACTGGCAGAGAAGAGAAACTGTTGGAATAACAGGCTCTTAAGATCTACTTGATTAATAAAGATTATTGATCCTTCTCTCTTATCAGCTTGCACAATTTATAGAATGTGGGCCATGAGATAATTGAATGGCCTGGAATCATTTATCAAAATTAATTTGGACTAGCCATTTGGTTCTTATTGTGGAATACTGGTGGGTTTTTTTATATTATAGGAAAATGATTATTGGACCAAATCAGATCAGTTAATCTTTTGGCTAGATGTGAGGAATGACTTTGGTTTTATAAAAATGGTTTTGCCTGTTTTACTAGACCAAAAGAACAAGTATGTTCAAATGTGGGTGGAGTCAGTAGTCACAGTTATGGAAGTAAAGGCATCCTAATTGGGAGATGCTTGATTTGTTGGCAGGTTTTCCCTGATGCCGCTATCACTGGTCTCTTGAATGGAGAAGACAATGAGACTGACCTTTGTTACAAAGCCTCAGCATTCAGTTTTTGCAAAATGTGCCAGATTTATGACACTGGATTGGATTTTTAGGGCTCCTCTGAACCCATGATGATTAGGCGTCTAAGGAACTGTAATTCCTAAGGCATTTTAAAACTTCAGATGCTTTTATGTTGATCTCATGATTTATCAGGAAAAAAGAAAGAAGAAAGTATGGCGAATTTGTTCCAAAATGAATATGAGATTTGAGAGAGAAAGAAGAGTTCCTGTGGAAGAAAGCAAAGAGACTAAAATTTGGAATCGGCACGGCCAGGCAGCCATTTTAGTTTCTAACGTTAAGATACCTATATTATTTATCCAAGTTTATATAAAATTAAGCCACAGAGGTGTCACTGAGTTAGCGTAATGACAAATAGAAGAGTGAAATGATATTTTTGTTTGGAATGTAATCAAGAGGCACACACTCCTAAATGGGGAGGCACAGAAGGGTTACAAGAGTCATGTTTTTCATAGCCAAGAGCACTGTGGCTGCTGCCCTGTTTGTTATTTTAGCCCAGTTCCTGTCTGCAAATGTGAACAGATTAAAATTACAATTCCTTTGTTCCTGAAACATTTAACTACATTTTTTTTAAAAAAAGAAACCAAACCTTTCCTGCTCCAAAGTCCTTTGTATCAGAGACTGGAGTATCAGAGACTGGAGCATTCTCTCCCTTTGGTTTTCCCCTCTGTATTTTTTTCTCTCCTTTCCTGTCAGTTTTGGATGCTGATTTTATGGACTCTTAAGCCCTTCAGGTCAATTTCACAAGCCTTGTAGAATGTCTTGATATTTAGCTTGCACTAACCCATTCCCGTAAAGCCCCACCATAAAAGGACTCTGGGAGGGGGGGAGAAACATCTTTTAGGGTAAGTAACTTTGGATGGGTTGAATGGCTTGCCTGTTTCAAGTATTTCTTAGCATTGGCAATTTTAAGATAGGTGGTCTTCAACTCCCAGACATTCCCAACCAGTCACAATTTCATTTGTGCTCTGAACAAACTTTGTTCTTCTTTCTCTTTCTCTTTGGACCAAGGTATAATGATGCCTATAAAGTGGCACCCGGAAGACTCCTCAGTGCATGAATTGAGAGCAGAAACATGAAGTTGGATCAAAGTAAAAAAGAAACCAACCAACCAATGACTATGATCCAGGAATATTGTGATTCTGCTCTTGGATATGTACTTCATTACTCTTATGCAACTCATGAAAAATATGATTAAAAGTGCCACATTGATTTGAATAATCACTTTGGTTTCATCTGGATGTTCAAACCAAATCACTAATTGGATTGATTTCATTAGGGTTAGGGTTGGGTTGTTTCTGTGATTGCACTGAGGCTTCCAATATGATGATTTGATTTGATTTGTGATCTGATGTGAAAAGTCAGCTTGATTGATTCATTTGAATCTCCTTTTTGATTTTATCCTTGAAGTGAACATATCCATCCTTATAAACAATTTCTGTGGCTGTCAGTCTGATTATAGTTTATAGACTATAGCTACAGATGTAAACTGCACATTCAGGAGCTTCACATTCGAATGTACTTAAGGGCAAATTTATATTCTGCTTTTTCTCAGAAGCTTTAGACATAGCATTTCTTCTTCATTTGCCTCCTCCACAACAACCCTGTGAGGTAGGTTAAGGCATCAAATGAAGTTCCATGACTCAGGATTAACATTAAAGACTATGGCTTGACTTAAGCATAGTATACAAAATTATCTGCTATAATGTACTACAAGTCAATGACTTTTTCAGCTTCAACCGCAATAATACAAGTGCACACAACCGATACAAACTTAATATAAACCACTCCAAACTTGATTGCAGAAAGTACGACTTCAGCAACAGAGTAGTAAATGCCTGGAATACACTACCTGACTCTGTTGTTACATCCTCAAACCCACACTCCTTTCCCCTCAGATTAACCACTATTGACCTCACCCCATTCCTAAGAGGTATGTAAGGGGAGTGCACAAGTGCACAATTGTGCCTACCGTCCCTGTCCTATTGTCCCCAATTATTCGTACCTATTTCCTGTATTTATACTTATGTTTATTCTTATCTCTATTATCTTGTAAGCAATTGACAAATCAAATCAAGTCAAATCAAATAAAAATAAATAAACATGAATTTAGGTACTAGCCTACTCCTTTGCTGATATAATATACTGTTAATCAGCTGTAGTACTTTAATTCCTTATCTTGAAGGATGAAGGAAACTTTCTATTGTTCTTTAGTAAGTTTAAGTGTCCAAGTGTGAGGATTTCGAGGTTTTTTTTAAATATATATACACAACAGGAGCAGCATGGAACTGCAGCCCATTCAGTTATAACTTTGTGGTCTGGAAAAAAACCTCCCCGCAGAGTTCATTTTAAGTCTGTAAAATCATACAAGGATTATTTCTTCTGAATTTGAGTGGTAGCTTCACATAAAATTTACTTCACTACAAAGCGCAAGGGAGCTTGTGCATTTTCTGAAACAAGATGCATCTGCTATGCTTTATGGTGGCATTCCATTCTGCATAAAAGGAATTTCCTCTGAAAATAAACACTCTGCTAATTATAGCCGGCAGTTCTCTGATATGGGTATGAGATTTTGGACATGTACATTTTGGAAATATAAAATGTAACTAAGTTGTAACAACTATTCATTATTGAATTTCCAACTTTTAACACAATATTTATATGAGAACTTATACTTTCACATAGAAGCAGCCTTTACATGGCAGGAAACAATTAAGACTAAACTTTAACAATGATGTCACACAACTTATAATATACTTTGTTTATTTGAGCTGTACAATTGAACCTAGATATTTTTTCATAAATATTAAATATATATTATCATAATATAATTATATATTATTCTCTATAACTTTGAAAGTAATGATCTTATACTGAAATGTTTATCAGATCTATTTTAGTTTAACAACGTAGCAAGGAGAAGCTAATTTTGCATCGCAGTGAAATTTTTCTCAGGATTTGCCATGGTGGTGATGGTTCCTGTGCTGTCCCAGCCAGTCTATGGGAATTGGATAGTTACTTAGGAATTATGAGCTGTCCCCTTAAGGGAATGCATCATGATAAATGTAATTAAAGGTATCCTGGGAAATGTAGTTCATGTCACGTGGCCATATCTGTAATCCCGATTGGTCACTAATTTGACCCTCGATGAGTTGGGGGAGTTTTCCTCACTTTTGCCTGAATTCCCTAACTCATGGCAGCTGCTTTCTATCGCTACAAGATGGGTTAGGAGATAACCATCTTTTATCTACAAATCAGATATGCAAAGGAATTGGACATAAAGAAGAACTTTGTCACAAATGTGAGTCATGAAGATACCTGATGAACCAATAATAAATACTTTGTATTGATGTTTTGTTGAGTTTATCTACCTCTGTAGAAAATACAGAAAAGTTCCCAACTATGTAACGTTATTTTTTTCCTTGTCTGCACCTCTGTGTTTTTAGGAATGATGTATAAATATAAAAAGAAAAAATAGCCACGCTTAAAACTGTTCTGCTGTGGTAATACCCAAACTCATCTTGGAGATAAGCCTACTACCAAGTTTGGATATATTAAGTGTTTTTTTCCCTTTTCCTTTTTTGCATTTTTTTGAAACAAAATTTTTATTTTTTACAACAAACACAAACAAAACATAAAAACATAAAACCATCTTTCAATTATATACATACAGTGTGTCAGTTGGTTGCAATCTTTTGTGCTATCCTTTTTTTGCCATTACTCACAAGTTATATAAATTCTCACCTTATCGATCTAGCTTGTGCTTATATAGTATCAATTATTAAACATTCATTTGACTATTTTTCCATCATTTTATTTGAGATATTCTAATTTTCATTATGATTTAATCTTATACATTCATCCAATGGTTATATATTTTACATTGTATTCTATATCAATCTATTAACTTTTATTGTAAGGCTTACTAGTCTATTTCTTTACCATGTATTTTTATCTAACCATTGATAAAATAAATCCCATATCATATAAAATTGTTTATCCTCTTGTTCTCTAATTTCAAATGTCAATTTACTCATTTCGGCACAGTCCATGATTTTCTTAATAATTTCCTCCTGCATAGGTATTTTTTCATTTTTCTTAGCAAATTAGTTCTTAGCAAATACAATTCTAGCTGCTGTTAAAACATTTACAATCAAATATTTCAATTCTTTACAATATATTTCCGGTATAATTCCCAATAAAAATATCTCAGGTTTGTGTTGTTTTGTCATTTTTTTCCAACCATGTGTGGATTTTAGTCCAATATCTTTTTGCATCCGAGCATGCCCAGCACATGATGACATTTCCAACATTTATCCGATTTATCCTTGAACATCCTGGCAATTCTCGTCGGGGGTAAGTGCCACCTGTAAAACATCTTATACAAATTTTCTTTATACGCAATTGACATTGTCATTTTATAATTTTGAGACCACATTTATCTAAGTCAATACCATATCCAAAATTTCCCCCCCACGCAATCATTTCTTTTACTTTTTCTTCCTCTAATTTAAACTCTAGCAAATGTCCATAAAGTTTTTTGATTACTTTTTCATCAGTACCTGTCAAAATTTTATCTAAATCAGTCAACTTGTCATAGATACCTTCTGTTTTAATATATTTATCAAATCTAGATTGTATTTGCAAATATGAAAACCAGTTCATTTTACACCTTGTTCTTCCAACGCTTGCATAGATTTAAGTTCACCCTTTTCATTCAATATCTCACCATATCTAACTGTTTGTTTCTTTTTATATATTATTGGATAGCAAAAAGCTTCAATAGTAGATAACCATTGTGGAATTTTTAAATAATATTGCTTTTTTATCTTCTCCCAGTTTAGAAACAATGCTTCTCGAATATAATGTCTTCTAAAATACCCCTGCGTTTTAGTTTCCTTATACCAGAGGAAGGCATGCCACCCTAACAGCAAGTCATGTCCTTCTAAATTCAAAAGTCTAGTATTCCTTAATGTTATCCACTCCTTTACCCACATCAGACTTGTCACTTGGTAGTATAATTCCCAATTGGGCAAAGCAAATCCTCCTCTTATTGTTGCATCTTGTAACAATTTAAGTTTTATTCTCGCTTTCTTCCCCTGCCAAATGTATTTTAGCACTATTTTGTTTAAATCTTCAAAAAATTCTTTCCCTAATCTGATTGGAATTGTCTGGAATAAGTATAAGATTCTGGGCAATACATTCATCTTAATTGTAGATATTCTCCCAATCAGTGATAATTGTAAATTTACCCATTTTATCAAATCTGTCGCAATCTGTTTAAGTTTGAGATAATTGTCCTCTTTAAGTGTGCTACATCTTGGTGTTATATGTATCCCTAAATACTTAGCCTTGTTTGTGACCTGGATCCCCAAAACTTCCTCCAATTCTTTCTTTTGTCTTACTAACATATTCTTTGCTAAACTCTTTGTTTTATCTTTATTTATTTTCAAACCTGCTACTTTCCCATACTCTTCTATCTTTTCTATCAGTTTAGGTGCAGACTCCAATGGATCCTCTAATATAAATACCAGGTCATCTGCAAAAGCTTGTAATTTATACTCTTCTTTTTTAATTTTCATTCCTTTTATTTCTTTTTCTTCTCTGATGTTCCTATTCAGCACTTCCAGTGTTAACACAAACAACAGAGGCGACAGTGGACAGCCTTGTCTGGTCCCTTTTCTTATATCTATAAAGTCTGTTAACTCTCCATTTATCATAACCTTTGCAGTTTGTTTATGATATATCGTTTCGATGGCTTGAGTAAATTTTTTACCAAAGCCCATTTGGTCCAATTTTAACAGCATAAAATGCCAATTCACATTATTGAAGGCTTTTTGTGCATCTATAAACATCAGAGCCATTTGTTTTTCAGGATGTGCCTCATAGTATTCCAGTGTATCTAAAATTATTCTCATATTATCTTTAATCTGTCTCTTCGGCAGAAATCCATTTTGATCAGGATGAATAAAATTGTTTAAATATCTTTTCAGTCTTTCTACCAGAACTGAAGCAAAAATTTTATAATCTGAATTTAATAGTGAAATAGGTCTGTAGTTTTTAACTTGCTGTGGGTTTGTGTCCTCCTTCAGTACAAACGTTATATATGCTTCTGACCATGTTTTGGGTATTCCCTTATTTGTCATAACTTCATTCATAATTTCTAATAAGTGAAGATTCAATGTTTCCTGTAATGTCTTATAAAATTCCACTGGCAAACCGTCCGGACCTGGTGCTTTTCCAATGTTTTGCTTTTTTAAAGCTTCTGTTAATTCCATCATTGTTATATTACTTTCTAACATTGTTTCAATATCTTTGGGTATCTGGGGCAAATTTGCTTCCTGTAAGTATTGTTGAATTCTTTCTTCCTGAACATTCTCTTGATGGTACAGTTTTCCATAGTAATCTTGAATAATTTTTTTCTTCTCCGCATTTCCATAGCATACATGTCCTTGTTCATTTATCAATTGATTTATTCTTCTCGAGTCTCTTTCCTTTCTCAATTTATATGCTAGCCATCTGCCTGGTTTATTTGCATCTTAAAAATAGTTCTGCTTAGCATTTCTAATTTTTATGCTATTTCTTCTTTTTCCATTAGCCCCATTTTATGCTTAGTTATGTCCATTTTAATTTTAATGTCCTTTTTTGTGGAAATTTCTGTAGTTCTTTTTTCAACTTCTTGTAGTCATCTTCCAATATTTTAAAGATTTTTTTCTGTTTTATATTCCTTTTCCTTGTATAGTCCATTATCAAACTTCTTGTATAAGCCTTCATCATGCCCCAAAGGTTCTGTAATGATGTATCCTCTTTTGTATTTTCTTTAAAGAAAAAAGTCAATTCTCTCTCAATTTTCTGTTTGAAGTTTTTCCTTTAATATCATATTATTTAAAGTCCATCTAGATCTCCTTTTTCCAAACAAGTGTTATTGGATTGTGATCTGTCCAAGTACTTACTTCTATTTCAATGTCTTGTATGTTAGAAAGCAATTCTGTTGACATCCATATCATATCTATTCTAGACAATGATGCATGTCTATTTGAATAAAAGATATATTGTTTATTTTCCGCATTTCTCTCTCTCCATGCATCTTTTAAGTTTATCTCATCTACCATTTGAAAGAAGGATTTTGGCAATGTCTTTCTAGTTTTCTTTGCTGTTTTTTGTGTTTTATAATCCAATTTGTTATTTATTATTCCATTAAAATCTCCCATCAGACAGATATTAGCATAATCCAGTTCAATTATTTTCTTATGTAATTTCCTATAAAAATCTTCTTGATTATCATTTGGAGCATAAATTGCGATTAAAAGTGTCTTTAGATTATTGTCTGTTATTTCCACCATCAAAATCCTTCCATCATCATCTGTATATATTTGTTCCACAGGGATTGTATCTCTAATGTATAACACCACTCCTTTCTTTTTACAATGTGTTAACGCTGTAAATAATTTCCCTAATTTTTGTTGTTTCAATATATAATCATGTTATTTTTTAATATGTACTTCTTGTAGGCAGATTATATCAAATTTTACTTTCTCTAACTTATGAAATACTTTTCTTCTTTTAATAGCTGAATTAAGCCCATTTATATTAATTGTAATCAATTTTTTCTCATCCATTTTAGACTTTGTAAGAAGGATTTGTTGCTCTAGTAGATCTTGTTCTCGTTGTTCTCTGGGTACACCACCTACGGCTCCTTCCTCTTTTTCAATTACTGCTGTACATTCCTCTTGAAATTCAATTAACGACTCTTCTTTTCTTGTATCTTCCTCCCTTTCTCTAAAATATTCCAGATAGAATATCTCCGCTTTTTCAACTGTATCAATTCTGCATTTTTGTTCCTGCCAGGTAAACATGAGACCTTCGGATATCAGCCATCTGTAATTTATTCCTCTCTTAAGTAACTCTTTGGTCAAAAATAAATATTCTCTTCTTATCTCTCTTACTCTTTTTGGTACCTGTTTCAGTACCACTATTTCTTTATCTTTGTACTTCAGTGTTTTTTCTCTTGCTGCCTTCAATATTTATGATTTTATTATTTTCTTAGTAAATCTGGTATGAACTTCTCTTGGCAGTTTATTTCTCATCGCATATCTTGTATAAACACGAAAAACCTCGTCCATTCCATCCATCATCTTCTCTTTAGTTACCTCTAATGCTTCTGCCAGGATTTCTGTCCTCATTTCAGCAAGGTTTTCACCCTTTTCTTCTTCTATATTTTGAAATCTAAGATAGAATTCTGATCTATCAATTTCCCTTCCCAATGATTGCAGAGATCTGCCCTTATCTCTTTCCACTTCACTCAATCGGCTATCCATATCTCCAATCTTCTTATCTCTTTGTACATCTTGTTCTTCAATTTTCTTAATTCTGTCCTCGTATTGCATCATCATCTGTTGAATATTTTCAATTTTTTCATCCGTCTTTTCCATTCTTTGCTCAATATTCTCTGTTCGCTTTTCAATATTATCTGTTTTTACTTGTATCTTCTGAATTCCTTGCATAATCATCTGCAGTGTCACTTCTTTCTCCTCCTCTTGTTGTAACATCACCTGTATTGATTCCTCCAGATGGTGAGGAAGAAGAAGTCGGGATTGAAGAAGCTGAGGCTGGTATTTTTCTGCTCATCTTAAAGTACAATAGAAAAATTAAAAAGAAAAAGCAAGAGCAGCCAATTGCCACTCCAGTAAAAAAAATAAAAAATTAAAAATAAAAGAGGGAATGGAATAATCTTCAGGCACTTGAATACATTAATCCAATTGGTTCCAATTTTGTAGGAAAGAAGGAAAAAAAGAAAAAAAATGTAAGATGGAAAAAGGGTGAAAAAATAAAAAAATTAAGAAAAGATTTAAAAAGACAGAAATCTGTATATTCCCCTTGACGAAGAGGTAAAACAAAGGGAGGAGGGGGGAGGGAAGTAGTCTTGTTCTTGCATAAGTCCAAATATAAAAATCCAACTGGGGGGGAATAGAAAAAAAAGGAAAGAGAAAATGCAATTCTGTCAACAAGCAAAGCACTGCCACTATATGTTCGAGGCTCTTTACTAAATCAAAAAAACAAAATTTCCAGTTCTCTTTTCAAGGTCATTTCAATCTTCTTTCTTCAATTTCAAATCCAGACTCCAGCTATCAGTAGTTCCACAGAAGAGCACCTGCAAACAATCTACATGCTCTTCCCACTATCTTTTCAATGAAAAGCACAGAGTCCTTGAATGTAACAGCAAAAAGCACAGAGTCCTTGAATGTAACAGCAAATGTATCAACAAGAAAGAAAGAAAGGAAAACAGGTGGCAGCGCTACTTATTTCCCTTTCCTTTCCCTTCCCCTCTAATATTAAAATCAGGAATAATAAAAATATAAAGAATCTAAAATTATTAAAAAGAAAAAACAAGAGAATAAAAAACTTTTTCAAAGAGTTATTTTGAAGGGAAAAAATTAAAATTAAAAAGGAAAGACCAGTCCAGTTTAAAAGTTAAAAAGTTTTAACAAAATCCAAAGTTCCAATAAAAAGAAAAAAAAAAACCTTCAGGTTTAATTTGTGCTTAATCTCGCCACTTGAGCACTTTTATGTTCACTTTTAAATTTAATTTTTAGTCTTTTAGGGTGTTCTCTCCAGAAAAAAATAAGTAGAAAATTATCTCAGCAAACTGACACACTTTCTTTCCAGCTTTCTTCCGTTCCGGAGCTGTCCCAGCTTCAGCAGCTTTAATGGCTGCCTCTCCACCACGGGGAAAAAAGGGCTTCTCCTGGATCTACCAGGGACTTTGCGATGTCCCTGGGATCGACAGGATGTGCCCTCCTCTATCACCGTCTCTACGGGACGGTTTAGGTCCATTGGGACCGTCCTGCAATGGAGATATCAGCAGCGATCTTAGAGCTTAAAGATCGCATGCTGTACCGCTGCGACGCCAGCTCCATCCTTTTTTGCATTTTTAAATTCTTCCAGTAGTCTTTTACAGTAGATTTTCACAAAGTGATCTCTCTTTTGGCACCTGCATTTTGCACATTTGGAAAAACACCTCTGTAACAATTGATCTTTCTATATTTAGTATACTCAGTCCAAGACATTGTGTTCTTCGACAGCCTTGAGCACTGAGTACAGATAGATTATTTTCAGCAGTTTTGCTGCCACCTGAGAACTGTGCAAATATACACACACGCACAGATGCACACACACACACACAAACACACACATACTTTAGTTATTTCTAGCAAGGTTTGAGAAACATTTCTAGTTAAAATTTTCTATTTGCTCTAATGAAGTTTCTGTTTTCTAAGAGAAGCTACTGCCAGCCTTTTTCCAATTCCCATAAAAGTGAGATAGTGAAATGCGACCACCTCACATTTCAATTGCTGTGCCAAGGGGACAGAGCTTGCTCAAAATGGGGAGGCTTATTATGTTCTGGCAACCTCTGACTTTACTTGAAAGATGTATAACCTGCAACCCATGTAGGTGTACTATGTACTTCTGAGGTGTGTGTGTGTGTGTGTGCTCTATCCCATGGCACACCCTGAACTCTGAAATTCAGACGAACCCATATGTGAAATATTCATACTGTGTTTCAAGACACTGTCCATCAGATCCTTAAGAAGGACTTCCTAAATTATATCTTGTCCATAAAAGAAAAGACCTGCACTGCGAGCAAAGGAGTATAGCTCGTCTTTGCTGATCTACTCAATCAAACTTAATTAATGTTATTTTGCCAATCTGCTTTGTGGTTTCCTTCTACAAAATGGCTGCAATGCAGTTATTGCTATTGGCCCCGGCAATTAGCTTGGGAAACTAGGAAGAAGTAGGAGAAGACAAATCAATCAAAAGTCTTTCACAAAGTGACAAAGATTATATTGTAAGCTTGCCCAGCAGGCAGAAGGAAACCACAAAGCAGATTGGCAAAATAAATATGCCTGCACGATGGAATTACAAATGATCATATGTTAGTTGCCTTTGGGGGGAACAAGGGCTCTCATAAGGATTACTGCATATAGATACATTTATGACAAAAATGGCACACATGAAGGTAAGAGTATCATTATAAGCTTTAGAGATTTCCCAACAGTCATTGGGGATCTTTTTAAGAAGAGGTGACAAAAATACCAGTTAGGAAAATAGTTTAGTTGAGGTTTTTCTCATCTGGTTTCTCTGGTGTGTGTGTGTGTGTGTGTGTGTGTGTGTGTGTGTGTGTGTGTGTGTGTGTGAAAAAAAGATATTTTGGACCAGAAGTGTCCAACTTAAGATGTGTGGAGTTGAACTCCCAGAATTCCCCATGAATCTCAGAGCTGCTGAGGTTTAGACAGATCTCAAAAGAAAAATTGAAACAAAAATTGGTATTTTGCCATGTATTAATGATTATCTTTTTAGTCTTCCAGGAGCTGGAACATGTCTGATTTATTTGAAAGAGAGAGACAATAATATTTTGGAACAAAGCAAATGTACTCATTTGCAGCCATCAACAAAGCGCTTCCTTTTTTTTTTTTTTTTTTAACTTTACAGTGCCTGATGAACTTCCAGGACTAGAAGACATTACAAATATTTTATGGATGAATTAATTTTAAAAAGGTTACCATCATTTTATGATAATAGCATTTTTATTTAATTTGATAAGAGATGGTTATTAAGAATCAGGGATTTAGGAACAACCGTTAACCATTGTGATGGAAGGGCCTGCAAAAATGATATTTTTATTTGCAGATATTTGTTTCTGGAGGCTTATTTATGCTGGGCATTGTGGTCTTGTGAAACCAGTTGCTAGACCTGTCTTACACTGTTTAAGGCTTTAGATGAATTCTTAAAACACTATACCAAGCTTTGGACTGATTTGGTAAACAACAAAAAATTCTACTTTCCTGAAGACAGCAACTATCTTTCCAAAGTCTGTTCAATATATTTTTTTAAAAAAAAATAAGACTATACATATCAAATCTTTGATATGAAAACTGTGTGGATAATGGAAAAGCCTGGAGCCAGGCTAGCTTTAGACTATATACTGCTTCCCAGAATGACCATGGAAAGGATGGGAGGAAACATTGCAGGCAAACAAGAGAGGATATGCAGCAGACTATTTGTATCAATGATGCAGGACCAACACAATAAAAATGATAGCATAAACACTGTCCTCGAAGAGTCTACTAGTCTATGGTAAATTGGTATTGCTGGAATGGAAAAAAACAAGTCAGCGCACTCTGAAGAAAGAAAAGATATTGCTTATTGAAACTAAGGGTCTTTTGCATTCCAAGAAGGCTTTTATTTTGGGGTCATGTCTTTCATTGAGGTGTATTATAAAGATTAACTCTAGAGCAGTGGTGGCTGACCTTTTTTGGCTCCTGTGCCGATAATTGCGCATGCGCTCACTTGCTCACGCTTAATCTCCATGCCCCCTGTGCATGCGTGCACGATCCCCTCGTGCACCATGCATCTCTGCGCATGCACACGAGACACCCTCGTGCATGCTACGTGTCTCTGTGCATGTGTGTGCATCTCCCCTGCTCCCCCCCGCACATGCACGCCAGATACCCGACAATCAGATGTCGGGTGGTGGTGCACGCGCGCATGCTCAGTGGGGCTCTTCCGGGCGACCTCTTGCGTGCCGGGGGAAAAGGCTCGGCGTGCCACTTCCAGCCAGTGTGCCATAGGTTCGCCAACATGGCTCTAGAGTGTCTAATTATTGTGAGATTGGCTCCAGCAATTAGGAACTGGATTAGAATTGAAGAAACAAAACTATGAAGTAAAGATATGAAGTACTCACTATTCTGTGGTTGTTCCAGTGCTTTTTAAGAAGCAAATTTTCCAAATCAGAAGTCATGTCTAAAGTTTTGGACATGGGCCTGCAGACAAAGGAGATTTCTTTATTGCAATAAAATCAACATTTAAAAAGAAATATAGTTGTTCATTTTAAATAAGGCAAAAACAAAATAGCAGGCAATGTAAAAGAACAGTAATAGTTCTGGACAGAGGTGGTATTCAGCAGGTTCTGACCAGTTCTGGAGAACTGGTAGCAGAAATTTTGAGTAGTTCAGAGAACCGGCAAATACCACCTCTGACTGGAGATTTTACAGTATCCTTCCCCTGCCACACCCACCAAGCCACGCCCACGGAACCGGTAGTAAAAAAAATTGAATCCCACCACTGGTTCTGGAGTATTTTCATTCTTCAAAGTCTAGATGACCAAGTTTGACACTGAAAATCTTTCAGGAGGGAGAATCCATAATTGACCTGTGTGAACTGCCTAATGATAGTTCTATTTAAAACTAGATTTTATTCTTTTATAAACCATGGTGGGCTTCTCTAGAAGAAAGACTAGGGGAAAAATAAAAGATCATCAATCCTCTAGCTTTTCACAGTGGATTAAAACTTGGGGTTGATGATCTGTGCTACAAGTTCATGTATTGCAAATAATTGGCTCTTGCTCTGGGCTGAGAATGATGATAAGTTTCCTAAAACTTATTTTTTTCATTGACACATAGTTCAAAATAATTTACACTGACTACAAACAATGATATCTATGGGATGATTGTATTTCCAAGCTTTTTGAAACCAGGCTTTTATGTTGCTTAGATAGATAATAAGCAAAGCTGGTGCCAATGGATTATTTTAAAACAGTATTTCCCAATCTCAGCAATTTTGAGATATATGGACTTCAACTCCCATATTTCCCTAGTCAACAGCTTGAAGTTGAGGTGTACTTTAAATGGCTGAAGTTGGATAATGCTGCTTTAAAGGGAAGCATTTGTTTTATTTTTATTTAAAAGTAGACCTTTAAATGTGTTTAGATAAAGTCATATAGCTATTACTTCTACTTGAGCACCATTACCGTTACTTGAGTGATATTCTGGCAGATATAAGTAAAGTAGACATATAGATGAATTCATTACACTAAAATGTAGCATATATACCACTCACTTTGATTTGTAGAATATTACAGCATCACAAATTAAAATTTCAGGTGGTCCCTTATGCATTACTTTTCAAAGAGCCTTACATACTATGGGTACTTGTGGTTAATTATGTTCAAATACATTGAAGAATATTTGAATATCCATTTATAATAAAGCAAATATAGTGAATTGCTAGCTCAAATATTTGCAGCCCCTTTGACTATTTATATGAAATTTAATATCCCTGAACAATGATCCTTTAAGAAACCACTAAGTTGTCCCACTGCCCAGTAGTTTATGGTTGTGAGTTGGTTTAAAACTAGTATCTTTGACCTGATTTCACAAATATAATAATTTGACAAGGACATATAAGTTTAAAAATAGAACACCCATTAAAATTTGCTTTTTAAGTGGTGAAGTTTTTAAAATTTATTTATTGGCTTTCTTTTCTCAGGTTAAAAATCAATGCCATCCCTACAACCACACTTCTGATTTTCCTGGGTTTAATCTTTTATTTAAACTTTGTCAGGAAGAAATTTGAACTTTTTAAAAAGAAGCTTCCCATCTCCGCTAATGTGACATCCACATTGATTTATGGTATGTAGAAATTATGTAGCCTGTTTAACAAATCTTACTTCCATGTTAGTGTTCCCAACCATATGCAAAGCTCTGGTTCTAATAAAGTACAGGTGTAAACATTAAAATATGTAGCTTAGTACTGTGGAAAGTTAGCAGTTTGCAGATGAGATGTTTCCATCCACCATCCAATTTTGTTAGTAAATTTAGGACAGGCTTTTGCTGATGACATATGCTAGTTTGGCTGATAGTTAAGCATAACAAATGAATTAACAACATGGCAGTTATGACAGATTCTTAGTTGTTTTATAAATTCACTTTCTAGAACATAGTGACAGGATAATGATGGACAAAAGGTCACTCAGCATTTTTTGCTGCTTAGGAAGATGAGTGAGAGAGATAGGGTCTCAGATATGCAACACTCTTTTGGTTACATTGTACAGGTTAGGCTAAATTTAGAGACCTTATTTCAGTTAATTATAATTTTTAAATTTATTTATTTATAACAGTTTTTACCCACCTTTACTACTTTACAAGCAACTCAAGGTGGCAAACTTACCACATATTCCCTCCTTCTCCTGGTTTCCCCACAACAGCCTTGTAAGGTGGGTTGGGTTGAGAAAGAATGATCGCCCAAAGTCATACAGCTGACTTTCATGGCTAAGGAGAACTAGAACTCACAGTCTCCTATGCTTTGGCCAGCATTTCAAGAATATCTGCAAGAAGAGCATAAAAAATTCAAGATGTTGATTGCAGTGGTATGATAAAAGCCCCATCTGCAAGGCATATTTTTAAAAAACCAAACTTTATTCATGTGCTTGTGGTTGCCATTTTAACATTTTAACCCACCCACATATGTTATTAGAGATGCCGAAGTATGCTGTTAGATTTCTTTTACTACCTATAAGTGTGCTTCTGAAAATAACAAAATTAGGTCTAGTCAAGGTTGTGCAAAAAAAATATTGGGTGGGGGACACTACTTCTGAATAGTCATTTATGTAACTAATGTCTTGCTGACATAAATGTAGCACAGGAGGAAGACAGCCACAATTATACTATGAAATCTGCCACACGGCTCCAGTGCTTTTTATTTTTTTTAAAGAATGGCTAAAAGAGCATTTGTTTTAATTTTACTTATCTACCAAAAGGTTGCCATTCCATTTTTTAAAAAACAAAACATCAATTTACATAAAGAAGCAATATAATAAGAGGTTGAATTATTACTGCAAAATCCTGAACCATGTAAAAAAAGTCATAAATAAAATCGAACAGCTAAAAGAACAGAACAAACTCCTTAAGAAGGGAGGATTGGGGCAATAGCACATCCATGTACACTACCAAAACTCCAATTACATAAACTTGCTCTAGTTCCTAACGTTTTCCTGTTGTTTTAATTTCTGGGGGTCGAGAAGAACTGGTAAGCAGGACAGCATTAAACAATATCGGTATTTATTTATTTATTTAGAAAATGTATATTGCTGCCTATTCGCACATGGTGATTCAAAGTGGCTTACACGAATATAAAAACATCATATATATACATATACATATACATATACATATACATATACATATACATATACATATACATATACATATACATACATACATACATACATACATACATACATACATACATACATATATATATATATATATATATATATATATATATATATATATATGAAACTAACAGAAGAAAATAATAATATAATATGTATAATTTATTATATTAAAATAATATAATAGCCCCCCACCCCCGTACATCACACCACACAAGCCATTTAATGGGCTCCATCCCACTCTGGGTTCCCCAAGCCTGCTGGCAGAACCAGGTCTTCAGCAACTTCCTAAAGAGTATTAGAATCAGGGCCATCTAATTTTTTGGGGGGGGTGGGGAATGATGTTCCAGAGAGAGGGAGCCACCACAGAGAAGGCCCTTCTTATGAATCCTGCCAAGTCCCCCAGGGGATGGGACCTGCAACATTCCTTACCTACCCACTCTAGTGGGCTGGGTAGATGTGGCTGGCAAGAGATGGCCTTTGCCTATTGTCTGGAGTGAATGGAGCTGTCTGCTTGGTTACTGCAGCTATTTATTCTATCATTTTGCCTTAAGACGGGATTTTAAAAGATTTGTTCTGCATTCAATGAATGTGTGAATCAGCACCAATGAATCTGTATTGTCGAGAGAGGAGCATTTGTGTGCAGATGGAGATGTGCATGGAGGACTATATCCGGAGAATTTATTCTTCATCTAGAAAATGGGTCAGAAGGATAAATCTTTCCAAGCACAATATATTTAAAGCTGAAGGATTTATGTTTTGGTTGGTTCTTTGCCTGCAGCAAAGCATGCGTGTGGGTGTTGTAGGGAGAATAAACTGCTCATGAAAAATGTTGTTGGAAAATTGTTGTAGGTAATTTCCAATTTGTTTTCCACCCAGCCTAGTCCTAGTCAATTTCTTCCTGTCTATCAAGATCACAGCAAGCATGCAGCATAGCTAGCAAAGGTATAGTTTGGTTTTCATCAGCAAACATTAAAAAAGCATTTAACTGGCAAAATCAAGACAGAAGAGAAGGCAAAAGTACAAACATGGATTAACAGGGAAGAACAATCTTTTTACCTTACCTTACGCACAACTTTCCAGAGCCACTTGAAACAATTATTTGTGTAATAAGTATGCACAGGAAGAAGATTCTGGTTACTCCAGCTTTAACCTTCTTGTGTACCTAAAAGTAGCAGAACAGAAATGGAGTGTAGGACATCGGATGATCTATCATCTCTTCTGTGCACTGATAGGGAAGAAATGATGAACAGGAATGATGTTCCTAACAAATCTAAACCGAAGCATCTTTTTAGTCAAGGGATATTGCTTTATTTTTGCACTCATCTGTATTCTCCATACAAGCTCTATTTTTGATTCAACCAGATCACTTTTTGTTTAAAGGGTGTTCATCCAGGTGGCATTCAATTTAGCTGCATCTGATTAAAATCCACTTGGTTGCAGAAGGGAAACTTAGCTAAACAATTTTGCATTTTTGCACAAAAGTTGTGCAAAATCACAGATTTTTTTAATCGGATTCAGGTCAAAAAATTAATAGATGAAATGGACAAAGTCTCCAGGAAAACTACATTATGAATATTCTGTAGTGATGTCCTCATTCTTCTCTTAGATGACTTTTACCCTCCGTAAAATATAAACCTGGTAAATACTCATGCTCAGAAAAATAGGCTGTCAGACATTCCTCGTGCTCATCTCTGTTCTTGCTAAGCCTCCCTCCTTGATGCTCGACACTTTCTGAATACCTGCTACACTCACATTAAACAGCAGTTGCTCTAACTGTACCCTTGGAAAGAGATACTTCAGAGAGCGTCTATGGGTAAAATGAGGCCAGATTTTGTTGTGTCCAAATTAACCCTGAGGATACCAATTCTGGGGACTTCTTTTAGGAGACAAAACTTTATGGTATTTCTTTAAAATCTTTCCATAAGTATACATTTAGGAAAAGGACCCTTCTTCCCCTCCCTTTCCCCCCCTTTCTTTCTGTGCACTGGGCTTGGCAGTTTCCACAGTTGCTTCAGAAACAGCTTATATAACTGCTGACATGCAAGCTGTAAATGACACGATGAAATAGTTGCTCTTTTTTTCTTCTTCTTGCCAACCAATTTCTCTCCCAGGAGATTGCATCATTGGAAAAGATTTTACAAAAGAGGCTTCAGGAGTAGCAATAAATCAACAAAAATGTTTTTTTTTTTTTTTAAAAAAAAAAAACTTCATCACCCGTCTACTTACCTCCTACACACATGTATCTTCTCCATTCTGCAGCCCCCCCCCGTTTTTAAAAGATTATCACTGCTACTTTTTTCCTTTTATTCACAGAATTCAAAGAGGATAGCTCTGATCCAATTTCTATTATTCTGATGATGATTAGTTAATGCAAGTTGAAATGAGAATGCTTAGTTTAAATGTGGTGTGAACTTTCATAGCACGTAGAAAAAGAGTTTGGTTACACGTTGCAGGGTGGATGTATGGATGTATAAGATTAAGGGCGTTCAACTTTAAGACCTTTGGCAACTATAAGACCTGTGGACTTCAACTCCCAGAATTCCCCAGTCAGGTATACCAGTCCACAAGTTGTCAACACCTCAGGTCTAAATCCTGATAAATTTAAGTGGACTCTGGGAATTATATAGGCTAGGCATTTGCCAGTTCATAACCACGGCTGAGTAATAGGACTACACGTACTTCAAAAATGTTCTGGAAGGAATGTTTCCAACCTCTTAAAAGTCTTAAACCTCTGTTACACATTTATTCGCAAGACTTCTTCAGGCTTCAGAGGGACCTGGAAAAAGAAAACCCTGCCACTTTCACTTGTTCAAGTGAATGCAACATTTAAAGCAGCAGTAGCATTCTGGAGGATTAGACAAAGCCTGGAAAAGTGAGGCTGCTCAGATGAATGTCAGAAAAAGATGCATTTGTGCATGGTCCAAAACAATTCTGAGTAAATATGTAGCCCAAAATGTAAAGAATTCATGCTTTGTATTAATTAACAATTAAGTAATAGTTATGGAAATCCTTCAGCTATGTGCTAAAGATAATCAAAATAGACGAGGAAGACTTGACCTCAGATCAGATTTTTTTTTTGGTTTCTTGAGTGCTGTTTCCTGTTGGTCTGTGGGTAAGAGCTTGGGAGGTAGGATGAATGAGCCTGGACAATGGTCTGGTAAATGAAATTTGAGTCTGAAGAAGGCAGGGTGGAAAAAGAAGGGGGCCTCCTTAATTTTTGAGAGAATCAAAGTGAGAGACAGGAGGGGCACTTTCAGACTTATAACCTTTCAATAATGATAGAGCTAATGTTCCGGGTTGTCTTTCTTTGTTTGGGCCAACTTGAAAGGCTAACACATGCCTAGAGACATAGCTATGTGATGCCAACTGTGTGCTGCTGACCCTTTGCTTAAAGTTAGTGTTATTTAATTTTTAAATATTTAATTTTTGAATACTACCCCAATGAAATGAGAGTAGCCCCATCCTCATCCCCATCCCCAGCAAATATCTGCTTGTCCTGCAGGGAGTCATTATTTTGTGAATCTGTAGAAATAGTTTCTTTCTATTATGTGTAAAAATCAAAAGGTTGTCTTTATGTGAGATTGGACTACTATTGGTCCAATTGTGCCACTGAATAGCCTGATTTTAATGTAAGGAAGCACTTTCCCAATTCCTTGGAAAGGAATCATGTGACATGACACATCTTCAACAATTTTTAGAGAAGAATATTTAAATCAGTGGTGGGATTCAATTTTTTTTTGCTACCGGTTCTGTGGATGTGGCTTGGTGGGTGCAGCTTGGTGGGTGTGGCAGGGGAAGGATACTGTAAAATCTCCAGTCAGAGGTGGTATTTGCCAGTTCTTCGAACTACTCAAAATTTCTGCTACCGGTTCTCCAAAACTGGTCAGAACCTGCTGAATACCATCTCTGATTTAAATACTTAAATGAGATAAGATAACCATAGGCTGGCAAGATTTTAAAACAGCAGCTCATGCATTTCAAAGGTGGAATAACAAAGAGAATTATATTTGAACTACACAATCTTATTTTAGTCAAAATCTGTAGTTCAAAGGGACCTTATTTACTTATTTATAAATCACATTTATAGGTCACCCACATCATAACAACTCTGGGTAGTACACAGGAGAGAAAAATATATAACGATGCAAACAAAAAACAATGAGGCAAATGTACAAAGATATTAATTTTATTTTCCAGATTTCCTGTTCAACAATAGTTCCAGCTTTATATCTAGCGTAAACTACATTTTAATTTCTTTTGTGGTAGGCAAGGTATCCAATAAAACTACTTCTTTAAAAAAAGCATAAATAGATTGAGAAAATATTGTGCAACAGCTTGCATACTCAATGCCTTCATTTATTATGAACAAGGAGTGGGACAATTGAAAATTCATCCTTTCTATCCCAAGAGAGAATTGGTGAGTAAATGGATGCCTCACTAAAATACTGCTGGCCATAAAGCTCCCTTGGAGATTAAAACTATTTAAAGCAAAAAATCTTCTGTGGAAAGTTAGTAGGTGGTGGGCGTCAAGGGCTATGTCATCAAGTTCAAAAATTATTGCATAAATGGAGGTTGACTTGATTATTTTCAGATATTTTCTGGTTGCTATGAAAAAGAAAACAAAAAAAATATCAGTTTGGATTTATGTCCAATTTTGTATTCCTTAATGACATTTATTTGATTATGTCAGATCCTTGCAGCAGATCTGTGATGGCGAACCTATGGCACACGTGCCACAGGTGGCACTTGTGCGGCCACGCGAGCCCCAGCCAAACTTACCTGCACTGCGCATGCACATGCCTCCCAGCTGATTTTAGGCCCGTTTGAGGCCATTTTCACCCTCCTGGAGGCTTGAGGGAAGCCTCTGCAGCCTCGGAAGGCCAAAAAATGGGGTCATTTTTAGCTTCCAGAGGCTCCAGAGGCTTCCCTCAAGCCTCCAGGAGGGCGAAAACAGCCTCAAACAGGCCGAAAATCAGCTGGGAAGCACACACATGCACAGTGCAGGTAAAGGGGTGGGGTGAGAGTGTTGCACATGCATACGCAGGAGGGGCCCATTGTATTGTGGGTACCAGCACGCACGCGTTTTCAGCACAACACAACAAAAAGGTTCGCCATCACTGCAGTAGATCATTGGATCTTGAAATGAAAAGTTGCTGTCAATCCATGTTGACTAAAAGTAAGGTGATGGTCCAAGTTAGTTAGAGTCTGGCTCCCAGAGAAAGCCCTAAGGAAGGAACCCAAGGAGCTGGGAGCAGGCGTGAGTTGCCAAAATCAGGCAAAGTCAGTTTCAAGAGAACACTTAGAAAATGGAATGGGGGTTTAGACAGAGTCCTCATGGAAGCAAGAAATTGAATTAGAAGAATAAAGAGCAATATGACGCACAGAGTTTTGGAGACACAGAGTAGAGTGGCTTTTTACCCATACCCTCAAAAGGAAGCAATCTATGACTATAGAAATAGTTACTGACACTTACATACTGTAAAGCACATTTCATCACAGTATAATAAGGGTTATATGCCTGCTCAGCCTACTTTGTTAATTTTGACAGACACTTCCAAGTTTCTTGCTATTACTTTAGACTTACCTATTTCAAATCTGATCTATTGGGCAGCGTACCAAGGCATATCTGTCATGTAGAGTATATAACCATCTCAGTACATAACCATCTCAATGGGAATTGAATTTTAATAACATTTGATTTGATGATACAGAATACAGATACTGATTTGCTGATACTACTTCTAAAGCAAGAAAGGGTTGAACATGCAGAAAAGCAAAATGGTAGATGCCTAACAAATAAGCTATTGGAGCCCCAGCTCCCTTATATGCGATGATGGTGTGTTAGAATGACCTTGGGAGACAGGATGAAGACCCGTTGCCTAGGCTGCAGGTCTTCCTGCTCTCCCCCAAGGTCATTCCCACATTCTATCACAATATGAAAGCAAACTGTTATGTGTGTACACTTGGTGAATCTACATCTTCAGATGTGTACTGAATAATATGGGTGCATATTTAATATGGATATGTTTGTTTAAACAGAATTACTTACACATATCCAAATACTTACATAATAGAGTGGCATGGGGCTCTAATCATTTTATTTCTGGGAAAATGCTGAGTTGGAAAGTTCCAACTCCTTTTTCAAGGCTGTCTATGACTGGGTTGCTTATTAGCTATTTAAATTTCTAATTAGTAGCAGATAAATAGTCTAATGATGCTAATTAAATTTAATTGATTAATTGATTATATGCCACCAAGTTGATATTGACTTTTGATGACCACACCTAGATTTTTTTTCTCTTGTAGTGAATTTATTACTCTTGTAATAGGTTCATTTAAGTTGCTGTTGATTATTCTCATCTTTTTTCTTTACATTTTCCCCAGTATTATAGGCTTCTTAAGGAAACTGGGTCTTTGCATAATGTGACTAAAATATGGTAATTTGAGCTGGTTGATTTGTGTCCTGAGTGAGAATTATGATTTTATTTGTTAAATAATACATTTGTTTTTCTTGATTATTCATAGTATTTTCATGATCTTGACAAAGAGAGAGATCTGATACATGATAATGTATCTGATAATGAAAAGGCAATAGCAAACATTGCTTAAGCCAAAACAATGTATATTAGTGAAAGATGAGAAGGTGGTTAACCATAATCAGACTTAAACCATAATCAGAACTGTTTTGATCTCATCTATGTTTTGAGGTTAATAATCCCAGGGAAAACCATTGCTTCTATGATTCTAATTGCTTAAGATATAGAACATCATGGTAGAACAGCAATGAAGGTCTTGGAAAAGACCTTCACTGCTACTCTACCAAGTGCTAATGTATTTTAGAATATTTATTAACTACTAGTTTTTCTAGAATAGTCAATCATAAAAGACTGAAACTATAGCAATAGCACAGACTTATATACTGCTTTATAGTGCTTTACAGCACTAAGTAGTTTACCGGATCAGTATCGCACTCCTGGCAGTAAGCAGAGTCAGCCTGTAATACTGTATTCTAACAACTGCGCCACCCTGGCTATCATTTCAACATCTCAATCCTTTGATGACGTGGAGCCAGTCTGTTTTTCCATATTCTATTCAGGCTGCGACTTCCTGTCTTGTGTATAATTTTTGCATAAGGACTCACAGATGTTCTGGGATTGCCATTTTCTTAAGGACATTATATAGCTTGAAATGTTCTACCAACTTGAAGTTTTTCTTTAGACAATGAAGTTGTACAGTCATATTGACTTCTTTTTGGCACTTTAGCTTTCTCAATTTCCATCATACATCAGCAATAACGTCACTTGTTCCTCAGCCTTTTCTAAAAGCTTGGACATCTGACATTTCTTTTCTCATTTAGTTCTAACCTATATAGGATGATCCTAATTTGCTAAATGATAATGCACTGAATTTACACGCCATTCAACTTTCAGTGACTTTAGGTAATTAATTAATAAATAATATTGTGTGAAGTCTGTAAATGCTATTAGGTTTTATTTCTTTGATATCAAAATGTAAACTCTTTAAATCTGTTGAACACCATGTCTTTCTCCAGATTTGCTGCCATAATTTGGTTAAAAGCATTATTTATTTATTTATTTATTTATTTATTTGATTTGCCAATTGTTTACAAGATAATAAGTATAAATGTATACATAGTTGTGAATACATGAAATGGTTACATATAAGAAAAATAAAAGAATAAGAGAAACAATAGGACAGGGACGGTAGGCACGTTGGTGCGCTTATGCACGCCCCTACAGACCTCTTAGGAAAGGGGTGAGGTCAATAGTAGACAGTCTAAGGTTAAAGTTTTTGGGGTTTGGGGAAGAAACTACAGAGTCGGGTAGAGTATTCCAGACATTGACCACTCTATTGCTGAAGTCGTATTTCCTGCAATCAAGTTTGGTGCGGTTTACTTTGAGTTTGTATCTATTGTGTGCTCTTGTGTTGTTATGGTTGAAGCTGAAGTATTCATTGACAGGTAGGACATTGCAATGTATGATTTTGTATACCATGCTTAAGTCAGACCGAAGACGGCGTAATTCAAGGTTTTCTAGTTCTAGAATTTCAAGTCTGGTGGCATAAGGTATTCTACAGCGAGTAGAGGAGTGGAGAACTCTTCTTGTGAAATATTTCTGGACTTTCTCAATTGTGCTAATATCAGATACGTAGTGTGGGTTCCAGACTGATGAACTGTATTCGAGTATTGGTCTAGCAAATGTTTTGTATGCTCTGGTTAGTAGTGTGATATTACCAGAGAAAAAGCTACATAGGATTAGGTTATAGATTAGGTTATAGATTCTTCTTCAATTGCTTGACATATTTTTGCAGATATTTCATCAGTTCCTGTAGCCTTCTGACTTGTTAATGACCAAACTGCTGATCTAATTTCATTTTATAATACTACAGATTTTTGTGGAATATCCTCTAAGAAATTGACATCTCTACTGTGCAGATTTCAGAACAGTCCTTCAATCTTTGAAGATTTTCTTTGAATGATTGACATTCTGCCCATTTGTACCCTTTAGGACAAGACTGTAACATCCTTCTAATTTCAGAGATATTTTGGAAAACTTTCCCTGCTTTTCTTTGCCTTTTGTGTTGTTACAGGTATTGCTTCTTGTCTCTACTAACCACTATCTGGAAGTCTTAAATTTTTGTCTTTCTTGGCTTTGACTTCTTTTTTCTTCTTGGCAATTTCTACTGTTTGTTCTGACATTCAGTTTGCTATCTTCTGCTTCTTAGTTTCTTTTTATATTAATCTTTAACTTCTTTGATTTCATTCCATAGTTCTTTTGGCTCTCTATCAATGAGGTTCAGAACTTCAAATGATTCCTGATGTTCTCCTTAAAATGGGGGTGTATTTTTTTAAACGCATCCTTTTTTTTTCTCTTTCTCTTCCTTTGTTTCTTTCTTTCTTTTACATCTCTTCTTCTCTTTTCTTTCCAGTTTGTAAGACCGAGTGTTCTTTTTTTGTTTTTTTCCCTTTTGTGTATGTAATGTCGATATGTTTTTAATTGTAAATTTAATAAAATTTATTTATAAAAAAATAAAAATAAAATGGGGGTGTATTTTCAAGATTATATCACAAGACCTTGTTTGCTTTGTTCTTCAGCTTGAGTTGGCACATGCAGAAAACAATCTGTTCCCTGCTTGACAATCAGAGTTTGGCTATATCTTGACTATTATATTTGAGCTTTCCCATCTCCTTGTACCAATAATATAATGAATTTGTTTCCTGTGTGTTTTGTCTGAGGATAATGATGTATATAGGTGTTGTTTTGGTTGTTTGAAAAATCTGCCAATGAAGAAATCACCGGATTGGCAGAATCTAACTCATTGTTTCTTATGGCATTTAAACTACATTTTCCTCTTTTATGTTCTGTTGATTTCTGACAGAAGTTGACCATAAATCCATCAATCTCCTCTTTTCTGCATCAGTGGTAGGACATAAACTTGGATAACTGTTGTATTAAAGGGTCATCTGTGACATCTAATTGATATCATTCAGTCATTGTATCCCAAGTATTATCTTTATTGTAGCCTTATGAAAACCACACAATTCCTTTTTTTTATTCCTGAGCAAAACTATGATCTTCTGACAGAAAATGTCCAATTCCAGTCCATTTCAAACTGCTAATTCTTAAGATAGCAGCATGTAGTGAATTTATTTCCTCTTTTATAAACTTTTCTATATTTGTGTCTCTAATGTTCCATGTTCCAACCATAATTTTATCTTTACAGATTTGGATTTTATTTTCCTGCATGGCAACCTCAACAAGTACACATTTCAAAGTCTTTAATCTAGTTGTATCATAAACATCAATATACTCTGAAAGATCCTGTTTTCCTGAGTCGCTTGCTGAATGCCATCTGACATGAGGGCCCATCATTTGGCCCTGTATCAATAAACACATCATTTCATCTATCATATGGCTTAGTTTGTGAAATATAGTAGTTTACCATGGTTTTCAGTGTAGTCTGAAATTATGGCATTATCACTAAAGCGATATTGTTGCTGTCCGATACAGATGCCTATTTACTTTAGCTGGGCAACTAGGATGACATTCATGCTTTGGTAACTTTGCTGGGTATCTATATTCTTGGCACACATATCCATTCTTTACTCATCTCTCCCAGAAGCAGCTACTCTCCCTGCTATAAGGCAGCCTAGGAAGACTGTGGACATATGTATGTGTATGTAGGCATATTAGTATAAGTTGTGGGATTAAAAACACTTGTGCTTTATTTGCCATTCAGATAAGTGAAGCTCAGAATTATTGAGGCATTTAAATTAAACTAACTTCCAGAGAAATCCCATGTCTTACAATAGAGACCTCCAACATCCAAAATCTAAAGCAGGGGTGTCCAACCTTGACAACTTTAAGCTTTGCTGGCTGAGGAATTCTGGGAGTTGAAGTCCACAAGTCTTAAAGTTGCCAAGGTTGGACACCCCTGAAATTCTAAAGCTTCCAATAGGAATGAAGAAATGGGGGGAGGGGCATTTTTTTTGGTTATCATTTTCAGTGGGAAGCAGAGCAGATAGAGATGATTTACTCTTAGTTTGGTGGCAACTCTGAGAACCAGAACTGCAATAAACCTTGGTACTCCATTGATTGTTCTAGCCTTACCTGGCTTTCTAGTCTATTTCCTAGAATAGGATATTTGCATAGTTGCAGATCTTTCCATGATGACATGAATATTATTCAGCATCACGATTAAGTGTCCAAGATCAGATGAATTAGTTTTTCCCTCTCTCCCCACCCCTTCTCTCTCTTTTACTCTCTCCTTCTTCTAGGAAGAGATCCAAAAATTCTATTGCTCTAGAATTGCAGACCTAGAATGTTACCTAATTTCTATATTCCTGACAATGCCCCACTGGGATTTATTTTTGAGTGTACATTTAAAACTTCAGTCTGTTCCTGTATTACCGCCGCCTAGAATAATTTGGCTGGGCAATTAGGATGGCCTTCATGCCTTGAGTGATCATGCTGGGAGTATATATGCTTAGCATACCCCTAGTATTTTTTGTTCATCCCTCCTGGGAATGCTCCCATCTGCTATGATGAGGCAGCATAGCAGGACTAGAGTTAGATGGTGGGTGGGTGGTGATTAATCTTAACAAAGAAAGCCATTAAATATTTAGCAGCCTATATTTTCCAAACACTACAGAATGTTGCTAACCCTAGTTTGAGTTACTGTATCTCTTCAGAACTGAAATATCTTCTTTTATAATGGCATGTGAGAAGGACCATGGCAGACACTGAGATGCTTTCCTGGAGAAAAAGCAGATAAGAGCTAACATTGCCTTCAGATAAATAGTGAGGGGAGCAAAGGCTCTCTGCCTTATTTGTTCTGTTTTGAATAACAACAACAACAACAAAAACTCCAAACCAACAAGGCAGCCAGCTCTCCACTTGAAAACATATGTCACTATTTCATTGACAATTCATTAACAAATGGGTGAGCCACATCAGCCATGTGGAGGACACTGCAGCTATGTGTAGTAGCTATTGGCTACGCTACTTGCCTCATCCTTGCAACCTAGTTATCCTTTTCAGCTACAAAAAGCAGTAGTTGTTATTGTTTGGATTTATTTTTGTACAACTGTCAAGAACTTGAAAACAGTAAATGTGAAAGTTTTCATGAAACCATCTGCCAATTGTTGGAGTGTGTTTTTATTTTTGAACATTAGTGACTGCTTTTTGTATCTTATTTTAAAGAAATCCTTCCTTATAAATATAACCTGATGTTCATTTCAATTTCATTATTACAAAAATTCAAAGCAGACATAATACCATAATGATTTAAAGTACAACTGATACTTTGCTGCTTTTAGTTCCTGAGCCATTAGCACAACTCATAATATACAAAGTAAACAAATATCAGGTAATGCTTTTCACACCACTTACTTCATGGTCTGAAAAGTTGTTGCCTGCTAAATTTCTATTCCTCAGATTGCTGTTAAAATCACAGAAGCAAGATCAATAAAAGAAAGGAGAGAGGAGAAGAGAGAATGGGAGTCAGGCTACAATCTTTACAAGACCAGCAACCAATGTGACTACAATAGCAATAGCACATAGACATATATACTGCCCCATAGTGCTTTACAGCATTTTCTGATGCTGTAAATGACAGCATATTGCCCCCAACAATCTGGGTCCTCATTTTATTGATGTTGGAAGGTTGAGCCAACCTTGAACTGCATCAGAATCAAACTCCAGGCTGTGAGCAGAATTTGGTTGGCAATACTGCATTCTAACAACTGCACCACCAGGGCTCTTGGATTAAAAGGTTTTTGAGGTTTTTAAACTGGCCAATGAGGAACCTGCAGTGTTGAACTATGAAGTGAGAAAATTCTGTTTCGATATCTCCTAATGTAATGTAAAATAGATAGATGATAAAATAGAAATATATTTACTGGGTAAGAAAATACAGTAGTCTTTTTTCAAATTATAGTTTATTTGTTTTGCATTTTTTCCTGCAGGAGCAAATGTTGTCAGTTTATTAATTTCCATTGTAATGGCTCACATAATGTACTGGTATGGAGAGCAAGGCATTTCTTTTTCCTTATTAGGAATAGATAAACAAACTTTATTGCCAGTTCTGATACGAATTTCTTTCATCATTACTTTACAGTTCCAATTCTTAAAGCAATTAAGTTACATGCATGCTATATACATGGCTACAAATTGAAATGATTTCTTTTTGTAGCTTCAAACAATCAGAAAAGCATTTCATTCTTATGAATACAGTAATATGATGAAGAGTGGGCTGAACACCCTGGTTATAACTGGTTGCAAAAAGAAAAGATAAGTAAGCTGAAGATTGCAAGTCTTGCTCTTTAAAGTGAAAACTATTTACAGGAACAAAGAGATGGATTTAGTTAAAATAAACAGTTCTTGCTCCCTAGAGAAATATTACAGTGTTGCAGTAATTGTTGAAAACAAAATCAGTCTTACCCTTGGCTGTTCTTTCTCAGTTATGTATTTTTTTTGCAAAATGTAGAGTTATCATTAGATTCAAGAAACTGAGACAACCATTTTGACAGAGTGGATTTGGGGTAACAAAGAGCCTCATTAAAGACCTGCAGAAAAAGCAGTTAATTTTTTAACAATTTCAGAGAGGACTCTTAATGGCTTACGTTTTCCTGAGAAACATAATTTTTGCCAGGATTGTCTGTCAGTAACTGCTTTTTTCCCCATTCCTGTAAACACCTGCTTATATCACCAGTGATTGTATCTAGCCACCTTGTCTTCTATTGCTTTTTTTTGGGTTGCTTTCATTTTTTTTTTCAAGCATCATGACTTTTCCAGTGATTCTTGTTTTATATTATCCCCGCCCCCCAATCATTTAATTTAGTGTTCTCTCCTCTAAAGGAACTTTTATTCTATCCTTGAAGGAAAAGAAATTTCTGTTTCTCTCCTCTGTGTCCTGAGATACCTCTTCCATGAATAATCTCATTTATAACAAGCTAATTGAATCAATTACATTTGCATATGTACAACCCAATAGTTTAAGAGGAAAGATTATTTATTATTAGAATGTTTCACACATAGAACAATAACAAAAATGATAAAAAGAAGAACTTTGTGACTGAACAATTGCATACCATATACCATAACAAACAGACAACCTACCCCAAAGCCTTGGGAAACAGATAGGTTTTTAAACACTTTTAAACACTTCTGTGACATTATTAAAGTAGGAACTTCATGGATATCTGAAAGGATATCTTTCCAGGATCTAAATTTTAGAAGAAGCATGCTGTCCTTGCTGCATATGACATTTTTTTGAGGCAGCCCCTTCCTGGCAGATTTGTTAGCATTATTTTATATGTTTTGTTCTGTATTCAGTATCTTATTGGCAGAATTTTATGCACCATCTTTCTTCCAAAGCCTCTTATATATCACATCGTTCTTTCTGGAAAGTCTTCTAGAGATTCCTAAGCAAATTAGCAGAATCTCAAGAAGACTGTTGGATTCCATGAATGGTTAAAAACACATTACATCCTATTATTTTTATTATTATTTAAAATCAATCAGTTATTATTTTAAGAAATCAAGTCTAACTGATAACTATTTGATCAACCACGGATTGCAATCATATGTATAATGTGAGAACATCTGCGTGATAAACATTAGAGAACAATGTTTTTCTTGAGTGCTTTCCAAATCATCTTGGAGTAATTACAGCAGGCACCAAAGGATTCTATGAATGAGTGCAAATAAAGAAACTGATCTAGAAGACACCATCAAATAATTGAAACTTTAGGCACAAATCTTCATCTATTCCATATATCATTTCATACATTTGGTAACAAAAGATTTGTAGAATACAGTAAAAAAAACTACAGAAAATAAAAATTATGTAAACTCAGGTGAAACAATCTTTGAACAACAGGGGATATTATTTGACTATCTGAGGTATAATATTATATACTGTAGAGTACAATATTCACTTAAAAACAAAAAAATAGAAAATGGACCATTTTCTTAAGCTAATCTTAACCTAATGTAGGCACAAAATCCTCAACTAGCACCCTGAAATGATATGTATTTATTTTGCTGTTTCAAAACTTTTTATATAATATATACACTGCTCAAAAAAATAAAGGGAACACAAAAATAAGACATCCTAGATGTGAATGAATGAAATATTCTTATTAAATACTTTGTTCATTACATAGTTGAATGTGCTGACAACAAAATCACACAAAAATTATCAATGGAAATCAAATTTAGCAACCCATGGAGGTCAGGATTTGGAGTTACACTCAAAATTAAAGTGGAAAAAAACACTACAGGCTGATCCAACTTTGATGTAATGTCCTTAAAAGAAGTCAAAATGAGGCTCAGTAGTGTGTGTGGCCTCCACGTGCCTGTATGACCTCCCTACAACACCTGGGCATGCTCCTGATGATCTCCTGAGGGATCTCCTCCCACACCTGGACTAAAGCATCCCCCAACTCCTGGACAGTCTGTGGTGCAACGTGGCATTGGTGGATGGAGCAAGACATGATGTCCCAGATGTGCTCAATTGGATTCAGGTCTGGGGAACAGGCGGGCCAGTCCATAGCATCAATGCCTTCGTCTTGCAGGAACTGCTGACACACTCCAGCCACATGAGGTCTAGCATTGTTGTGCATTAGGAGGAACCCAGGGCCAACCGCACCAGCCCATGATCTCACAAGGGGTCTGAGGATCTAATCTCGGTACCTAATCGGTACCTAAGTCAGGCTACCTCTGGCAAGCACATGGACGGCTGTGCGGCCCCCTAAAGAAATGCCACCCCACATCATTACTGACCCACTGCCAAACCGGTCATGCTGGAGGATGTTGCAGGCAGCAGAATGTTCTCCACGACATCTCCAGACCCTGTCACGTCTGTCACATGTACTCAGTGTGAACCTGCTTTCATCTGTGAAGAGCACAAGGTGTCAGTGGTGAATTTGCCAATCTTGGTGTTCTCTGGCAAATGCCAAACATCCTGCACAGTGTTGGGGTGTAAGCACAACCCCCACCTGTGGACGTCGGGTCCTCATACTACCCTCATGAAGGCTGTTTCTGACCATTTGAGCAGCCACATGCACATTTGTGGCCCACTGGAGGTCATTTTGCAGGACTCTGGCAGTGCTCCTCCTGTCCCTCCTTGCACAAAGGCGGAGGTAGCGGTCCTGATGCTGGGTTATTGCCCTCCTATGGCCTCCTCCATGTCTCCTGATGTACTGGCCTGTCTCCTGGTAGCGCCTCCATGCTCTGGACACTACGCTGACAGACACAGCAAACCTTCTTGCCACAGCTCGCATTGCTGTGCCATCCTGGATGAACTACACTACCTGAGCCACCTGTGTGGGTTGTAGACTCCGTCTCATGCTACCACTAGAGTGAAAGCACCACCACCAGCATTGAAAAGTGACCAAACCATCAGCCAGAAAGCATAGGAACTGAGAAGCGGTCTGTGGTCACCACCTGCAGAACCACTCCTTTATTGGGGATGTCTTGCTAACTGCCTATGCTTTCGACCTGTTGTCTATTCCATTTGCACAACAGCATGTGAAATTGATTGTCAATCAGTGTTGCTACCTAAGTGGACAGTTTGATTTCACAGAAGTGTGATTGACTTGGAGTTACACTATGTTGTTTAAGTGTTCCCTTTATTTTTTTGAGCAGTGTATTTATAATATATACTATTTTTATATTATATAGATAGGCACACTACAGTTGTCTACAGTTTACATGAATGGCAATTAATTAAAAAAAATTCCATCTTGTGTCTAATATGAGAAACAAACACTTGTTATTATATGCACAAAGATGGAAGACTTGGCTATACCTACAATAAAAGAATGGTTGGTGAAGATGACAAAACTCACTGAAATGGCTAAACTGTCTTGTCGGATTAGAGAAGACAGTCTCTATGTTTATTACTGACTGGAAATCTCTTATGGTCTTTTTTCACAAAAGAGAATACAATGGACTTATGATTTATGTTTTGATGATTAGATGGGATAAAGTATAGAATGAAGAGAGGGATTAAAGTATAAATGTACTTTTAATTCCTGTAAGAAGATTGAAAGCTGCTTCTTTATATATAATTTTCTTTTTCTGCTTTATTTTTTTGTACTTTTAGGTTTTTTTCTTTCACTTTTCTTTTTAGCTTTATTTCAATTTGTATTGGTCTTATTCTTGTAGTTAAAATTCTATCTATCTATCTATCTATCTATCTATCTATCTATCTATCTATCTATCTATCTATCTATCTATCTATCTATGAAATAAACCTAAATTCCTTTTGTAAAACTGTTCCAAATAATTCATAATTGCAAACAGCCAAGGAGATTCTAGCATCTTAAGTTCCTCTCTGATTTTTGAATTGTTTTATAGGTAGAAAGATATATTTGTTGTTTGATTAGCCACACTATTATATTGCCAAATGGTTGAAAGGTTCTCATCAATTCACAAAATAAGGATAAAAAAAGATAATATAACATAACCTGAAAGTGATTATCAGTTAAAACTCCAGTGGAAAAATAAAATTAGATCTAATAGCAGATGATAGTCTTAAATTTGAGAGAGTACAATATTTCAAGAGTTAAAAAGAACCTTCCTTTATTGGACTTCAAAGACACAATAAAGGCATGGACTTTTATAAGATAAACATTGAGAAAAATCCTTCCATTCCCCATATCCAGTCAGAGCCGAAGAAGCTTCTTGGATGGAAAGCGAAATGTCTTCACAGAAAAACCAGAAAGTCCAGTTGCCTCTTGAAAAAGCACCTCTGGGGTAATCATGACCTGGCTGACTGAGAATCTCCATAGATATTGAGGAAAAGTCCACATTTCATGAAGAACGGAAGGGAGTTGTTGGGCAGGAACTTCACCAATCTCATCAGGAGCTGGATAAACTACTGCAAAAAGGAGGGAGTGGCAGAGCCAGATTTATCACCCAGGATTGGGGCCAACAGTGCAAGCAACAAAGTAAAAGTCTTTCCAGTAGAAGGGACAGATTGGCGGGAAACTATAGCAGCAAAGTCAGTAGGCTCCAATGTCAGAAATTCAGAGTCTTAGAGGTTTCTACACTAGGAGGTGAAAACAGAGAGAGGGAATTGAAAAAATCATATCACCAAAGGACAAATATGGCACAATAGGCATCATTGCAACTTTTTGAGATGACACAGGACTACAACATAGCCTTAGAAGCATGTTTGCTTAAAAATTCACAGATCAGAGAGTGGTATTAGAAAGTGGTATCATAATGGGAGTTGATTATACAGACCACCTTGTCAAGCAGAAGGTGTGAATGAGGTCTTTCTGTGTCAGGTGACCAAACTTTCAAAATGACACATACTGGAGATGAGACAATTGCCAGAGACTGTATTGGGTCATATCAGGTTAAAGAATGATTCAAAAGTTGTGAAAAATGCCACAAACAAATGAACAAAACCTTCTTTCCCCATGTAGATTAAAAATAAAAGAGGTGATAGTATAGGTCTGTTGTGAGAGTAAATTGTTAATGGAGAGAAGCAGAATATCTTAATTTGTATTCTGCAACTGTCTTTTCTCAGAAAGGAAATAAAGTCCTAGTGCAAGGTGACAGCTTAGGATAAATATCAGTTATTCCCCACAAGGAACTTACTGCATCCCCTAGAACCATCCAACCCTTGTGGCAAAATAACTATGATGAAAACGTGATTTGCACTGCTTTATTGATGGCTGGATAATGATATAAGCCACTTGGTCACTACACTAGACTAAACTTTTTACTGTAAGAAAGGTACTCAGGGCCTTCCTAGTTTAGTGTGACACATAAACCCCAGGAAATAAATATAAACAAATAAGCCATCATCATGCTGTAATAACAAAAGGTTAAAACATTATAAGCAGAACAATCCCTCACCCTCATCCCCATACACCTTGATCGTATTATTGGAAAATATTCAGAATAATAGTGTTGGAAGGGACCTTGGAGGTCTTGTAGTCTAACTCCCTGCTCAAGCAGGAAACCTTATACTATTTCAGACAAAAGGTTGTCCAGTCAACTTTCAATATTTGTCTCTTTGCCTCAGTCAACATAGGATATTTTCCCCCAATACATTTCAATGAGCCCTTGCTGCAAATCACTTGTTCCTTTTGTCAGCCCCTCCTTATATCCAAAAATCCACAATTCTTTTTTTTAAAATAAATTTTTATTAAACATATAAAAAAGAAAAGACATTTAAAATAACAGTGAACATGGTGCATACATCCTGACACATATAATTATTTTACATCATTAATTAATAAGTATAAAGAATAATACAAATTTACATATATACATAAACTTTGGTCATTTTTGATAATCTTATTCCTTCCTTTTTTCCAGCCAGTGGTAAAACTTCTCCCAAATTTTATAATAACCAGATTCGACCTTATCTTTTAATTCTTGGGTTAGTTTGTCCATTTCTGTGCACATCCAAATTTTCCCAATTATTTCCATCTCATCTGGGGTTTCGTTACATTTCCAATTTTGAGCATAAGTTAACCTTGCAGTTGTGGAGACATGGATTATTAAATATATTACATCTTTGTTATATTTTTCCACATTGATTCCCAATAGAAAAATTTCAAGACTGTATTCTATTTTAATTTCACACATCTCTTTTATCCATTTCTGAATTTTTCACCAATAATTTTGGGCTTTCTTACAATTCCACCATAAGTGATAGTATATTCCGATTTCCTTATTACTCTTCCAACATTTGGGGGATAACTTCAGGTACATTTTTGCCAATTTTGATGGTGGGATATGCCATTGGTAAAACATTTTATATAAGTTTTCTTTAAACGGTACCACCAAGGTTATTTTTTTATTTCTATCCCATAAGGTTTGCCAATCATCCAAATTTATAGTATGGCCAACATCTTTCACCCAGGCCAGCATTGTTTCTTTTACAAAAATCCACAATTCTTGATGTTTTTATAGATGATAAATACTAGAGATATAATAAAAAAGCATGCATTTTACTATATAACACTCAATCGGAAGCCATATGAACATTTGTACTGATTTCAGTCCAAAATATGGCAATCGGACAAAATAATGCTCCATCTCCTAATTTGCATTTTCTGTAGCAAAGCAAATGCAAACAACTGTAATAAACATTTATTAGATGTTTAATATTCATGATTTTTTAAATATAGTGCAATGACTGAAATTGATTTTCTCTCTACTGACTAAATGCTATTTAGCACTAACAGTTTTCAAAATTATTCTAATGGTGAATTAAAATGACTCCAAGTAAATCTAAGCTATCAAAAAGTATCATTATTAAAGGTAAGTAGTTAAAAATGAACACAGATGGTACTGAAGGGGTAAGATTCATGAAGTCCAGTTTACATATTTAAATTTAATAGACTTTAAGAGTTCTCAGATTTGAAGAAATAAAGTTATGTCAATATGGGCAAACCCAGGGCAATAGGCTTTCAAATGAATAAGTCATGTTTTTCCTCAGATAGTTTTCTTCAGAATGGGAAAATATTGTAATAAAGATAAGAATGTTTTGTTTTTTATTTTAATTTTCCCTTTTTGTGTCAGTGACATCACCTTTGCATAAATATGAGTTATATTTATAACAAAGGTGGATAGTATACCCACAATTCCATTACAACTGGTTTGGGTCCAGACTGGTGGCAAGAGGAATTATTTGGTAACAGGTTATTTCTGCCTTGCTGCACCTCAAGTCATAAACCTCTCCTGAGGGAATGAATATATTGACATTATGGGAATGCTCAAGTGAGAATGGAAGCAATTTGATATTTATCTTTCCCTCCCTCCCTCCTTCCGTCCATCCATCCATCCAATGTTACACATTCTAGTGTTAGATGTTCAGATTCAAAGCACTGAAATGTGTAACATTGGATGGATGGATGGACGGAGGGAGGGAGGGAGGGAAGGATAAATATCAAATTGTTAAAAGCTTCTACATCACCTTTAGCTTATTTCTCTCCACCCCCCACCCCCCAATCATTAAGAGACTGTGAGAGTGACATGGCAACATTTGTAGATGCTGCAGGCTCTACAATTACAGAAATGAAAAAAAAAAGTGGGAGAGGGGGAATCAGGTGTATGCAGCAGCTTTAGATTATAGCTTTATAACTAAAGTCATGATCCAACCATTATGGTAAAAAAATTTATTTTGAAAAAAAAACACCTTGTATTTACTTATTTCCAGTGCATTACAGTAACAACATTCCATTTTCATCTGTTTTTCTTCTTCTTAAGTGATGATTTACTAATTCCCTTGATTATTAACACTTTCAACAGTTGCTGTTTATGAGTCCAGTTTTGTATAGGTTATATAGGTTGTTATATGGGTTTTCATTAGGTTAGTCTTCCTGCTTCTTGAATGGAATATCATGATAAAATGGAAACCATTAAAAATGTCTACTGTCTTCTGCAGGTGTCTCTGTTTTCCTTCCAACCATGATCCAGAAGACCTGAGAAACTTCTGGACCATCCTGTGCAGAGGTGGTATTCAGCAGGTTCTGACCAGTTCTGGAGAACCGGTAGTGGAAATTTTGAGTAGTTCAGAGAACCGGCAAACATCACCTCTGGCGGGAGATTTTATAGTATCCTTCCCCTGCCACACCCATCAAGCCATGCCCACACAACCAGTAGTAAATTTTTTTGACTCCCACCACTGATCCTGTGGAAGCATAAATCATATTACAGATTCAACCACTCTCATATTTCCCTCATAAACAGAGCAAACTTTAAAAATCAAAATAATATGAGGGTATACCAGAGACTGGTTTGAGATGGATGATTTCACAAATCAAATAAATTGATAAAAGTAAAATAAGTACTTGTGACCTATAACAAGCACAATATGTTTATACTTATTTGCTTATTTTTCTAAATGATCAGTATATGTAAACAGAAAAAATCATTATGCAGAAGGTGCCTGAAATTTATTTTGTTAGTATATTTTCTAACAATGAAAATTGATTTCCCACAAGTTCAATCCTACTTGAAAAGTCCTGCTGATTTCAACAGGTCTGATTTTTATATATCAGTTGAAACTTTTCTGAGCAATTAGATATGATAAGTTCAATGGCATTAAAACAGAGAGCAGCAGAAAGACTAAGATATATGTACAATAAATATAATTATCTAATAAAACAATAATGTATATGTATGTATATACATATATATGTCTGTTTTCTTAAGTTTATGTCTATGTATATATGTCTATGTATAACTGAGCTTTCTCATACTCCAGAAAAATGCAGTGCCTTTGACTTTTAAGCTTTTAAGGGGATGTTAGTTGGCACTATGCAAAATACGGGACATACTAGTTTCCCATTGCCTTAGATAATTTCTATTCCATGTATTTATAATGCTATACAATTGTCACTGGCTTTATATTATCACAGTAATAATTGGGTGTAGGATACTAAAAGTCATAGGATGGAAATGGTTTATCTAGGAAAAGGAAGCAGAATAAAACATCTCCAGTCACGAATCATATTACAGTTCTTGTTTTGGAGAGCTCCGCTCACTTATCCTATTAGGTACAATGTCTATATTTGAGCCAGCAATGATCAATGTGTAAAACAGCAGAACCTCTATGTAATTTTTGGATAACAATGAAAATTTCCATAGAGTAGTCTGGAGTTATGCTTAAAAGTTAGAATTATGGAAATCTGTAAAAAAAGTTGACTGAAATGTAAGGAAAAATAACTTTTGCAAGATAAATTCAGTGAATGTTTAATTTTGTAAGATGCATTTGAACTGTTTAGCTGAAAGCAGAATTTGGGAAATGCAAGATAACATTGTTCATAATAAAGCAAAACTGGACCAAACAATTCAAAACTGACAAAGCCATGTAACAGAAACATATTTTTCACAAAAATAAGAACAAATATTATAATTGTTAAGAAACAGTCAGTAAATATACACAATACAGCCAGCTTATTGTTAATTGCCAACATTTATGAAGATTTCATTGTAGTATTAATGCCTTGTAACTAGTATTGAATAAATACCAACTATAAAAAGGGATTGGGATTTTATTATAAAATTCAACAGTTTATGGATCTGAAGAATTTTTTTCCTTCAAAGCCTTCACAGGATTGATGTTCAGAATAGTCTATATATTCTACAATGACTAGAGTAAAAAGAAAGTAAATAATGAAAAATCTTTTTCTGTGTCTCTCTCTGTATGTTTCATTTTTTTACCTTATGGCAGTTTGCAGGGCCTGTTATTTGACTCATCTGGTTATTGCTCACTTGAACCATTTGGGAGGATGTTTCTTCAATCTCTATCAGGTCGGATAACCTAAGGAGACACATTTTTTTTCCTGAGTGGCAGAAAAGAGAAGATGTTTGAAACCAGTCCTTCAATTCTTACCACAATAGATAAAACCGATCCAACAGAGTTTTTAACAATGAATAAAACATACTAACTTTCCTATGTTAAACATTCAAACAGCTGCAACTTATTAAGAGATCCAGGAAGCTGAAGAAAGCGAAAACCAAGCCACCTTTCCTCGTATCCGGGATGAAAATATACATTGGGGAAGGAAAAGAAAAGAAAAAAAAGGAAAGGAAAGGAAAAGTTTTTGTCGGGTAACAATTTTCCAAGGGAAACGTGGAGGGGCGCAACTCTGGTTCGCTTTCACTGGGACCCAAGTCCACGCACCTTTCGCCCTCCAGCGATTCCGAGCAGGCTGTCTTCTTTTGCGCGGAAGCGCGTCACGTTGCCGGAGTTGGCCCCTTGGCTGGTTCCCCGATTAGAGTCCATTCGGAAGTAACGCAACTCAAAAACACATACCCCGAAAAGGGGGGGGGGGACTAAAGGTTTGCGGGCTCCAAAGCCGGCGGCTGCCTCAGAGAAGAACCCTCAGATGGCAGGCGGTGGTCAGGTTTGGGTTGCGCGCGCGCGCGTCTACCTTTCCTCCCCTGCCAAGGCCGGCCTTGCCTTAGCGCCACGCCCGAGAAGGAAAGCGCCGGTGCCCGCTCCCTTTCCTTCTCGTGGTGGTTGGGTGCTGAAAAACCAGTAAAGCCGGACTGCTCGGTGGAACTTTCTTTTTTCCTCCTGCTCCGGGGAGGCTTCTCCTGAGAGGCGGGTGGTATAGGCTGCTCCGGTGGGAGGAAGGACTAGTTGGCTTCTCAGCAACTCCTGATCGCGCCAAACTTGCCCCCGAGTGCCTTTAAGGTCGGCGAGAAGGGAAGGGTGGAAGAATGAGGGAGGGAGCGACGGATGCGGGCTTCAGATCCAGCCGGTGCTGTTTTGTTTTGTTTTGTTTGTTTCCCTGTTATGGGAGTTAGGAATGCTGTGGCTTTCGGACCAAAAAGACCCTTAAGGGGAGAACCTGTGCCTGTACCCTTGTTTGAACCAAACCTTTAGTGGAAGGTAGTAGCTGAGAGTATGGAGGATAAACATCAATGGCGGAGTTTCTTCGGTTACCTGCAGCTGTAGGTTGCAGGTGTTTGGCTTGAAAAAGTGAGCGAGTTCTTTCAGGTTTCCACTGGGGAAAAAAGGGACTTAAACTCTCCTGGAAAGTGTATGCCCAGCACTACAGAATTCGCCGGGCAAAAAAAGATTGGGAGAGGAGGAGGCGTGGCGGTTGCCTTTCGCTTTTTGCAATGATTCCCCCAAACTTTCCGACGGTGAATTTAAGGCGCGAAGATTTCCCTTCACGGTAGACCCGAGGCCAGAAATTACGCACTGCAGTCAAGCGGGACCAAATAAAAATTAAAAAAACAAAAAACCAGGAAAACTTTTTGGGCAGAATCCGACATGCCTGCCAGCTGCGTCGAGGGTTGGCCTTTTCATCCTCCCGCACGAGTGTTCCTTTTATTTTATTTTTTTTTAAATTTCCCAGCCCCTCCGTGCTTTTCAACAGCTGGCAAGCCCACCGGTTGCTGTAGTTTAGCCTTCGGGGAGAGGTAGCGCGAAGGTGAGGTGAGGCGAAACGAGAAAAGTGTGTGTGTGTGGGTGCTTTGAGGCGCGAAGTTCCACCATTGGGTGTTTTCTGCGGCCGCGGCTGCAAATTGGAAGCACTGCGGTGGTTTTCCCCTCTCACCCCCCGCCCCGCCACTTTCCCGAATTCGTTGTTACAGATGGGGAAAAATATTTATATTGCTGAGAAGAAACAGACCGGTTGGAGGGTGAGAGCGCGCGGCTCATTTATTATATTTAAAAAAACAAAAACTGAGGGGTAAAGCGCTGCCGCCTTATTCCTGTGAAAAAGGGAAGTACGGAAATTAGAGGACGGGCTGAAGAGATTCTCTCATAAGACCGGGGAAACTGCCCGCACTTCACATGCTCGGAACCGGGCGGAGGGGTGGGGTGGGTGGGAGTTTTGGCGTCGTCAGCGTCCGAATGACCATCGGGCTTCTGTTTCGTTGCCTCCCCGGCGCCCTCCTGTGACTCTCGCAAACGTCCTACCTCAAACTTCCGCGGAAAGGGCGGGAGAGAGGCTCGATGGCCAACCCCCTCTTAGCCCGCCCCTCGCCCCCCCCCCCCGATTGCAGCGGGAGGGGAAAAGCCCGGCTTTAGCTCCAGGCAGTTTCCACTCCCCTGGCTGGAGGCGGAGTGGCGGCGGCGGCGGCGGCGGCGGCGGCGGCAGCAGCGGGGCTCCTACTGGAAGCGCCCGGGCTGCGGACAGCTCCTCCCGCGTTCTCGAAGCAGCCTCGCGAAAAGGGACAGTTTCCTGCAGCATCGTCTCCAACGCAACAAAGCGGCTCCTCCAATCTCCTCCTTTCCCTCCCCTCCCCTCCCCCTTCTCCATCTTCCTTTTGACTTCGCGCCGCCGCCTCTTCTTCCCCTCCTCATCTTCCATCAAACCTTTCGAGTCCCCCGCGGGCTGGAAAGAGGGGAGAAAAGCCAGCCAAGCAAGCGAGGCGGCCGCGAGAGATGGTGGAGCGATAGCAGTTCCCTGGATTGCCCCTACTCCTCCTCCGGCGGCGGCGGCAAGCGACTTGACGCCCCTTCCTCCATCCTGCTACCTTCCAGCTCTCAAGGCGCCACCGGTCGGCGTCGCTGGCAGCGGGGATCGGTTCCTCCCGCCCTTCTGGTTCTCCGTGGACCTACAGTCAAGCGGGAGGCAGAGTGGCCGCCGGTGGCAACAGCCCAACAGGCAGGGGCAGGGTGTGCAGGCGGCGGCAGCAACAAAGGCATCTTTCCCTTTCCCTTCCGTCTCTGCTCCCCTTTGCTAAGGCTAGCCATGGAAGATGGATCTTCGTCGGCCAGCTGCTTTAGACGCTTTACCGAGTGTTTCTTGAGCGCAAGTAGGTGCTGGGGCTGATGGGGGTTGTGGAGGGGGGGGGGGGAAGGGCGAAGAGAGGTGTCCGGGTGCAGGGAAGGGTTTTGCTTTTCTTCCCTTGACCCCGAGAGAAGAGGGCAGCGGCAGCGGTGGCGCTTGGTTGGGTTGGGAAGTCCTCGGGCAAGCCCACCGCTTGAATAATGAACGCGCGCGTGTATATGTGTGTGTGTGGGGATGTCCCACCTATCTACGGATGGAAGGACAGAGCGGCGAGGAAGACTTGCTCATCTGGAAGATGGGGGAGAAAGAAGACTTCAGCCGCAGGACGACTGGAGTTTAAACTACGAGTACTTCCTTTTGGGAAGGAGTTTTCTTTCGGTGCAGACTTTTCCATGTAAGGCTGGGTAAGAATTGGCTCCTGGATGCATTAAACATAGAAAGCCTTTGCTTGCTCCAGAGCATGCTTCCTTGGCAAGAAACGCTGTTCTGCTCTCCACAACTGTTTCCTGGGGCTTCACACATCAGAATTCAGAACTTTTCCTGACGGAAACATACAGAGTAGAGAAATGAGGGGTCCTTGGTGTTCTCTAACAGATAACAGATAATCAGAGTTGGAAGGGACCTTATAGGTCATCTAGTCCAGCCCCCCCACCCAAGTGGGAGACCCTACACCATTTCTCTGAGCACCAAGGATTCCTCATTTCAATCCTGTACTACAAATATTTGCTATAGAGTAGAGAAAAAAAAGCAGAGAAAACTTCTTATCAAGCCAGGGAGGGATTAAAAAGAAAGAAAGCGTTTCTTTCTGAAACTGAAAATTGTATTTATCTGTTTTGGCCAGCTCTTTTTGCATTTGTTTCCAGGTGAAATGTACATATTGAATGGCATAGAATAGATGAACACTTGATGTTTTGACTAAAACTATTCAAAGAAACAAAACAAACCCCAGGTATGCTGCACCAAGATTTTAAGCCCACAGCCTCTTCTTGTTAATGAAAAAGAAAAGAGTTGATTGTTTACTAACTTGCTAGCAATAAAATGACTCAAAATGTAACCATTCAGTATTGCCAAAGAAATAGAAAAGGGACCCCCTAATTCTGAAACAGACTGAATAATTAGCGCTTGTGACAAAAGTGTGTACACACTACATAGAAAAATTCATCCACGTGATTCTAATTATTTAAATATTTTTTTCCAACCATTCAGTTTGTGCCTTCTGGGTTAATTGGTGAGCTTGTTAGAACAAAATTAAAAAGTTCTTGGCACTTTATATGAAACTGGAATAAATAAGTAATGGCCTATCTTTGTCCTATGGAGTAATTGCCCACAGCATGTTATTAATGTTATAGTGATTGGCCATTTCTGTAGATCTCCTTCATTTTATAGAATACTACCAAATCACTTGCAGACTGCCTCTTTTTTAATGTTTCTTTTAAACCCAGCGTGTATTTCAGCTATACAAGTGTCCATTAACCAATTTTGGGAGAAATAGACTTCATGAAGTGAAGGATTATTTTTTTCTAAATTCTCATATATGCATATGAAATATATAAAAAATATTTTGCATAAGGAAGAAGTTCAGAAGAAATAACATACACTTGTCATAAAGCTATGGTAAAATATAATGGGGAGCATATCCATCTCTGGTGAAATTGTGTGTTTCAAGAATTGTCGTGTAAACAGAAACTAACACATTATAAAGTTCAACATAACATCTTCCTGTACATTTGAATGCAAGCTTCTTATTTATTTGCAATTGTTGAAAACAAAAACAAGTAAATATTGGGTACAAAAGTTTGGACATCCTTTTAACAAGTACGGTATCATGTAATATTCCCTTTGGACAGAAACAATAGCTTCTAAATGTTTCCCCTAACCAGCCAAACTTTTTTTTTATTTTTTTGGATTTTTTCTCACTTGCAGAAATCTTCTAGATCAGAAATATTTTAGGTCTTCTTTTACATATCGATGTTTCAAACAACCTGACAGATTTTCAGTAATAAGCCTGAGGACTGTAAAGGGATTTCTATACACAAATTTGCATTCTACCAAAGGAGCAATTAACAAGCATTTTGATCTAAATCCAGCATAGGAATACGTAAGAAACCAGACCATTCAAACAACCAATCAATAAGAGAACCAATGAGCTGCTCGTAAGCTCCAAAAGAATAACCAATCGCAACGACCCAACTGACCAAACTGACCCACAAGACATTTATAAGCTAAGGAGAGAAAATCCTGCTGATAATGTTACCTAGTTTGGTAACGAAATGTTCAGAAACTAAATGGAAACAAGCGTGGAGAGCAAACCACTATCAAAAATGTAAAGGCATTTCTAAAATCTTTATACTTTCTTGTAATTCTTTTCTGATTTGTAGGGATATTTTGAATTGTTGTCTTGCTGAAATGTTAACGCCCTTTTTTTTTCATTTTCAATTTCTTTCACTGACTGTTGGGATATTAGTTTCTACAACATGTTGATATTTAGTAGAATACATTCTTCCTTTCCTGTACCCAATATTTCCTATGTCACTGATACACAACCCCAAAACGTAATACAGCCATAAACAATTGACCAACTGCCCTTTTCATCAAATGCTTCATTCTTTTTCTCCAAATGCATCTCGAAAGGTAGCAGACAGTTTGATTTTTGTCTCATGGGTCCAAAGCATTTTGTTCTAAAATGTTGCAGAATTCTCAGGCTGTTGTTTTGTATACTTGATTAAATGACTTTCATAAAGGGCTTAGAGAAAATACTTCCTTCTGGAGATCAACTTTTTAAAAATAAGTAATGCGACAGGTTCTCATCCTCTTACATTTTTCCTCTGGAAATTTAATAATGAAAGATTGCGGGATTTGATTATGATAGGCTTAGTAAGTCAGAAATATAATTGGAGATCCTTTACTTGGAAGGGATCCCAAGGAAACATTTTGATGGGGTGGGGGTGATTATTGAACTGGTAAAGTGGATTTCTTTATATTTTCCAAAGAAGACATATTTTCTTCTCCTGTAAGCAGAGGCGGAGGCAATACCTCATGTAAAGAATACTGATTATGAAGATCCCCAAAGACCCTTGATCAGTATTAAGCTAGGTTGAGTTGAGTCAAGCCAAATTATCTCAGAGTTACTGGTAGTTGAACAGCATATACACAACAACAACAATAACAACAACAACAATAACAATAACAACAACACAACAACAACAACAATAATAAATTCATTTGGCTGACTGTATGACAAATCATAATTAGCATCATTAAATGATATCTGCCTATTCCGTATTCTTGGGAAGGCACAAAAGGTGGATAAAAGTGCATAATTCAGTCTATGTGTTTGTCTGACGGTGTGATCAACAGTAATAATCTTATTTCAGATCCTTGGGAAGGACTTAATATGTAGATAAAAATGCCAGATCCAGTCTAAACATCTAGCTGACTTTGTGACCAACCATAAAACTGAAAAGCAGGATTAGAAGCCAAAGTAGGTTGAAACAGAAGTTTCCAAACAGGAGATATCAAGGAGAGTTGGGTTCTAAGACAAAGTTATAAAGATTAAATTACAGAGATCCATTTTTGGTCTGGACTTTCTGTCATTTGAATATCCTGGAACTGTGAAATGTTATAGCTTCTGATTGTGTTTAAACTTGTGGATGTGTAAATATTTGGATCTTAAACTTTGCTTTTAGAGGATACAGATCTTGTGCTCAGGTTTTCAAGTAGCTAGCTGTTTGTTCAGTAATCAATCTGAAATCTCATTCTCTGATAATAGTTTTTGGACCCGGGGCATGCAATAACAGGAGATATTTATTTAGACACAAATAAGAACCGCATTGCGAATTTTTAGTAAGATATTGCTTTTCAGAAAATAGCATCAGAAAAATGGATGATTTGCAGAGAGATGCAAATATGTTTAAAACATAACTTATTGCACTTTATTGTATAATTACCACATAGTTCTACTTATATTACCATGACAATTAAATACAGTTGTTTTTCTTCCTGCAACATAAGTAATGTGAATATTTTGCTACCTTCTATGACCTGAGATATCTTTTTTACTAGTATCAAAAGATTTGATTTTACATAAACTACAAATTGCTGAGGGAGTATTAATTTTTAATATTTCATAACTGGATTATTATCAAGTTGTGATTAACTAGAAAGTATGTTCCCTACCAAGGACAAACAAGAAAATATGTGGATTTAAATCCAATTCATTGAAACAAAGTATACGTGTTTGGTATTTATGTACGCAAATGTATTGGAAAGGGATTGGAAACATGCAGCAAGTAAAACATTGCTGCTAGTTCTTTTATGAATGTTATGCATACATCCAGTCAATAATTTACAAAGACCTAAAGAAAAAATATATCAATTGTACATGAACACAATTGGATGCCACTTTTTCTCATGTGTTGGCTGCTATTTTATTAGTACTAAGATATCAGATTCTATTTCCATGTATACAGAATTTTTTTTTAAAAAAATTCTATCTTAACTAGCTATTTCAAATTTGTTGATGGCAGCTGATTAGAATTGTTACTATTTTATGCATAAATATTTTAACAGGTCTATCAAAATGCTGAAACTGTTAATTTACTTTTTAGTTTGCAATTTATACATTTGGAAAAGGGGCATAAATAACCTAGAGTTCGGTATAAATCTTAAGAATTATTGACAATTAATGTTAATATTTAATGATTATTAATAATAATATAATGACCATTAAAAATAAAAACTGGCTAGATGTTTGGGGCTTAGGCCTTAGCTCCTTTCCTTACAGTTCTGTCCATGCATTTCGAGTATTTTGTAATGCATTAGCAAATTATTTCACTACACTGTTTGAAATATGTTTTAAATTAAAAAAAAAAAAGATAAGTGCAATTTTGTATATTGTACTCCCTCTGCTGGTTGATAAACTGCAAAAAATCCAATCTCATAGAGTGATATTACAATACTAATATTTGAATACTCAGATGTTCAAATACCTATGTAAAGACTACTTAAAAGTCAAGATTCTTATCATTGCCCTGATATAAATTCAGAAACCTTAGGTGGAATTTAATTCACATAACAGGAATTGCTCATTTGATAGTTGGCATATGGCTTTTACCTAAACAGAGGTTCCCTCTACTGCTTATAAGGTTGCTTTTAATCCAAACAACATGTTTATCATATAATTATTATCTTTTAATTGTGAACTGCCTCCTATGTACTAAATTAGGCTGAAGCCTGAGTTCCTTAGTGTAGCAGGATAATTCAGAAAAGATTTTAATTATTCTATAATTTGATGTCCATAAAGATCTGATTTGGAACTCTGACATAGTATACTGATGATGATATGAATGTGGGTACTTTCATAAGTCATGTAAAATGCCATAGTGGGAGTGAGAAGAAGTGGGTGTTTGGGATCCAGTGACTTACATGTATGACTGAAATGGAAAAGACTTGTGATCAGGTTATAATCGGCTTGTCTTTGGTGACATTTATGTATCTGACAGCAAAATTGTATGTTAAGAATGTCTGCGTATTTGCTGGTTTACTTTAGTAGCATATTTGCTCCATAGTGTGTTTATTGACCGATCATGTCAGGATCAGCATTAATCTGAGTTGCCTTGGTAGGAACTAATTTCTTCTGTGGAATTCTGAAGATATATTCTTTTTGCAAAACCTGCTTTTAATGCATTTGTTTAAAGTTCAGCAAGATTGTGCATCACTGATGAGAATATTATTGCTCTAAGTATTATTGAATTTTATCTCACAAAAATAAAACAATGGCCTCTCCTAAAAATAAAATTTCAACAGGAGTATAACTTGAATACACTGCATGGATTTTTATGAATTCTGGCATATTTCATCCCTCCCTAAAACTGTATCTATAGTAGGTTGAACATTTTTTATTCTGCTGGGAAAAAAAGTTACTCATGCTTTGATTACTATGTGTAAGAGCCCTACTTTTCTTAATCTTACTTTAGATGTAGACATTTGCATGAAAATTGAAAGCAGAACACCCTGTTTCCAGAGTTCCAGTTTGAGCCTTCAAATGAAATATCTATATACCCTTAATTTTAGATACAACACTTGATTGCTTCTTACTTACTTCTGAAATATGAGAATGGAAGCTTATTTGGCTTAAGTAAACCTTGTGACTTCCTCTAATATGTACAGAAATTAATGTTTGAATATGAGGAGACAATAGCTATTTCAGCACAGTCACCTTTGATCCTAAAACAGAGATTTTTTTGTGTGCCTTTCATAGACAAAGCTAGAAAATACCAAATAATCATGAAATCTCTTGGTTTGGGCATTTACTTGTGTTTATTGGTAAAGGGCAATGATTTTAGGAGAAGAGGATAAACTATAACAGAATTATTTGATGTAATTAACAAGTGCAGAGTGAATGCAGTGAAATAAGAGGAAATATAACTCAATTTCTGCTTGTTATTGCATGACATGATTGTGTGTGTGTGTGTGTGTGTGTGTGTGTGTGTGTAAGTGTAAGCAAATTAGCAGATATTATTAAATCACCCAACTGGAAATATATGCTTGGCTTTATTCTATTCTTATTTTTATTCCTTTTTATCTTTTTTGTTTTTCTAATCTTACATTTGTGACTCTGAGCAACTTACAATTAAAACATAAATAGTACCAAAAATATAAAAAATAAAAGTGATATAAGCAATACAAATGTTTAAAAATCAGTTCAAATCCAGAGTACAGCCACTTGGGGAGCCCAGCAATGCACAAACGATACTGTCACACCACCCCCTGAACCCCAGGCCAGATGACAAAGCCAGCTCTGCAGGCCCTTGTAGAAGGCCATCAAAGTTGCAATCAGCCTGATCTCAATGGGTACGAGGTGGGGCATTGATATTCAGTAGAGCAGCTGCAGCTGCAGAAAACACCCTACTTATATGGGTCCTACCAGATGACATCCTCTGTTGGACAGAACCTGCAAAAACTTCTTCTGTTGGACCTGATGTCATTGGTAGATGTCATTGGGAAGAGGCATTTCCTCAAATTCTCTTTGCTGCACTTTTATTAAAAAAATAAAGAGCAGTAACATGCCATACCAGTAATTTCTGTACACATTGTCCTAGTCCACAAATACACAAGCCCAACATACTTCTTCATCAGCGGTGGGATTCTACTGGTTCAGACCAGTTCTATAGAACCAGTTGTTACAATTCTGCACAGTTCAGAGAACTGGCAAATCGTGTCCCTAGCTGGCCCCATCCCTCTCAACCTGCCCCTCCCCTCCCCACTCAGTCAGTCCTTATCGCGCATGTGTGACATTGCGCACATGTCTGACATCACTGACTGCATTCTCCCTCGCCCAGTCACTACTTAAGATATTTTTTTTTTCCTCCCGACAATCAGCTGTTCTGACGATCAGCTGTGCCAGGATCTCCCTCTCTGTCTTACTGCTTTACCCATGAGGCTTCCCTATGGCCCAGGAGGCAAAAAGGGCCGTATGGGTGTGGGTGTGCTGTGCACCCTCCTGCACTCCATTGCCTCCCCTGGAGGCTTCCCTGAGGCCCAAGAGGCAAAAAATGGAGCACGGGGGAGTGTGTGCTAGAAGAAGGAGAAGGAGAAGGAGAAGGAGAAGAAGGAGAAGGAGAAGAAGAAGAAGAAGAAGAAGAAGAAGAAGAAGAAGAAGAAGAAGAAGAAGAAGAAGAAGAAGAAGAAGAAGAAGAAGAAGAAGAAAGAAGAAGAAAGAAGAAGAAGAAGCAGCAGCTATGCCCACCCAGTCACATGGCCATACCCACCTAGTCACGCCCACAGAACCGGTTGTTTAAAAATTTAAATCCCACCCCTGTTCTTCATCTAATTGTATTGTTACCAGAGACCCCAATATACCACATAGCCAAAGAACCCACAGAAAAAGCTTGGGCATTTGATAGAGAGGAGCAAATTCTATCAACTTCCCAGTAAGACACCTCCAGAAAATCAAAGACCTAAAAACAGAAAATATGGTTTCATTTGATATAACAGCACTTTTTATGTCCATTGATCCAGAAGTAATGAAAGAATCTGTAGCTGTGGTACTATACAACACAACCCAATTTACTGAAATACCCAGAATTATAGACATTTTTAACCTCTGCTTCACTATTATGATGAATTTGATAGACAAATATACCAACAAATCAGAGAAGCATCTAGGGGGGGCACGCGCGGGCCCGTGCCGCCCGCCCTGAAAAGCTAGGGTGGCGGTTGTGGGCGGCGGGGTGGCAAAACAGTGGGGGTCGGTGAAAGAAAGAAGCTGCAAGGCCCGGCTGGGGTTCCGGCGCACCCCGTGCTCCCTTTTTTCGGGCCCAGGTTACTTTGAAGGCAAGTTTGAGACAGGAGCCTCCGCGAGGGGAGGGTCGCCCGTGGGCGGGTTGGCCACCAAGCTGCCTGCTGGTGGAGCCGCCGCCTTGGCCCGTTCCGGCTCGTGGTCCGCTCGGGGGCTTTAAAGCCTGCCCCAGCACCGGCCTCCCAGCACTGCGGCTCCTTTTTCTGGGCGCCCCTGGCCCCGAGCCGGGGAGAGCGCCGGTCGCCCCGCAGCCTGCCCACCCGCCCCCGGACCTCCCGCCTAGCCAAAAAGTTTGCCCACCCCTGATCTAGGGGATCACCACTCTCAGGACTCATAGCAGAGACCATAATGCAGCATCTAGAAACTATAGCACTCTAGCATGTACAACTGAAAATATGGATCTGGTATGTAGATGACATCTTATCATAAGAACAAAATTATTAGGGAAGGCACAAAAAACAATCTAAAAGACACATGAAACAATTAACATTTTCAAAAGAATAATATTCACAAGGATAGAAGAAAGCAATAACACACTATCCTACCTTGATATACTCACCAGGAGAGGAAAGAGCAGCAAATTAGAAATGCAATTCTATTGGAAAAACAACTCACACTAACCAAATGCTCTGTTACCAAACTAACAACCCAACCTCCCAGAAAAGGAGACATGCAAGAACATCATTCAAATAACTATAAACATAGTGCAGCAGCCCAGAACACCAGAAAAGGGAAACACTGCCCATCTTCCAACAAAATAGATACCCATGCTACTTTATCAAAAAGTACCTGGTCTTTTAGAACTACTATATCATCATAGCACACAAACCAATTAAAATCCTCTCCTATCCAGATTATAGAACAGCCTTGACATAATTCTCAATATCTTAAACTGGGTGGGCACAGAATAGAATATCAGTGAGTTAAAGAGCTAAAGAGATCAGATTAAACAGTATTATACAGATATACCCTATATAGTCTATAGATTGGAATCATAGTTGAATCAAACAGTCTAACTCAGGATCTTGTCTCTGACACTGCTATTGTGAAGATATCCAACCATGTTTAGTTATTATGGTGTCCTAATTCAGAAACCCCTAAACCCCAGGCTGCGTCCCACTACCGCTTGCGTGAGTGGCGGGCACTCACATGTGAAGCTCCATTTGTGTGAGCTCAAATGCTTGCTTGCCACTCGCATGCAACCACCTCCTTTCCCCCCATGGTAGTCCCACAAACCAGAAAAGCTGTGGACCACTCTCCTAACTCATTGCATGTTGCATTACATAAATTTAAATATTAATCTGTAAAATTATGGGTGAGGATAAGGAAGAATTTGTATCAAATACTAGCATTTTTCAGCATGTATCTGAATTGTGACAAGGCTGGTGCATCCTTTATTTTTAGAACAAATGTAGTCCACATAATGGATACCACAATAGAAAAAAAAAGAACCTCTTAGGTTGTCAAATGAATGAACATCTACTAGATGTGGTGGAACTGGAAATTATCCTCCTCTGATAGTCAGGGTATTGACTATGACAAAATGTAACAATTAATGGCAGATGAATAAGAAGTAGTTAATAACTATGCCAATCCTTATCAATGCCTTAATGGTTCCAGCTGTTTGATAAAAGACTCAATGTGCAAATAAGTTGTTTTTGAAAGTTGTTGCAAGCATGACTGAAGGATGTGATTTCTTTTCTTCTGATGGATTCCATTTGAATTGGTTGTTTTTTTTTAGATAAAATGCATCCTCATTTCAGTAATGAGAGAATAAAAAAACTTTTTCAAAATCCAGTGGAGTTGACTTGCAGTTTATCTGTCATTAAAGGAAATGAACACCTTTGTCCTGTAGGAGGACGGTTTGAAATTTATGCAAGTGAGGCAGACACAGAGCATTATTAGGATTTGTATCTCATGTGTGCTTTCAAGGGAAGACCCTATCATATGAAATGTATCAGTCACACTAACATCACACAAACTCCTTTGCAGACTATAGAGCTCTTCACTTAGTAGTTATACACAGTTTTTCCTTGTCCTTTATGCAGCATTTACTAATATTTAAACAAAAAATTATTATTCATTCTTATGCACTTATTAAACTATGAGAAACTGCATAGCTGACTTTTTATACTGTACGAAGGTGTCAGTAGCAGAGAATGGATTGAGTAAGGAGTAGTTAAAGTAGCCCAAGGCAGCTTTTGATTGCTGTTGGTTGTTAAAAATTATTTAATTATTACTTTCCATGTAATTTTCCATGTGAAATGCATTTTACTTTTTTTTTCAAACTTGCTGAACCATTCTTTTATTGCTCTGCCTTGGCCTGAAGCAAAACAACTGACCAATGTCAAAAAACTTTTGTTCTTGTAATTTGAACGTTGGCAAATTACATTCTTCTTTATAGAAAATAATCACTTTGATTTATTTATTATCAGAGACTAGAATGTGTTTATATTAAACAAGATATGGTATAATTAGAAGAACGTCACAGCTATTTTGAATAAAGGAAATATTTTAGTAGTTTTGCTAAAAACTGAACAGAACCAAAATAATAATCAGAGTTGCATGCTTTTCTCCATAGCTTGTCTTTTAGAGAATTTTCTCAGATTGGTTTTAGAAATAATTTTTTGTAGGCATGTCCTGCAGTATAGTAAGTCAACACTGTTATTTATATATAAGTGTATTAGATGAGAGGGGTTACTTTAAATTAAGCCCCAAAAAGCTAATAATTATTCCTGATTAGGATTTTAGAGAACCAGTCAGATTCTTCTCATAGATCTTGGAACAGAATTATCTAATTCAGTATCCTTGAGTTCCAAAGTTCACATAGGAAGAATTTTATAATCATCTTAATTACATCACACAGAAAGTTCCTTCTCAAATATTAATGAATTTCAGAAGTTGCTTTGTAATGTAACAGTAGAGAAAAAGTCCCATATGGAATATATGTAAGTCTGTCTGAAGTCTCTAGGTATGGCATTAGTTTTATGAGATAATGTTTATCCCTACAATGTGAAAACTTGGTTTCTGCCTGTTCCTTCTAACAATTTACCCTTGTTTCTTTGAAAAACTGCACTTATCAGATTTTTGATATATTCTAGTATAGGATAATATAAAATGTAGTTCTCAACTTATGAGTCTGCTCATCAGGGTCATATATTGTGTTGGTCGTAAAATCAGTCACCGATGTGAGCTACTTGATTTTATGACTCATTTTTGCAATGGTGGTTAAGTGAATGCTATTGCTGTAAAATGACCACTGTGAATACTGAAGTTGTTAAGCAAAACCAATAGTTTGCAGCGGGCTGGTTTTTCCAGGAACCAAAAACAAATGCCAGTTTTCAGTAAAACCAACATAAACACGGTCACATGACTGCAGAGTGCTGCAAAAATCTGTAAATGTTGGCCAACATGCGGTCATGTGAATGTGCAGACCGTTGTTGTGAATTCAGAACTAGGTCATATGTTCCCCCAGGGAGGTGCATCATAACTTTGAACCAAGCAATTGGTCATAACTTGGGAACTATTTACTTATGTTGTTTCTTGAGTTGCATAAGCTGAAGTTTCCTTGGAAAGACATTAGTATACTAACTATGCTATATGTACAATTATGGTATGGGAAAATTAGTCACCTCCTGCTCTTGGAATTTTGCAGCAGAGAATCTCCTGTGATATCTCTGCACTACATCATTGAGGTCACAATCATGAAGAGCAAAGAAAGATTATACACGCAGAACAATTTTTCTTACAGAACCTGAGTTAAGAGAAGGGCAAAGACAGATTGGAGGTAATAGGGCCAACTAGTATGTTCCTTCTCTTTCTTTGCTGGGCTTGTTACAGCTCCTGAATGGCACTTGTTATGTATATTAGTTGTGTTACTCTTATTTTTAGCCACGGCACGAACTAGAATGATAAATAAGATATTTGTCTTTTGATTTCCCTGATTTGCTAAACAAGGCAAGTAGATTTTCAATGATGAAAACTTTTTTCTGCTGCTGATCAAGTAGGGTAAATGATTTGAGGAAAAATATTCTTTCCAAAGCACACCCTGTTCCAATTTGATAAATAGAATAAATATTTAATCTGTTTAAAGAATGCATCTCTCTAAAATATAATCCATCTGTGGAAACTCTCTGCAGAGACCAGAGTGTTTGCTTCTGGTGTTTCTTGACCCAGACTTCAGATTCTTGGAAGATAGTGTGCATTAGGTAGAAAAATATCATCTGGAATGCTTCCATTGAGTGGATGTGTTTTAAGTCAAAGCCCTTTAATGCGTTTGAAGGTTTTGTCACAAATAAGCATTAGAATCATTTATTTCTTGGGATGAAACAATATGAGATTTCTCTCACAGCATGATGCATTTTGGAAATATGAGAATTTTGTCCCAAAGGTGCCTTTTCAAAAAGGCAACTGGGCTTTGCTTTTCCTTGAGGATGTTTCGCTTCTCATCCAAGAAGCTTCTTCAGTTCTGACTGAATGGTGGAGAATGGAAGGATTTATATTCCTTGCAGTCATATAAATATAAACCCTTCCATCCTTCACCATTCTGTAAAAACTGAAGAAGCTTCTTGAATGACTGCACACCAGAACAACTAGACACAAGAACAGTTTTTCCCCGAAAGCCATCAATCTGTTTAACAAATAATTCCCTCAACACTGTTCAACTATTACAAAGTCTGCACCACTATTACTGCTAATCTTCTCATCACTCCTTATGACCCATCTCCTCTCACTTGTGACTGTATGACTGTAACTCTGTCACTTGTATCCTTACGATTTATATTGACTGTTTCCTACTATGATTTGATTGCTTATTGTATCCTATGACTATCATTAAGTGTAGTACCTTATAATTCTTGATAAATGTATCTTTTCTTTTATGTATACTGAGAGTATCTGCACCAAGACAAATTTCTTGTTTGTCCAACCATACTTGGCCAATAAAGAATTCTATTCTATTCTATTCTATTCTATCCTATTCTATTCTATTCTATTCTATTCTATTCTATTCTATTCTATTCTATTCTATTCTATTCTATTCAAAATATCTTCAAGGAAAAACAAAGTACAGTTCCTCTTGAAAAAAAACACCTTTGGGACAACCATGACCAGAATGACTGAGAATCTCCACAGACATGAGAATGTTGCATTTGAAATTGGGATGTAGCATTTTGATTAAAAAAAAACTTTTTTTTAAGCTTGTAGTAATTTTTGTTGATTTTTGGAACTTTTGAGGAGATGGGAGGTCAGCCTTATATCATCCTCTCATCTTTCTATCTCTAACTTGCATTTATGTACTCTATTCCTGTATTTGTTCTGAAGCTTTAGTTGCATTAACACAATGCTGAGAGGCCTGGATATAGGGAATTCATCCTCCTCCACTTCCTCGTAAGCCTCTTTGCTACTAACATTTTTAATAGGGACATAATTGGGGTAAGTTTATTTGTGACTTTATCATTCAACCATTGGGAAGATAAGTTAGCCTGCTAGTTGACATTCTGATTTGTAGCTAGGTCATGCTGTTAAAGACAGAGACTTTTGCTTCATTGCACAAAACAAAACTCAGAGTCCCCCAAGGAGCTGCCGTTCACTAATCTTCAACATTCTGCCAAAAGGACATTGTTCAAGGGGAGAAGGGAACGAAAGAGAAAAAAGGAACAAGGAAGCCTTATCAACAGTGAAAAAGCCCAAATCACCAACCATTCTCTGTACAATGTACTTTGCAGTGAATGCTAAACATTTATTTTATTTTTAAATTTTATTTGCTGCCTATCTCACTATAGGGCTACTTGAAAGCTAGTAGTAAATAAGTAGCATGATTGAATACATTGATTTTATTTGGAATTCTCTGTTTGTGATTGTTGCCTATTATTAATATTTTTGGTACTTTCTCACTCTCCCCATAAACTCATTTTTATCACACAGAAATTAACTTCAATGATTCATAATGGAAACTTCTCGTTAAAACCTCATTAAAACTTTCTCACTTGCAAGATCACACTGTTGCTTCAGGACTGGCACAAGTTTTGTGAAGGTCTGCATTGACTGATTTGGCCAAGAAAATCCAAACAATTTTTCTTTTGTAATTTCATACAGCTGGGCTGAAAGGAAATGTCCTAGGTCAGGGGAGGGGAACTATGGTCCGTTTATGACTTGTGGACTTCAACTCCCAGAATTCTGGGAATTGAAGTCCACAAGTCAAAAGGGGCATAGTTCCTCATCTCTCTCCTAGGTGAAAGGACTAAGACCTGAGTTAGACAAATCTGTGTTAGGATATTAAGCCTGTCAGGAGGAAAAGCCAGATCTTCGAGCCCTTCAGAAAGCAGGCAGTGAGGCCATCTGGACATCAGGGGTATGTTGGTAGACTCAGTGACAGGGAAGGCATGTTTCTTGAGTCCCACCAGATGAGGTTGCATAAGAGACACGTTCCAAAACAAGCCAACTTTGCAATATCTTATCAGACAAGCAGAGGTAATTACAGGCAGGTGTTTCTAAAATTGCCTGGCCTTGTGTCAAGTGATTTATAGTTGATAACTAGCACTTTGAATTGCTGCAGGAACCTCCCAGCAACCAGTGCAGTTTGTAAAGTAATGATGTAACGTGGGCATATAAGGTGCAACCATATGTACCTAGGCTGCTGCATTCTGAAACTTGGGTACTGTTGAAATGGTTTTAGGGCACCCAATATGGAGTGTGTTGCAATAACAATAGCACTTAGATTTATATACTGCTCCAGAGTGCCTCCATTGCCCCCTCTAAATGGTTTACAGAGTCAGTATATTGTCCCCAACAATCTGGGTCTTCATTTTACTGACCTCGGAAGGATGGAAGGCTGAGTCAATCTTGAGCTGGTCAGGATCGAACTGCTGGCAGTTGCAGAATTAACCTGCAATATTGCATTCTAACCACTGTGCCACCATGGCCTGCAATAATCTAGGCAAGAAGTGACCAAGGAATGAGTGATCACAAGTAGGCCTCTAGATCCATAAATTGGTGCATTTGGGGCAAAGGTGATTTTCAAGCAGTAACTCCAAGTCTAATTTGTACATTGTGTTTGTCTGGGATAGTGCAATTTCATCTAGAACTAAGTATGGAAATTCTCCAGATTAAGGCAACTCCCAGCATTTTGGTTTTGCTAGGATTGAGTCTAAACCTGTTGTTTTCCATCTAGATCCCCACATAGAATTAACATAACTTTGTATATATTGCATAAGACAGAAAAAAACAAATAACAGAAAAGTGCTGGATGACTAATGCTTTTGCAACTAATGCTTACATATTATTTAGAACTGAATAATTAAGATATATGTTAGGGCTTATCATTGGGAATCTATTTTATGAATCATTAATTCTATCCCTTAGTAAATCCACTTTATATTTAAATCCATTTAAATACTACCAGATGTAAATACTACCAGATGTATCCCACCCCTGAAAGGACCTAATGGTAAAGACTGCAACGATGACACCATTAAAGCCAACCTCTTTAACAACATTCTTTGGCTCAGTATTTGTAAACAGCAATGGATCATGCCCAGTATTTCCTAGTCGAACCACAGACAACTACAATGATCTAATGCAAATCGATTTTACAGAAGACAATGTTGAAAAAACACTACGCAATCTAAAACCATCTCTATCTATTGGACCGGACAGAATATGTGCCTACTTCTTAAAAAAGCTATCTACTGCTATAGCCGAATAACCTTAAAATCTTTCAGGACCAGTTCCTTGCCAAACCTATGGTCACAAGCCACGGTCATCCCCAACTTCAAAAAGGGAGACCCCAGCCTAGTTGAAAATTATAGAACAATCTCTTTATGCTGCGTCACCTGTAAAGTCATGGGATCAATTATAAACCAATCCATTATCCTCCACTTAGAAACAAACAACCTACTCTCCAACAAACAATTTGGTTTCAGAAAAAACTATCCTGTAATCTGCAAAAACATATGGACTACACAAAAAACTATCTTACCCTGCAAAAACATATGGACTACACAACTCGATCAGGGCAAAGCAATAGACGCAATTTACAAAGGCTTTCTGTAAAGCCTTTGATTCAGTGGCACATGACAAACTACTCCTAAAACTAAAATCTTATGGTATCTCTGGACACCTGCATAACTGGATAGAAGCATTCCTATCAAACAGATAACAATTGGTCAAAATTGGGAGCGTCCTATCAAATTCTGTACCTGTCAACAGTGGTGTCCCCCAAGGCAGTGTTTTAGGACCAACTCTCTTCATACTCTACATAAATGACCTCTGTGATCATATTAAGAGAAACTGCGTTCTCTTCGCCGATGATGTAAAGCTATTCAACACCAATGACAATACTGCTACCCTTCAAAAAGACCTCGACTATGTATCAGAATGGTCAAACAAATGGCAACTTCAAATCTCAACAAATAAATGCTCTGTCTTACATATTGGCAAAAAAAAATCAGAAAATAAAATACAAGCTGAATATAGTCAAGACCTTGTTGATGATCCAAGCTCTGTAAATACTCATGGAATACTCATCTGTAATGATCTAAGTGCTAGAGCCCACTGTAACTACATAGCCAAAAAGGCATTAAGAGTTGTTAACCTAATCCTACATTGCTTTTTCTCTGGTAATATCACACTACTAACTAGAACATACAAAACATTTGCTAGACCAATATTCGAATACAGCTCATCAGTCTGGAACCCATATTATGTATCTGATATTAACATAGTTGAGAAAGTCCAGAAATATTTCACAAGAATCGTTCTCCACTCCTCTACTCGTTGCAGAATACCTTATGCCACCAGACTTGAAATTCTAGACCTAGAAAACTAGAACTATGTCGCCTTTTGTCCGATCTAAGTATAGTATATAAAATCATACATTGCAATGTTCTACCTGTCAATGAATACTTCAGCTTCAACCATAACATACAATTTTCCACAATAGATACAAACTCAAGGTTAACCACACCAAACTTGATTGCAGGAAATACGACTTCAGCAACAGAACGCTCAATGTCTGGAATACTCTACCTGACTCTCTGGTTTGTTCCCCAGACCCCAAATACTTTAACCTTAGACTGTCTACTATTGACTTCACCCCTTTCCTAAGAGGTCTGTAGTGGGTGTGCATAAGCGCACCAACATGCCTACCGTCCCTGTCCTATTGTTTCTTTTATTTTTTGTTTTATTTTTCTTATATGTATCCATTTCATGTATTCATAACTATGTTTATACTTATACCTGTTATCTTATAACCGCGTGACAAAATAAATAAATAGCATTAAAATAAATAAATGTGCTCAAGCCAGATTACACTACCATGCTGGCAGTACAAATGCTTAAACTACAATCCCACATTATTTTGAGTTATGATTTGTTAAGCAAGCCAGAGACAAGCAGTACCTGACTTCATAATGAATGCTAAACCATAATGCCTGACTTTTGATTTAAAATTATGATTGAATCTATCTTATTATATCTTGGTATCTTATAGCTTGGTAGGGTTAGAGTCAATGTACCATAATTAAAATCTTGGTTTGCTGATGTTACTAGAACCCAGGTAGCCAGATGAACAAATAAGTGTGGTTTGTTTTATCTTTTTCTGGTTTGTTCTCTTTTCCTTTCCTACTTCAGTGAGCTAGTTAGAGACTAGGATGGACCACAAAATCAAACCAGATATGAAATAGAAAAGCATAAACAATCAATAATCCTCACCATAAATTAGGATAAGTCACAATTGGTATTAAAAATATTCATGGCCCTAAACAAGCTACAGTTTATACACTGACTCAATTCAGTATAAAGCAAAGTAATAAACAAAGCGCAGTATAGATCAGAATGATGTACAATGCAAACTGTTAAGCATATCTGTGTTTTATTTTACAAACGTAATGATTACAAAGTAATTCTCTGAATAACTTATTTAACTACAAATAGCATAAAAATAAATAAAATAGAACTAGACATAGATGCAAACTTTTAGTTTATTTTGATATTTTTAATTTTCAACATATATTAAACTTCTAGTTTATGAAACATAAACAGATGCTCCTCTGAGATTTTTCAATGTCTATTTCAGTACATAATCAAAGAACAAATGACCATTTCTTCAATATTTAATTACAAGTCTCATTTTCATTTTCAGACATATACATCCATTAATCTAGCTAAATTGTCCAATTACCCTCAAAATTGATCCATAATATTTAAGCTTTTAATAGGTTTTTGGCAAAAAAAGTATGTTTTGATCCCCTGAATAGATTTTTCAAGGTCTTTTTATTGTCTGTATAATAGTTTAAAAAATGTATTCCTTAAACAATGTTATACAAAGGGCAGGAAAGGAGTAAATAGTAACAAAAAAAGATCAAAGACTTGATATAAAAAAGGGAAATATAGCAAAATCTAATTCATAACAATGCCATTTAGCATACAGAATATTTTTATGTCTTTCTATGCTTGCAAAGTTTTTTCTTTCTGCTGCATCTGTACACTGATGTACAGTTACTCTGTGGTAATACAAGCACCCAATAAAATTTATAAATAAAATAAATAAAATTGTCTTTTGGTCTTTACATTTTTCACCTTTTTTATCTTGAGGAATTGCATCCAAAACAATGTTTATTCTTCTCACCTGTCTTAATCCATTCACTGTTCCTTCATAATTTAATAATTTATTCCCAATTCATTCTCTATGTAGGATCAAACCACCTGAACAAACATATTGTACTCCATTCATTCATATTCATTCAGCATCTATGTATTTCTGACCTTTTGCCATTACCTCACACCCTTCTTAAGTATCATTCTTAGTTCAAGTTGAAAGTAAATATCACAAAAAACAATAAAATAAAAAGAGAACATATTCTCTCAAGAATCCACTCAATTTTAGGACTTACTAGAAAATGTTGGATAAACACTAAAGTAGAATTAAGAAATTCTGCTCTCAGTTCAAAAATTGACACAAATCAGCCTTCAGTTATAAAATTGGGAGACACATTTTTAACAACATTCTGAAGATTTGTTTGTTTCAGCAAACCTTAGAGTATGATCAGGGGTGGGATACAACAGGATTAACTACCAGTTCAGGATTTACGAGCTTCCCTGCCCACTGTGAGCCGTGCGCCTGTTAATCGTCATAGCACGCTGGGTGCTGAGAAGCAGCCTTTGAAACAGCCCTCATTTCTTGTTTTTTTAACTGCAGCTGTGCCTCGTTCAGCAGCTGAAGTTGAAACATCAGGAAATAAAGATCAGGTAAGAGCCCAGGTGGGTGGGTGGGCAAAAACATCAGCAGACATAGAACCGGTTCTATGTCTGCTGCTCTTCAGTGCTACCGGTTCTACAGAGGTGGACAGAACTGGTAGAAACCCACCCCTGAGTATGATTATTATGACTATTTCTTTGCATGATGAGTTAGTTCTATTGTTTTTGAATGTTTAGATTTCCAGTTTATATAGACTTGCATTTTGATATATGTTTTTTAGTTTTGATTTTGATTAAGTCATTAATATTGACACACACACACACACATGCGTATAAATACATGCATACATACACACATACACTTAAAAATCTTCTGTCTCTTAAGTTACAGGTTTGGGAAATTGTCTCTGACAAGACTCCAATATTGTATGAATTGGATTGGATGCTTCAAACAATGGTATCATATGAGTAGTTTGGAAGGGAGTCGAGGTACTGTATCCTCATCTACACAATCATTTTATTTTAAAAAATGAAATTGTAAAAAGTCCACATGAACAGAGTAGACAAACTGTGTATCATTTCTTATGATTTCTGCAGAAACTTGAGCAAAATCAGAGCTGTTTCTTTTTTGATGCTCCTTTGAGTAGGACATAAATAAATGCATGATGAAAATAGCATATGTTTTGGCATTCTGATCTACACTGCTTGACTGAATAGGAACCACCATTTATCTTGAAATGTAATTAATGTTTGTAAGGTAAAGAGGAATTGGAGTGCCCTGCAATGCTGTCGTAGATCTCTTAAAGTTACAGTTTAATGCAGATTTTTGAAAAGTGCAACATATAAGCAACTAGTATGTAATGATACTTTTTAAAAAATTATGTCACTTGGAAATGTTGCATTTTCTGGATGTAATCCTGACAAAAAGTAGAAATAAAAAGATGATTTGACATTAACAAAATAGAGAAAAAATAAAATCTGAATATAAACCAATATAAGAAAAATTGGAAAACAAAAGAGAACGGGGAAAAATGGACATTTTTTCAAAATTGAAGACTGAGTTCCAGAGAAGAACAAAAAATAAAATAAAATATGAGTTATATTTTAAAAAAGTAATGCAATGCAAGGGTAACAATTAAATGGGGGAAGACAAAGGGATTCCCCCCCTTATTTATTGTAGAAATAAGGAACAGACACAGACACAAAGGTCAAAGGCAAGTAAGATTTAAAAATGTCAGACATTATAGAAAGTGAAATGAAATAGGCTCTAGAACAGGGGTGTCCAACCTTGGCAACTTTAAGACTTGTGGACTTCAACTCCCAGAATTCCTCAGCCAGCAAAGCTGGCTGAGGAATTCTGGGAGTTGAAGTCCACAAGTCTTAAAGTTACCAAGGTTGGACACCCCTGCTCTAGAAAGTACTGTTAATAGTGAAGTTACAATTGATAATATACCAGCAGAATTCTAAAACAGGATGTCAAACTCAATTTCATTGAGGGCCACATTAGGGTTGTGTTTGACCTCAGGGGATGTGGCCAGGGTGGGCATGGCCAGTTCGATGTCACTTGTGTCAGGGGTGTCTGTGGTGGCCCAAGTGCTCTGCCAGTGAAAATGGGCTCCTGAGCTCCATTTTCAGTTGCGACGGCCTCCTGCAATCCTCTGCCAGCAAAAATGGAGCTCTGGAGGGCTGCACACGTTCCTCCTGAGCTCCATTTTTATTGGCAGAGGCACTGTGGGCTGGTCCTTTGCTGTTTCCATGGCGGCCCTGCGGGCCAGATCTAAGCACCCTGTGGGCTGGATCTGGCCTGTGGGCCTTGAGTTTGACACCCCTGCTCTAAAACTTTAGAGGAAGATGTGGATAAAGCATAACATAGAGGATGGAAGTAAATATGAAAGACACAACAGTAGCCAAATATTTTATATTCCCAAATCAAATCAAACTCCTATCAAGAAAGGAGCAGTGTTAAAGACTACCAAACACTTTTGCAATCCTCGGAATGAGCTGCTTGATGTACAATCTGGATTTAGAAAAAGTAGAACCACCTGAGACCATATTGCTGTATCTGATGTATAAAGGTAAAGAAACTGGAGTTTCTATAAGATATCTAGTTTTGCTTTATTAATTATAAAATGTCTCTATGTAGAGCAGAATAAACTGAAGATAAACTTTAAAAACATGGCTGTATAGGGCATCTCACTTGCTTACCGAAGAATTTGCAGGATGACTAAAAAGCATCAGAACAAAAGTTGGAATATCTAAATATTTCAAAAATGACAAAAAAGAGTGTGTCAAGTATTTATTTATTTTATTTATTTATTTATTTGATTTGCCAATTGTTTACAAGATAATAAGTATAAATGTATACATAGTTGTGAATACATGAAATGGGTACATATAAGAAAAATAAAAGAATAAGAGAAACAATAGGAAAGGGACGGTAGGCACGTTGGTGCGCTTATGCACGCCCCCTACAGGCCTCTTAGGAAAGGGGTGAGGTCAATAGTAGACAGTCTAAGGTTAAAGTTTTTGGGGTTTGGGGAAGAAACTACAGAGTCGGGTAGAGTATTCCAAACATTGACCACTCTATTGCTGAAGTCGTATTTCCTGCAATCAAGTTTGGTGCGGTTTACTTTGAGTTTGTATCTATTGTGTGCTCTTGTGTTGTTATGGTTGAAGCTGAAGTATTCATTGACAGGTAGGACATTGCAATGTATGATTTTATATACCATGCTTAAGTCAGACCGAAGACGGCGTAATTCAAGGTTTTCAAGTTCTAGAATTTCAAGTCTGGTGGCATAAGGTATTCTACAACGAGTAGAGGAGTGGAGAACTCTTCTTGTGAAATATTTCTGGACTTTCTCAATTGTGCTAATATCAGATACGTAGTGTGGGTTCCAGACTGATGAACTGTATTCGAGTATTGGTCTAGCAAATGTTTTGTATGCTCTGGTTAGTAGTGTGATATTACCAGAGAAAAAGCTACGTAGGATTAGGTTAACAACTCTTAATGCCTTTTTGGCTATGTAGTTGCAGTGGGCTCTAGCACTTAGATCATTAGAGGTGAGTATTCCAAGGTCCTTTACAGAGCTTGAGTCATCAACAAGATCTTGACTATTCAGCTTGTATTTTATTTTCTGATTTTTTTGCCAATATGTAAGACAGAGCATTTATTTGTTGAGATTTGAAGTTGCCATTTGTTTGACCACTCTGATACATAGTCAAGATCTTTTTGTAGGGTAGCAGTATTGTCTGTGGTATTGAACAGCTTTACATCATCAGCGAAGAGAACGCAATTGCTCTTAATATGATCACAGAGGTCGTTTATGTAGAGTATGAAGAGAGTTGGTCCTAGAACACTGCCTTGGGGAACACCACTATTGACAGGTACTGGATTTGATAGTACGCTCCCGATTTTGACCATTTGTTGTCTGTTTGACAGGAATGCTTCTATCCAGTTATTCAGTTGTCCAGAGATACCATAGGATTTTATTTTTAGGAGTAGTTTGTCATGTACCACTGAATCAAAGGCTTTACAGAAGTCTATGTAGATTGCGTCTATTGCTTTGCCCTGGTCAAGTTGTGTCGTCCATATGTTTTTGCAGTGTAAGAGTTGCAGATTACAGGATAGTTTTTTTCTGAAACCAAATTGTTTATTGGAGAGTAGGTTATTTGTCTCTAAGTGAAGGATGATGGATTGGTTAATAATTGATTCCATGACTTTACAGGTGACGCAGCATAAGGAGATTGGCCTGTAATTTTCAACTAGGCTTGGGTCTCCCTTTTTGAAGATGGGGATGACTGTGGCTTGTGACCATAGGTTAGGCAAGGAGCTGGTTCTGAAAGATTTTTCAAAGATTATGCTTAGAGGTTTGGCTATGGCAGTGGATAGCTTTCTTAAGAAGTAGGCACATATTCCATCCGGTCCAATAGATAGAGATGGTTTTAGGTTGCGTAGTGCTTTTTCAACATTGTCTTCTGTGAAATCGATATGTATTAGATCATTGTTGTTATCTGTGGTACGGCTAGGAAATACTGGGCATGATCCATTGCTGTTTACAAATACTGAGCCGAAGAATGTGTTAAAGATGTTGGCTTTAATGGTGTCATCGTTGCAGTCTTTACCATCAGGTCCTATCAAGGGAGGGATGGACCTTGAGTCTTTTAGTTTGTTGTTTACAAAATTGTAAAAAGCACGGGTGGAATTGGTGCTTAGAAGGTTTTCCTCTTGTTTAATGTGATAATTGGTGCATTCGGTCTTTATCTGGTGGCATAAATTTTTGTATCGGTTTTTTGAAATTGGCAACGTGACCAGATTTGTTTTTCCGCCAGAGTGATCTCTTTTTGGATTGAAGTTTCCTTATTGATATGGGTAATCTGCTTTTTTGTTTTGTTTTGGGAGTTGTTGTTGGTACATATAGTTTGATGACTCTTTTGACTTCAAGTAAAAATATGTTGTAATGGTCTTCAACAGTATTGCATCCAGTGAATAGAGATTGCCAATCAAGGGATGAGAGATCGTTGTGTATAAGATCATAGTTGCCTTTTTTGAAGTTACAATTGGGAATTACATCATTGTGGTGATTTTTGTGTGGACGTATGTTGAGACAAAAGTCAATCATATTGTGGTCACTACTGGAAAAGGGTTCTTTAGTTTGTATTCCGTAAATTAAATTCAAACTATTGCAGAAGATGAGATCGAGGCAGTTGTTTAGTCTAGTGTTGTTGGTTACTAGTTGTTCCAGTCCCAGATTTGTAATAGCATTGTAGAAGGTTGTGTGTATGATTTCAGTTGTACAATCATTTAGGGTCCAGTCAATATGAGGTAGATTGAAATCACCAAGAAAGATAAAAGGGTATGGGCAGGATGCAGCCCATGTTAGTAATGTATTTAGCTTGTTTACATGTTCGATGTCATAATCAGGTGCTCTGTAACATAGTAAGAATCGAATTGTGATATTTAAGGATAGTTCACAGATGATGGTCTCAGGAAGAGCAAGCTCCTGGGTAACTTGGATATTTTTTAGATGTAAGGATTTTTTATAGAAGATAGCAACACCACCTCCTCGACGATTTTCACGATCTGATCGGTAAACATGATAGTCTCTTACTGTGGTAATGGAGTCGGGGAGAGATGCATTGAGCCATGTTTCACAGACAAATATAATGTCAAAGTTAGCCATATTTAGGAGGATGAGAAATTCAGGTATTTTATTCACGAGGCTTCTTGCATTGAGTAGTTTGCATTTAAGGCCGGCAGTAGTTGGGATTGAGGTAGTTGGGGGGCGTGCGTGCCTAGTCTTGGGTGATGGTGGATCGGTTGAGGTAGGGTTGTGGTTGAGGGTAAAAGCTGAGTATTGGGTTGCGTGGCTTACTTTTGATACAGTCAGCATGGTAGTCAATGTACAGGTCTTTCTCTCCATTGTCTAGACGGTTTTTGAGTTCAATGCGGAGTACACGGGAGCGGGCACGTTGTTTTATCTTTTTTTTTAACTTTATCTATTTAATCTATATGCTGTATATAACACAAGAAATTCCAGAAGAGAAAGAAATAGAAACTGGAATAAAATTGTTTTGGGAAAATGTCAACCTTAGTTGTGCTGAGGATACCACATTGATAGCTGGAAGCAAGAAAAATTTAAGGAGTCTCTTGCTAAAGGCAAAAAAAGAAAGTGCAAAAGTCAGGCTGATGCTCAGTAGTGAAAAGAAAAAGAAATCAAGGTTGTGTCATCAGGCAAAATCAATCCAATGCAAATAAATGGAAAAGAAAGTGAAGTGGCGATGATTTTATTATTCTAGGCTCAACTTACTTGCTTACTTTATTTATTAGCTTTAGAACCTCCCTCTCATTCAGGAGCTCAAGAAGTATACATAATACTATCTCCTGATTTTTCCCTCCACAACAGCCCTGTGAAGGAGGACAGTGACTGTAGGTATAAAAGAAAGAGACCCAAGCTACTGTGGAGACTGATAAATCTAGGCAAAATATTAAATGACATTGACTGCATTTCACAAGTATACTTGAAAATTCTGAGTATCTATTCCCATGATCATTTTCTTTTTCATCAGTACCATGTGGCTGTAAAGGCTAGATAATCAGAAAAGATGAAAAATCAAAGTGGATGAACTCAACATTATTTTTGAACGGAATCTTTGGACTAACTAATGGTTAAGATGTTGGCTTAAAAACTAGGAGACTGTGAGTTCTAGTCTTGCCTTAGACATGAACGTCAGCTGTGTCACTTTAAGCCAGCCATTCTTTTTCAGGGCAACTCACTTCACAGAGTGGTGGTTGTGGGAAAATAGGAGAAAGAAGGAGTATTAGGTATGTTTGCTGTCTTGAACTACTTATAAAGTAATAAAGAGATTAAAATTCTATAAAATTCATCCTCAATTTCTTTTGATAATTTTTTAAGTGTTCCTGAATTTAATGTTTTCCCTCTCAGCTGTTTTGTTTGGAGACAGACATTTTACTTGTACAATTTTAAGATTTCTACTTTTTGTTATTAAAAATATTTGGGGCAGGAGGGGAATAATACAGTTTAAAAACCTTGCAAGACTACTTTAGAATAGTCTGATATTCATAAAAGATGAACATGAGTACTTTTGAAGTGATGTCATAGAGAATGAAAGGTGTAAATTCTAAGAAGAATTGGTTTGTCAGTTAAAGGCAAGGCAGATCTTTGTGTCAGTCATGTAGTAAGAACATAATTTCTTTTACTCCAGAAATTTCTGTCTTCATTGAACTGGTATTTTAATCAAGGTATTTAAGGCTCTACCATATCTTTGATGTTCAGAGTGTATATTATGAGAAAATGAATGAAACTTCAAAACCAACAACCAAATCACCAACTAGAAGGAATACACCCAAAATACAAGATATATTACCAAGCCAGAGTAGAAGCAACTTCAACGTTAAACTTGCAAAGTCTTTTGGGCTGGCAGAGAGAAAATTGGGTGAGCAATTTTCATGTGAAAATTATTACACTTAAAGCTCACGTCTTTTTCCTAAAAGAATCATAACAGCACACGTAGTTTGCTCCATTTGTTTTTATAATCATAACAATCCTGTATAATAGATTAGTCACATTTAAGTTTTATGATTTAGTTGGGATTTATATATGGCTTACTTTGGTTTTAACTTGATATTGTAACCAACATACAGTTGTGTAAATATCTCTTATAAAGTTGAATCTCTGGTCATACTCTTGGAATTAGCTTGTATTAATTACCACAGTTGCTTCTTTCCATCGTCGGCTTCTTAGAAGGATTTCCTCCTTTTTCTGAGCAGATCGGAAAATTATATATTTACATTTTTATTAACAAGCATTGTGGGGCTATCATTAAAAATTAACCAGAGGCTTCAAATATTATTTATTCTGTGACAGTTGCAGGGTTTATCAATTTGCTTCTAGATGAAATTCAAGAAAACTGATTATAGTTACTGCAGTCCCCCAAATCTTGTCCAAGGTCTGCAAAGTGGACAACTATGGGATGGTTCATTGATGTCTAAATAAAGTATTTTTTAAAGGCCTCAAATCTCATGAGATCAAATCCTGCAAGGTTTGTCAACATTCATAAGATTTATTAATGTTATGAAATGTAGGGCATTTAATTTTTTTTGAAAAACTGTTATATTTAATTTGTCATAATTGTATCCCTCTTTTATCCCAGAAGTTGAAGATGGCCTAGTACATGGTATTCCTTGCTCCAACTTTTTCTCTTTCAGGTAGGTTGGGCTAAAAGAGAGTGACTCACTCAAGGTCACCTAATGTGCTCCCATAGTTGATTGGAATCTTAAACCTGAGCCTTCCCTGTCCTAAACCAGACTGGAAAAGAGATCTGTAGATGCAGTTGGGAAAATTATATACATCAAAAGGTCTACAGCTTTCACATTGTCAATATAATTACATCTATTTTGTAAAAGCTATTATGGTCCTTATAAAGAAAAGACTGGGAACTGGTGATTTGAATATATGCTACGGTCCTCATTTTCCCAGGACTCTCATTAACAGAGTTGGAAGGGAACTTGTAGGTCATCTAGTCCAGGGGTTTCCAACCTTGGCAACTTTAAGACTTGTGGACGTTAACTCCCAGAGTTCCTTAGCCAGCTGGCTGAAGGACTCTGGGAGTTAAAGTCCACAAGTCTTAAAGTTGCCAAGGTTGGAGACCTCTGATCTAGTCCAACCCTACCCCAAGCAGGAGACGACCCTACATCATTTCTGACAGATGGCAGACCAGTATCTTTTTGAAAGCTTCCAGTGATGGAGCTCCCACAATTTCTGAAGGCAAAGCTGTTCCACTGGTTGATTACTCCCACTGTCAAAAAATTTATCCTTATTTCTAGGTTGAATCTCTCCTTGTTCAGTTTCCATTATCCATTATTCCTTGTCTAGCCTTCAGGTGTTTCAAACAATCTTTGTTGCCTATGTCAGCAACAGGCCCATTTTGTAAGTAAGTATAGAGCAGGTTAAAATCCAGGACTCACCCAGTACTTTGGATGGAATCTCCTTCCAATAAAGGCAGTGGTTTGCTTCACATTACAAAATACGATGGCAAGTCCCAATTGTGCAATCTCTTACAGTCTCTCATTTAACAGTTTACTAACAAGGTTTCTGAGCCATCTTCAGTCAACACCACATTCACTTTAAGCTATGGATCATCAAAAGTGGATAATTACAGCAAGATTGGTCAGAAAGTGTGGTAACTCATTTATATCTCAGCATTAAGAAAAAAGATACTGCATATGAAGCAAAATACTTGGAAAAATATCAGAATTTAATTCTGGGCATGGTAATAAAATCTTAGACAATGGCAATAAACTTATTTTTATTGCAGATGGAAAAAACAATACAGTATTATGATTGGTTACTGCAAATCTAGAGGTCTTACTATAGGCACTCCTCACTTTCCTTCATTCAGCAATCATTCAAAGTTATGAGAATGCTGAGAAAAAAAACTTTACAGCCCATTTAAGCTTATTTACAACTTTTGCAGCACTTTTGCTACATCCCTTGGGCACATGATAGCCATTAAGTCAGTGTGCATTGTCCTGAGAGATTGGAGAAGGAGAGATTTCAAGAGAATACTCTAAACTATTTACATAGTGTGCCTGTGGGTTTGAGCTGTGGCATGATTGCATTGCTTTTGATGTATAGGAGACAATAAGCAGACACTCCAGCATTCCAAACAGCCAGGGGTATGGTTAGAAGGCAAAGAAAAGCTGAAGGTGTGAATCTGAATAGTGTTGTCTCTTTCCAGCCAGAAAGTACAGTTGTGGTCATATGATTTCCGACTTAGGGATTGCTTCACTTAATTGGTGGAGTTGCTGGTTTCATTTAAGGTCATTAAGCAAGGACTACTCTCTCTGTGTGTATAGCTACCTAGCTAACTAGCTAGCTGGATGATAGATAGATAGATAGATAGATAGATAGATAGATAGATAGATAGATAGATAGATAGATAGATAGACAGAGAAGTTCTACAATTTAAACTGTCTTTTTTCTCCTAGCTTTATGTGGTAACAAGCGTTTTTGCTGATAAAATGGTCTGTGGAAATGATCTTGGGAAACAAAAAGATGAGCTGCAGCTAGTCAAGTGTCATGTAAGAGGTATCTCAGGTCATAGAAAGAAAAGGGTTGTGAGAAGCATCTCATAGAGACCCTCTAGTTTTCTGGAAAGTAAAAGTGGGGAGAATTGCTTTCAGATTTGCAAGATTCTGTTACTGTAACTTTACAAAGATATTCATGCTTCCTGCCTGGACTTTCTCAAGAGGGCTGGCAGCTGCCAATTTTTTAGGCTTAGATAGTGAGGTCTTGCAGGTCTCACAGTTTATTTCCAGCCTTGCCATCTTCCACCCCGCCATGCTTCTTGTATCAGTGCTAAACAAATCAGCATATCCAAGATGGCATTTGATCATTCAAAAGGAACGTGAATATTCAGAGCAATTGTTTTCTTTTACTTAGGCTTCCAAATTTTGATTTGGATGTGATAGATGGAGTTTGTTTACTGTAAGCTGTAAGCCATAATCATCACAATTATGACAAATCACGGCTTGAACTATCTTGCTTTGCATGTAATGAGTCTATCTCATATATTAGTTTCACCTTTTAAGTTGCATTACTGAAATAAATGAACTTTTGCACGATATTCTAATTTTTTGAGTTTCACCTGTATGTTTGGAGCTAGCATTATCTTGGACAAACTGGAGATGCATTATTCCCCTTTTTGTAAACATTTCATCCCTGATATGGCTCTAAGGATGGATAAAAACTGTTGAGGAAACAGACTTGAGTTTTGTTTCCTCAAGGTGTCCAGCAGGGGATTTAATTTATTCCTTAAACAAGGTTCAGTCTGTTTGGAGCTAAATCTACATCCCCCACCTTGGTTAAATGAATCATTTGTTTGGATTAGAGAATACAATTTATTTATTCCCAGAAAGCCAATAAATTTAGGACCTATGGATAGGCAAAAGCAACTGTAAAGTTTTTAGAGTTAGTCTGCTTTTCTCAGTCCTACAGATGGATAATGACATACAAGTGACATACAGTCTGGGTAAAACCTATTTCCTGTGCTTTCTAAGGATGAAAGGTTCCTGAGATGGTTTATTCCCTTAAAATATCTTTGCTGTCTCCTGTGAGAACAAGGATTTGCTCCAGCCTTTTTCAAACAGTTAGAATAAATGTCTTCCTTTGCAATTATACTAAATAAGGATGATGCTTAGAGGTTTTTATATTCCTGAACTTACGTGAATTTTAGTGTGGTATTTTACTTGATTGCAAAAGTCTTCTCAGTCTGTGCACGTAGAAATAGAAGAACTGTTACTTCAGTTTGGATCCCTCTGCCCGTCTAGGAATCCAAATTAAATATTCACCATAGCCATTAGTTAAACTCTTCAGATGACAGAGTGTGCACCAGATTAGTGAGTAATTAACTCCACTGTTACACAAAAGGTAAAATTTTTCTCCTCTAATATTCAATTGCTGTCAAACTCCCGGCTCATGGGCCAGATGCATCACATACTGGCCATGTCCATGCCCGGTTTAGCGAAGGGGAAAAATGTCCCGATACATCATGTGATGCCATCATGATGATCAGAGTTTGACACCCCTGCCTTAATGTAATGTATTATTCCATGTCTTTCCCATTTTTCTTGGCCTTTGTGTAATAGCCCTTTAACTATATGAACAGTGATGTCATCTTTTCAATTTGTCTTCTCATCTCCTAGTTTAACATTCTTAGTTCCTTCACCCTGTCTTCATAGGACATTGTTTCCAGCACCAAAATATCCTTACTGTCCTTGTTTGGCAACTTTTCCAATATATCTGAATGCCTCTTAAATGTTAGGCGCTAGAATAGGACATAATATTTCAACGGAGGTCTGACCATTGCAGGATAAAATCATGAATTTATACCCCATGTTTGTATGTTCTTCATACTGCTGAGGAATCAATGGTGAGCATTCTTTGACTACAATTATTGAGCCTGCTATTGAATGCCATTCGGTTCCACTTAATGCCATTCGGTTTCCACTTAACTTGCTAATTAGAAGGTCATGTGCAACTCAATCAGTTGCTTTGCTGAAATCAAACTATATTATGTCTAAAACATTCATATGATCTGCTAAGAAAGATACTGATCAAAAACTGAGCTAAGATTAGCAATAGCAATAGCACTTAGACTTACTGTATATACTACTTTATAGTGCTTTACAGCCCTCTCTAAGTGGTTTTCAGAGTCAGCATATTGCCCCAACAATTTGAGTCCTCATTTTAGCCACCTCGGAAGGATGGAAGGCCGAATCAACCTTGAGCCTGGTGAGATTTGAACTGCCAAATTGCAGGCAGCCGGGAGTCAGCAGAAGTAGCTTGCAGTACTGCACTCTAACCACTGTGCCACCGTGGCTCATAATTGAGCAAGACCATTTTTGACAAATTCATGCTGACTTTTAGTAATTACTGCTTTTGAAGATGCTTTCAAATAAGGAAGAGTATCATTATCATTAGATTGTATATATTAAAAATCTCTTCTTACTCATACAGGTGGTGTGTGTCTTCTTCAATCTTGGATCCTCTATCAGAGGCCTCTTTCAGAGGCTCCTTCCACCTCTGGGACCACTTTGGTCTTTATTTTTACACTCTCACTTGTTCTTTCTTCAGGCCCTGGTACTTCTCTAGTTTTCATACTCTTGTCAGTATCACTTGGTGTTTCTATGCACTATCTATCATTATACTGTCTTCTGGATCTGGTCTACTATGACAGTGTCAGGTTGTAGTACTTGCCTGTCCATCTGGATTTGTAAGTCCCACAGGATCTTAGCCCTCTTATTCTCCATAACCTTCTGTAAGAGCTCCCAACTGGACCTGAGAGGGTTCTAGCTAGCCCATATACTATGCAAATTTCCCTGTACACAATGCCAGCTTTTTAGTTGTACCACTCAGTGTATGTTATTCCTACCTGCATCTTAGACCTTGCCACTATGTGTTGGATTGTCTCTGAGGCCTCTGCATAATCTGCAATTTGGGTCCTGTCTAATGTGGGAGACTCATGTTTCTATGGATCTGTTGTTTAGGGCTTGTTCTTGTGCTGCTATTGTCAGTGTCTCAGTGCTGTCTTTTAGGCTAGCCCTTTCCATTTTCCCAATGTCTGTCACTTCAGCTGTTTGTTGATGGTACATTCCATGCAGGATCTTGTCATTCATTTGATCTCCAGGCATCCTCTCTCAGCAGCTCATGTTTGAGTGCTATCTTACGAATGTACTGCTGGATTCTCTGGGTTTCATTTAGGACAGTGGCTTTGACACCAGAGCTCACAGCTGAACATACCCTCCCACCCACCCTCTCTCAGCACATTAGTAAGTTTATTATTATTATTACTAGCTGTCTCCTATTTTCCCCACAAAAACAACTTTGTGAGGTAGCTTGGGTTGAGAGAGAGTGACTGTCCCCAAATCACCCAGATTAGTTTCATGCCAAAGGAAGGCTTAGGACTCACAGTTTGCTGGTTTCTAGGCCATCAGCTTAGCTACCACATCAAACTGGTTTATAATGTGCTGTAGAATCTTTCCAGATATTTATATCAGCCTGTGGTTCAAGGTATGTGTAGTTTCCTGTACACGATTTGATCTCCTGTAATTGTTTAGAGTTCACTTATAGTCTTGGATTCTTCAAAGATAGAGTCAGCTACTTCATTCAACATTCTAGTGCTGGAAATTTAAACACTCTCAAAGAGAAACGTATTGACACTGGTATTCCCTATCTATGTTTTCATTAATCTCTGTTTTCTTTCTTTCATCATGACTTTCATAATTGACTCATGGAATACATTCCCTCTTTTTGGAAAGGACTGAGCCAAAATAGAGTAGTTCTGCTTTGTCTTTATTATGCATTGGTATTTTGCCACATTCATTAAGCAAAGATTATATAGATTCCCATTATGTTTTATTTGGAACATATCTGAAAAAAAAGTATTTTTATTGTTGTTATGAAGATAATATTCATTTTTTCTATTGAACAATAATAGAGAGGGGTGAAGAAAAAAAACCCAGAAGAATGTTGGCATTGATCCTATTCCATGGGTAGAGTTAGTACCTATCAAAGCTAAATGAATGGGATATTATCTGCTGATAGGGGGGCCGTGGTGGCTCATGGGGTAAGATGTTGGGCCTGCGAACTGCTGAGGTCAGCAGCTCGATTCCCGTGAGTGAATAAACTACGTAGAGACAAGAAAGGAGCCTCTCCCGAATGCCTACTGGCATTCAGGCATTCCGTGGGTAAAGATAAAATTCCACCTGAAAAACATCCTTTCACAGAGGAAGCCAGCTACCTTGGTGATCTCTGGCGAACACATGCCATACGCTTAAAAAAAAATCTGCTGATAATAATAAAGCAAACAGAAAGATATAAGGGAGGGAGAACATGTCTTTAAACACTTTATATGACTTAGTATCAACCTAATGATCACACTTTACATTTTTAGAGAAATCTTGCAGAGTTTTATATTATTTTACAAGATATCTGCCGAGTAAATTGATAGTGCCAAATCTTTGTAATGTAAAATAGGTTTATTTAGCTAAGCATAATCTGTGCTGTTAAAAATATCTCACCATGGGGTTCCACAATTATGCAACATGTTTTTGTAATAAGTTTCAGAAAGTACTTTTTAGATTACGCATACTTGCCAAAAATTAGGCATTTATTCCATAAATCTATGTTGTATTTGTCATATGTTAATAAAATGTACAGTGTATGTGGCCTTCATCTGCATTTTAAGTAGCTCCTTCATTAAATTTCTACAAAATAATTATTTTTATATGATTCAACTTACATATTTAAGTGAACCTTGATACTCCTGCTGGGCTGTACTAAATTTACAAGGAAATTCATTTTAAGGGAAGACTACATTTTCATCATATCTTATAATTCCATGCTGTGTAAAGTAGTTTTAGCTGTGTATAAACCTCCTTTCTAAATTTGCATTTAGAATAACATTCCTGAAAAGTAGCTGTTCTGCACTTATTGTGGGTGATTTACCTTCTCTTCTACTAAACATAAACATTTGTTCTACTATAGTGTGCATTGCAATAAACATGTCTCTTATTTTTTTTATCTGTACTGGTCCATGTAAAGCAGTGTTAAATAATTGGATTGGGAATACTTGGGAATCTATAGAATGGGTCTGTTGAGGCAATAAAGTTTAATGCATGCAATAATGATATCTAACTTGTGTTCTCAGAAAGGCCACAAATCATATGATATTATAATCCAGATAATTCTGTTCTTTAACTTACAAATCAGTAATAACTTTTAAAAACTTCCTGAGGTTAGTTCAACTGAAATGCTAGTGATTAATCTGGGTTTCTTAATACAGGCAGTCTCTGGGTTAAGAAAGTCCACTTTATGGACAACTTGTACTTATGAACAGACTGACATAAAGACGATTATATTAAAAATGAGTTAAATACCATGGTTTATAATTACAAATGCACATACGACATTATGATGCTCATGAAAACATTGCACAGCTTCAGTGCTTCATTGGCTCAAGAAAGGAAAAGAACATTTGCCATTTTAAGTTAAATCACATTGCCATAACTATGCCTCTGAAGCTTAAATCAATGCTTTAAAATATATATATTTGGGGAAGAAGACTGGGTCCTAAAACTCCTGAACTAAAAAAGTTTTTGACAAAAGTTTTAGAAGCTTTTTGTCTTATTGAAACAGGGAGGGCAAATTTAGAGGAGCAAGATTCTAATACAGGCAGGTTCACCAAAGTTTACTGTACATAGGGGCTCAACTACTACAAGGCCTTTTATGATGAAAAAAAAGGAAAAACTCCATGCAAACCTCTCTTTATGCTTACTTCAAGGTAAATATTTGCCTAACTGATGCTTAATAAGGACCATTGGCATATCTGTTACAACTTATCTACAAATTCCACTTAAAGAGAGACTTAAGAACAGATCTTGTTCATAACCCCGGGACTGCCTATTTTGTTTATGGTCACAACCACTCTGCATATATATATAGATGATTTAACCCTAGATATACTTCCCTCTCTCATTTGTCTGAATTATTGAGATAAAAGAAATAGGATTCTCTATCTGTCTGTGGATAGGACATCTGCTAGATCTTATCTTCTCAAAAACTGTATTGCAATGAGATCATTAAGGAAAAAGTCTGGTTATGATGGACCTCCCTCAGAACAAAAAAATAAAGATGAATAGTAGGTAATATTGTGACTGTGGATATTACCCTGCTTGTGAATTCACTCTATATCCATCAGGAGCTCCGCTTGAAGATATGGTTTTGTACTTTAGTTGTCCTAGGGGGCTGGGTTTAATTCCTTTGAGGCAGGCCAAGCCAGGAACAAATGCCACAAAGCTATTAGGACTCTAGTTTATGTATTTATTGATCAAATTTGTTTATTTATCAAATTTACATAACTGTCCATTTCACCAGAAGTGACTCTGGGCAAAATAGAACAATCAAATAAAACTACAGTATAAAAAAAATCATTACAAAACACTCATTATAAAGATACAGACACTCTTCATTGTTGAATGGCATTCTGTCCCTTCCTGATAAACTTCAATCACATCTTCCATTCCAATCTTTTTTGGATTATGTACCAAGGAGAATCAAAGCAGGACCATCTTGAATTTCTTTGTCACTCCCTCTTCTGTTCCAAGGCTAAGCTAGTATTTAAATAATGACTATTGAATCTCTTTTTAACACCATTTCTGTATTCCATCACACTAAGAAAGCTTCACTGAAAAATATTGAATCTTAGTTGCTTGTCTGCTTTATTCTTCAAAATGGACACTAAAACATTCTTATAAATTAGCATAGTGGCTGGATAAGTAAACACTTTGCGTGAAATACTTCTGGCGGTTTTAAAGGTGAAAGGAAGAAACAAAGTAAATTGCTGTTGATTGCAGGGAAAGTTGGGGATGACAGCAATACATTGGGGATATGAATCAGAGATAACTGCACTAGCTGCAATATTTATTTCATCAAATTTATAGCTCTATCCATCTCACCCAAAGTGACTCTGGACAATGTACAGTAAAACTTAGAATTAAAACTGAATAGTCAAGAACTTGTTGATGATCTAAGCTCTGTAAAGCACCTTGGAATACTCATCTCTAATGATCTAAGTGCTAGAGCCCACTGTAACTACATAGCCAATAAGGCATTAAGAGTTGTTAACCTAATCCTACGTAGCTTTTTCTCTGGTAATATCATACTACTAACTATAACATACAAAACATTTGCTAGACCAATACTCGAATACAGCTCATCAGTCTGGAACCCAAATTACGTATCTGATATTAGCACAGTTGAGAAAGTCCAGAAATATTTCACAAGAATAGTTCTCTGCTCCTCTACTCATTGTAGAATACCTTATGCCACCAGACTTGAAATTCTAGACCTAGAAAACCTTGAATTATGCTGTCTTCAGTCTGATCTAAGTATGGTATATAAAATCATACATTGCAATGACTTATCTGTCAATGAATACTTCAGCTTCAACCATAACAACACAAGAGCACACAATAGATACAAACTCAAGGTTAATCGCATCAAACTTGATTACAGGAAATACGACTTCAGCAACAGAGTGGTCAATGTTTGGAATACTCTACCTGACTCTGTGGTTTGTTCCCCAGACCCCAAATACTTTAACCTTAGATTGTCTACTATTGACCTCACCCCTTTCCTAAGAGTTCTGTAGTGGGTGTGCATAAGTGCACCAACATGCCTACTGTCCCTGTCCTATTGTTTCTTTTATTTTTCTTATATGTACCCATTTCATGTATTCATAACTATGTATATACTGATACCTATTATCTTGTAACCGATTGACAAATCAAAATAAATAAATATAATAAAAATAAAAAACATTTTACAGTGTAATGTGGTGTAAGGGGAAAATGCCAATCTCAAAAAGGGAAAGGAAAATTGGGAAATGTGGGCTGAGATAGTAATGGTATCAGAAAATGACAGGAAGGATTAAATGGTTGATAGGCAAATTTAAAGGGTGAGGACACAGAAATGTGTTGTTATGCACATGGTTTTGCATGTACAATATGCTGGAGAGATTATTACTACATGTTTGGATGTTAATCTCAAAACAGAGATTTTAATCTATGATGAATGGACCTTTTTGGTTAGGAATATGGCACAAGAGAATTGTGGAGTAGATTATTTTATTGAATAGAGAAAAAAGGATTATGTCTTAAATATTTTAGTCGTTACCTCTCTTGTAATCTCATTAGTGTGACAATGTAAAATGAGTTGTTGTTTTCACTGGACTATTTATTTGATAAATAAATGATATAAAAACCATTTAATGATCCTTCCTAAGACACTTCTATCTTCCCAGATGTTCTCATCTTCTCCAAAAGTTTAGGCAGTTTATTCTGGAATTTGTACTTGGTTGTTGAGGCAAATAGATTAAAAGATTGGCAGTTGTAACTGAATTAACAATTGTTTAGCTTTAGTGTAGAAGTGAAATTGTTTTTCAAATAGCAAAAATATGGGAAGCAAAAAAAAAAAACCCTGTTAAATGCTTTCTAAAGTTGTAGAGAGTTATCTGAAGTAACAGTGTCTAGGAATTAAAATGGTTTTAAAGAACTCTAGTTAAATTGACTGGAATCCTGTACATTTTGCTTAGAGCAAAATTTAAAGCAAATTTTAAGAAAATAAAATTTCTATAGGTTTACTGAAATTTAAGTAAATGCAGATAAACAAGCATTATTGGTTTTTTTTTTTTTTACATTTATACCAGTTTGCAGAATACCAAACATTTCAGGAAGCAAGATTATTGAAATTTTTCTTCTATTTTTTAAAAGCAATATTGTTGTCTGCTTGTCTTCTACATATTGATTCAACCCTTCTTAAAGAGAAAATAGCTGGATTTTTTTTTGTTATGTCAAAAGTTACAATTATATCTGGTTATACTATCAGAAGCAATGATAAGCTAAGTAAGCTATGTGCTACTGCTACAAGATGAGATGAAATATGATACTATCTGCAAATGTTAGTCCATGCAAATCTAGGCAGCTGACACTTTCTATATGTGCAGGGCAAATTAAATAACATACTCTGCTTCTTAACCCATTAGGATTGCATATTCCTAATTTAAAACAAATGGCTCCTGTCATAGTTATCGCCGTTGAAAATTATTTATGTTTGTGAAATTGCTCCAGTGAGGAGGAAGTGGAATGAAGAAAATTTAAATAGAAAATAGGGACACTGTCTATATAATCAGTGTTTCTCTACCTCAGCAATGTTAATATAGGTGGACTTCAATCCCCATGTTGGAAGAAATATCCATCTGGTTTAGTTCCAAGCCGATAGAAAGACATTGGAAACATGGAGGCTGATTGGAAAGATGGTTTAATGATGAAGCAGAACCACATGGGTTCTGGGCAGCTGATCATATAGAGTTGAAGGTATTCTCTTGGGCTTTGCACTTGAACTTCCTGTTCCTGTGCAAGAACATGTATTCTATTGACTGTTGTCAGACTCCCATGGGGCCATGTACAAATCCTAGGAGTTTGTCTGAGCTAAGTTTGGTTGAAGTTTGAACTGCTGGGGTTGGTGCAACTGAGATGATGCAATGAACGGACGTTGGGCAATTCCTACTGTGGCTGAGAGCAAATCCTACCTTTGTTGGATCTTGGGTGAGGGCATTTGCTTGTGAATAGAGCTAGCTATCTCTTTATCTCTTAAGCGCTGATATCTGCTGAGGGCTATTAAGAAAGGTGGGGGCTGCTTTCCAAGAACATGTTTCTCCATTTCTCATCCAGGGAAATATAATATTCTGCCTTTTTAATATTTCTCAAAAGATTTCATTCTTCTAAGAGAAGGGTAGGTGCTAACTTTCTACATCTAGAATTGGCTGGCGAAATCAGGGAGTTGAAGTCCACCATCTTTAATTTGCTGAGGTTGAGAAACACTGGTCTGTACTGTAAAACATGCTTCCTTTAAATGTTCATTTTCATTTAATGTCCCTCATTCTTTCCCCCTTCCTTTCCCCCTTTTCATACTGTAATAGTTGAAGTACCAGACTCTGTAAACTGATAAGAACCACATGGTCTTTTGCTATAAGCCAGGAATCCCCACTGGGTTTTGTGACGCACACAGTTTTCTCCTGATGTCAAACAGCTGATAAGTAGCACCTTGGCTTTATTCCTAAACCCGTGTGCCAGAGAGGAAGAAAGGTCTTTTGTCTGAAAAAGGCAGCTCCGTTGTGGTATTTTTTAAAAACATCTTATTGCTTTTCTTGAATCGGAGCCAGGTTTCTGTCTGCTCAAACTATTTAACATTATTTCTAAATTACTCGGCAACATTAAATGTCCACTAGAAAAGTATTTAATTCATTGACTGTTACATTTATTTCTTTAGGCGCCTGGAATTAGATACAGAATGCAGTATGCAGTGTTTGTAAAACAGAATGAGTCTCAATAGTTAAAGAAAAGTATATATGTATTTCAAGGTTTGTTTCTCAAAATACTAGGTTTAAAGCATGAATGTGCTATCTAGTAATGAAAGAGCTCATTCTGTTTATGGAAGAGGCAGTAATCTCATTGAGGCTTCCTTCCATTAGTGCGTAAGAATAAAAGAAGATGCAATGTAGCCTATTCTCTCTCCTTCCAGTGATTCAGTTCAGGAAGATCTTGTTTTCTTGAGCAGATTTCCAGAATTCAAAGTGCTGCACAATGAAGAATAAATCATGACAAAAATGTAGAATAATTTCTTATACTGCATCTATTATTCCAAAGTTTCTCCTGTAATAGGATTAAATATTCAAACTGTTTTTGCTGCTATTTTCTTTTCACTTTTATTAATTCTGTAACTATCTACTTACATTTTAATTGATGTTTGCATATGTTCACATGTGTAAATGCTATTTTTTTAACATAATATAAAAGTAGAAGTCTCGATGAAAATTCTATCAAGATGAAGAAAATGGCAATATTTCTACCCTTTAGTATGTATTTTACATTTTAGTCATTTGACAATCATGATGCTTGCTGTTACTGTACATTGCAACAAATTATCAGATGTTCATTATGTTCTGTTTCTTCTTTTCCCAAGCCTCTGAACCATCTGTGCATAATTCTTCAGTTAGTGTGACTCAACTGTTGAGTTTTCGCTATAGCAAATCTGCATATGATTAGATATGTCAATATTATTCATTCATATTTTTTAGTTCTTTAACTCTGACCAAATGATTCTTAAAGTTTCAGTCTCAGCTTTTCAGATATATTAAATGATACCTGTTGTTAGGTAATGTTTTCTATATTTTATTGCTTTTGGTCCACAGACAGTTTTAAACAGACCATAAATACAACGTATTGTAAATACAAAGAAACAAAAACAAAAATAAATTGAAGATAAAGGAAAAAACAATGAAATGTAAAATAAGGAAGTACTAATATTTATACAATGGAAGCTCAAAAACAACAAATTTACCCTTGACCACATGTTGTAATGTTGATTGGACTTTCTGTAACATTAAAAGAAGCTAGTTCATGTGCAGAAAGTGAACATATAGGTTTCATTCTGCATTTTAAATCAAGTGTACTACAGTTTTTTTCATCAGAATAAAGCAATCTTCTTAGCTTCAGCCCAATTTTTTTCAGAGTTTCACAGATTCCAAATTTTCTGATTATAATTTGGCATGACATTCACAGGTATAACTGTTACTTGTCTTTCAATATCCTGTTATCCATTTGTGAGTATTAAACCAAAACAGTGCAAATATTTAACATAGTGAAATTATGAACTCCAAGTTTTACTATGATGGCTTCTTGTTCCCAATAAACGTAGAAAATAATATTTCGTTGAATTAATTAGAACTTAAAATCATTGAATGTTAATTTAACAAGATAAAATTCTAACTCATTGTTTTGTCAAAGCAAGCATGTTCCACATTGCTTTTTAAACTTCCAATGCTTATCTTGTACAACTTTTCCACTGTGGATAAAAAGTAACTATAGGTTTGGGGACATACATTTTTTTACGATAAGTTTTAATAGTTTAGGAGCTTCAAATGGTCTTACTGAATGAGTTCCAACATGTGAAATCAGGAAAAGAAATGTATTCATTGCCATTCAGCAGTTTTAGGTGATCCAAGTTCTTTTTGCAAAATATTAAAAGAGGTTAACAATAAGCTTATCCAAAACAATGGCCTTTCCCCCCCTGCCCTTTGAATACCAATAAAAGGAATTACCAGCAATTTTCAGGCTAGGATTATTCTATAATGTCAGTTTCTTAAGACGAGTTAGGATCAAATTTAAATCTTGTTCCCAACATTATTATATGCCTTGAGGCTTTTAATGCAGGAAAAATAACCAATGTAACTGAAACAGGAACCAAATCTCTGCAAAGATATTAAGACAGTTAGACAATTGTTTCTATAACTTTCATAATGGCCAGTGAGATAGATAAAAATTTCTTATATAAAATAAGAATCAAACCTAAGTGGTATTTGTATCATTGCAGTCCTGATATACAGTAAGGTCAGTAGGTTCGATATGAAGCTCTGATAGCTTTCAATGGCATAGATAAGTTTAAAAAAAAAACCAGAAAGCCCAAAAGGACTATAGGTACATTAATAGTTCCAAAACTGGACAAGATTTATCTTTAAGGAATACTGTTATTGTTGTAATGTAAATTTAAAGAAAGTACTATGTGAAACGCATTTATTTTGGAACAAAAGAATAATGCAATGGGGTTATTAAACATTAGATTCAACTTCAGAGAATTGTTCCAAAATTTATATTAATCAGAAGAATTAACAAAACAGAAAATCTAAGTCTAAAAGCATTGTTTCTTTTATCTAGTTTCTTCATCTGTACTGGAATAGAGTGCAAAAGTTTAATGGAGTTTTTACAATGAAATACTGCAAAATTTGGCATTTATTATACATGAAGAACGTCTGATATAATTTTCTAGGTAATTTGTTGTGCTCCTGAAATTTAGAACAAACTTGGATAAATTAATGTGTCCTGGTTCAAAAAATACTTATATCACATATCCTCTCTTCTCCATCCAATATATAAGAGGAGAGAACCCTAATATTCTCAGTGATTAAAGATGGAGCGGATAGAATTAACTCCCTCTTCCAGTCAAAAGAAGGGATTTAGATTTTTGCAACTAGTAGAGTGAACCACTCTTTTCTCAATTTTCACTCTGTCTTCTAGAAAAAGGAAGGTCCCTCCCCATCCCTTGGCTTCAAGTTGGGCCAAGAAATCTTAAAGAACAACATCTTAAAGTCTCATTCTTTAGGATTAATCACATATTAAATGCTTTGGAATTTTGGTCAATTAGGCCTAGGATCACCACCCTATGTAATCTTTAATTCACAGATTAGATCATGCTTTTTTATTTTATACACACAAACACATGCATTCTTTTGGAATACATTGGGAAGTGCTTCAAAAGTACATAATTTTGAAAGTCTTTTATGTATAGTAGGAGGATGGATAGGTTACTTTTTTTATTTTAAAATTGTAAAGTCAAGAGTCAGTAAAATTAAATACAAATATTTAATGTAAAGCAAGAATTATATCTATTATTAATTTATTTTATTAAACAAATTTATGTAGCCACCCATGTATCAAAAGGAATGTTGAGCAACAAACAGAATAAAAACACATCTCGATAAAGCAGACATTTAAAACAATATGAACAAATTTTGAACACGGGGGCCCTGATACAAGCTCAGCTATCCACAATCGTATCATGCCAGCTCTGTCAACATCCAGAATTTAATGCCTGGGGGAAAAACCATTTTCCTAAAGGCCAACAGGCTTGGGGTTTGGGGGGAGGCTGTTCCTATAAATAAGGCATCCAGTGGTGGGATTCAATTTTTTTTTACTACCGGTTCTGTGAGCATGGCTTGGTGGGCGTGGCAGGGGAAAGATACTGTAAAATCTCCAGTCAGAGGCGGTATTTGCCGGTTCTCTGAACTACTCAAAATTTCCGCTACAGGTTCTCCAGAACTGGTCAGAACCTGCTTAATACCACCTCTGATCCTGACAGAAAAGGCATGCTTCCGAGGCCCTATCAGGCAACCCTGATTCACTAAGGGGACCTGGAGTATGTCCACCTTGCCTGATCTAGTAAGTTGGACAGGAACCATTGGTGATAGGCAGTCCTGCAGATATCCTGGCCCAATGCCATGGAAATGGTGATAACCAGAACCTTGCTGTCAGGATTCCGGCAGTTACCCCAATTAAATCATGAGTCTCAAGTCAAACTTCCAAAACTTCAAAAGGATTTATTGGGAGTTAATATGTCCAGCACTGCCTGGGTGTAGCCGACTCTGAGACACATAATACTTCTATGGTCTTTTTAGAGTTGCCACTTGAATTGTATCTGGAAGCTTTCTGAAAGCCAATGTAATTCATACGGCAGTGGTGTTAAACAAACATGCTGAAGTGCACCTGCTATTGCCCATGCTGCTGCAATCTGAACCAGCTGCAGCTTCTGGATGCTCTTCAAGGAAGTGTTCTGACCCAAACCTGTTTCCAAGAGAGCAAATACAAGACAAAGGCAGCAGCAAAACCTTTTAATGTTTCATCTATGAATTCTGTTTCTTCACAGATAAAAGGCTGCTTTCAACTAATTAGCTCCGACAAGAAAGAGCCTTGCCAAGTTTTTTCAAGGCTGCCAAAAAACAACAGATAAGAAATAGTTTACAACACAAGAGTCTTAAAATACTAACTGTAACATCCATGAGGCTGAGTTTCAAAATATCTTTGCTTCCTACAAAGAACGTTCGCTGTACAGCTGCCTTTTATCTTCCTGAAGGAGGGGCCATTACCTTGCAGCATTACTCCTGAGTCGTCTGTGCTGTTGTAGCTGCTCTTTCCTGCGAGCAATCCTGTGCGCATGCACACTTGGCACAGGCTCCTTGGGAACCTCCTCATCGCTGCTGCCAGCCCCCACAATCTCTGAAGGCAGCAGTCCACTCCCTAATGGTCCTGGCCCCTCATCTGAGTCCGCACTCTCCTCAGCCGTCCGCACCTGCTGCCGGCTAACTACAACAGGAAGCCCCATGTTGAGCATATTGCAGTAATCCAATTGGGAGTCTTGAGACTATGAATAATTACGAGCAGTGCCCTCTGATCTAGGAAAGGATACAATTGGTGCACCAAATGTATTCGTGCAAAAGCCCACCTGGTTCCAGTTGCTACCTCCTCTTTCTTATCCCAAACAAATTAAAGTATGTCAAATCTCCAGATATGGAAAAACAGGAAAAGAATTGAGCCCTGCAGAAAGTAGAGGCTTGGGGCTGGATTTCTGCCTCCTCTCTCCACAAACACTGACTAGAAATGCCATTTAACATCATTGTAGTTCTATTTAAAGTTGTAGCATAATTAATATTTTCAGCAGAAGTTCTCATCTGCCATCATCAGGCCCGGCTCTGGCTTCAGTATATATTGTTTTTTGGATTTCCGTGTAGTTGTACGTTTGTGTCCATCTGTGGGTCAGACTTTTACAGTGGTTTCAGATTTAAATTTGGGGCAGCCTATTGCTGTGCCAGAATGGTTTTTTCTTCATCCTGATTGGTTGGGAGTCTTGGTCTGTGTTTATTGGTCTCGGAGTTTGCTGTGTTCTGCTTGATGGGTGTCTCTGATATCTTCTGTCTGTTTTTGGCTCTTTTTGTATCTTGATTGGCTGGCAGCATTGTGTTACTTTAATGGAGGCCTTTAGTGCAGCTTGGCTTCGGGTAAATGGACGGCTATCATTAGTTAGGAAGCTGGGTTTCATCTGGGTGCCTGGTTGGGGTGTGTTTGAGCTGGAGGTATCAGGGGGATCTGTTTGTGCCCAGGTGTTTGCCTGGCTTGTGGTGTGGAGATTTTTTTGTTTGTGAGTGCAGGCTTCCAAATGATTGACAGCCTGGTGGAATCATCTCTTCTGTTCATGCTTTCTGGTCTTTTTCAATCTCTATGGCTTCTCTGATGACTCTGTGGCTAGGGTTTTCCATAGTGGCCAGGGTTTTGGTGCCATTGAAGTTGATGCTATGACCTGTAGCTTCCATGTGTTGGACTAGTGAGGAAGTGTGTTCCAGCTTTTTGACTGCATTTTTGTGTTCATCCAGGCGGGTACTTATTCTTCTATTGGTCTGTCCAATGTATGTGGCCGGGCATGATGCACAGGGGACTTCGTATATGCCTTGGTTTTCCAGGTCAATTTTATCTTTGGGGTTGCTAAGGATGGCTGCTATTTTTCTGTCTGTTTTGAAGGCAGTCCTGATGTGATGTCTGTGTAGTACCTTACTAATTTTGTCTGTAGTACCTCTTATGGGTATGGCAGGACAGCTGTTCCATAGGTCTGTTCATCTTCTGGGTCTTGTGCTATTATGTTTCAGTGTGTTTTTGTGGATGTTTGAAGCTGGTGAGTTCTATTTTTGCTTTTGTGGTAAGCCGTTGGCTGTCAGTACTTTAGGTCAGGGTGCATAGTTCAGCCTTAATGTGTGTCTTGTCTGCCAGGCGTTTGGTTCTGAGTAATTAGTGTTTTAGCCACGTTGTTGGTTTGGGGGGATCTGTGCTGGTTTCATGGTCTGGTTTCTGGATGGTGGTTGTCTTTCGTCTATGGGATGGGTTTGGGTTTGAGTCTGGTGGGGGAGAATGGTGGTGGCGTCCTGTGTTGTTTTGAGTCCGGTGTTGGAGAAGGTGATAAGTTATTAAAACATTTGCATTTGTCTTGATGAGGCGAAAGTAATTTCTTTATCCTTTTTCTTACATCTTTTTTCTTTCCTTACCCCTTTTTTCTTTACACTTTTCAATTTTTCTCCTTTTATATTTTCCATTTTTTTATCTCTGTATTTTTAAATTTTTAAATTTTCATAAAAATATTTAATCCTACACAGATTCAATATCATCTATTAAATATTCCACAACAATCCTGTGTACGAGAAGAGCAGGCAGAGCAGGGAGGTGGAATTAAGCAAGTCATCAGCCTAGAATTGTTGTGTTGCCACAAATGGTTCAAGTCCAACCCCTCTTGAATTATTTTGACCTTATCAGGTATCAGTGTAGTATTGTACATTAGTTGACTAAATTCTTGTATATAGGCTCGAGCAATAATTCTTCTGAACTAGAACTTTTGTGTGATCCTGATCTTCATGTCTGACATCCTTGCCAATAATATCTACATTCTGAAAATATTAGGCCACCTAGCATATTGTTATCAATAATGCTCTTTCAGTAAGATATTGTCTAGCCAGACTTCAGGCAATATGCTATAATGTTAGGTTGGAAAACCCAGATTAAAATATCCACTTGACCATGAATCTCACTGTGTGTCTTCAGGCCAGGTACTTTCTTTTAGTCTAGTCTACTTCACACAGAGGTGGTTGCTAGGATTAAATGTGGGTAGTCTCATTTTAGAAGCCTTGAAAGAGCTTCTAAAAGGCCAGAGCAAAGTTCAAGAAATATCACATAGGTGTTTGCTGTCTCTACTTCTGTTTTCATAGCTCAGTTCTTGTGCTGTTCAGAGAAACCCTTGACCAATTAGAGAATACTTAGTCTGAATCAAACCCATTGCAAAGTGATGGCATCAGATATCAGTGGGTTTCTTTGGTGAGGATTAAGCAATGGAGTTATGATGGGAAAAAATGAAGTCTGTTTCTCCAAACCTATGTAAAGTTAAGGCAATGAAGTCTGTAGTTTATAATTTAAAGTTTACATACAATCACAGCAGTGACTAAAACAATTTTTTAAAAAATATTTCAATCACTGTCTCCTAAATCCAACACTCTCTTGGAAAAAAGTATTAAGCTTCCTTGTAAACTTCTGCTTCTTAAAAGTGTATATTTTCGTCTTTAGAGCACTTTTCTGTTTTCCTTTGAAAACAGTTAAATTGTACTCTGAAAATAAGTAAATATCTTCTAATAAATAAGAAAAATATTAATTAAATTTTAGAATTCAAATGTTTAATATTTGCAATTGCAACACTTTGCTGAGTTGGTAGCTAATGCAATCCATACAATTATGTTTTGTTGTATTTATTACATATTAAAAGCCATCAATGCTCCTGTATGATGACTGCCTTACATTTAACATAAATAAATTTTGTCTACTGTATGAGTAAATAAAAACAACAGGAACCTCTAGTGTTCTTCTGAAATTCTGCTGACTTTCTGCTTAGATTTATGAAATATGTCATTTTAATATAATCTACCCCCCCCCATAGAAGAGGAAGTGAATCACTTCCTTTCTGCAAAATTGACTCCATTATACAGGCATCAGTTTTACTATCCTTCTGAAATTTAGAAGTTTTCCCAGCTACTGATAGCTTTGTATTAAACATAATAGTCAGAACAAAAATATGTTAATAATTTCCTTAAAACTCTGAAGATAAAAATATTGTTCTTGTACGCAGGCCCTGAATCTATCCATTTCAAAATTGATGGTATTGATTTCACTTTCCCAAAGCTATTTTAGTTGCAAAAAGAAAATAACTTTTTTTTTACACATAATTGCTATAAGAACAAACAGTAGGATATACTATATATATTAACACCCTGCAATGTTAGTCCAGATATAATAAAGTGATTTTGGGGATAAGGACATATACTGATTTCCAATGAATCAGTGAGAGACTCATATTTCCAAATACCAAATCAGATCTACATCATTAGATAAAGCAGATTATTTTGATGAACTGCTGAATTGGGTCTAAATCCTTAAGTGGAGTGTACTATTACTGTTTATTTTGTTCTTCTCCATAAATTTATATTATTCCTATCTTCCCATACTCAGAATGGTGTGTGGATAAGAAATTTATTCAGTGCTCTCCTCAGAACAACTTTGACATTGTTAGGGACAGTGACATTTTAAGGCCATTCTCAAAGTGAACTGGAATGTGATTTAAAAATTATGTATGTATGTATGTATGTATGTATGTATGTATGTATGTGTGTATGTATTTATTTATTTACAACATTTATACATCACCCATCTCACATCTCACATGACTCTGGGCAGTTTACAATACAAACATAAAAAGTGGTGTAAAAGAACAAAAACCTCGAAGTTAAAATAGAGCTAAGAACCAAGTTAAAACGAAAATATCACAGACTAAAAAAGGCAGAGGATGCAAAACAGATTTTGACAAAATTCTTTTAAACACTTTGCATAACTCTAGTTGTTAATGATTGACACATAGGTTTTTTTTATCCTTCTTATTATTGCTATCCTGTCTGTGTCAGCATTCCAGCAAACCTCTATTCCAATCAGTAACTCCGACACAAACGTATCTCAAAAAGTACCTTTATTAGAATAGCACCTGGCACAACTGTAGAATCCTGAATCTAAAAGTTTTCGGGCTTTCCAAAATTTCCCAAATTACAAATCCATCCCCCTTAATTCGTCATCACATTACATGGCCCAATCACGATTCATCAAAAAGTAAGATCCTTATTTCATCCTGCACCATACTAAATGACCTTGAACTAACAAAAGAATTTTATTTTGTCTACTAAGAGCTACTTAATTGAAATCACCCCCTCCCACTTTCTCAGGCTATGTGGCAGCGTGGAATATGGCTTCCAAAGTATGATTTGTTCCAATATCTCACTTTTCATCAAATTGTCCTAATTCCTCCAAATCTGGCACAGACTTTGGTCCAGTGGTGGTAGGAGCACTTGGGGCTATGCTCCTATCCTGGGAAAGTGGCTCCAACAGATTCTAGAAAGTGCCAAATCTCTCTGTCTAGAAGAATGTTGTGCTAGGAACAGCTGAGATACTGCATAGATAAAGGAGAATATTTGTAGCTTGGTTGAAATGAAGGGTCCTTGGTGCTCTCTCTCTGAGCTTTGTTGGTTTGTTTTCAGATGTTTCATTACCTAAACTAAGTGACATGATGTCATGCTATTTTGTTTGAGTAATGAAACATCGTACTGCACAAAACTCTAAAACTCCCAGATCTCTGATGGACCATCCAAGATGGAGAAAGATAATTGAGAAGGTGAGAAGGGAGTTCTTGTTAAAATCTGTCTGTCTGTCTATCTGTCTGTTTCAATACATTTCAAGGCAGTGAACACACTTAATCCTTCCTCCAGTTTATCATATTTGTTGCAGTGCATTCCTCTATATTTAAATGAGTAACAACAAATTGCTGTGGTTTTGAATTTAATTTAAACCTTCATGTATGAACCTGGTATTTTGTGCCTGGTAGACATCCATGACCAGAAGTAATTTTCCAGCCTTTTTTTTTTTGCAGTAGTTTGTTAAACAAACCCATTCATTTAAATTGCAGTCATGTGACCACAAAATGCCATAAAACTGGCCCACTGACATGTAGTCATTTGACCATGGGAGCCGCTTATGGGCCACAAAACATCCATTCTGTGGCCATCGTAATTTTGTCCAGCTATAAAACGAGTTGCTGTTAAGTGAGGACAACTTGTATTCTTGTACTAACCTCCAGTATCCAGATGCTGCTGTAATGTGAGGTGAAAATGTGAAAATGCAATTGTGATACAAATACACAATTGCATACATGTATAATTTCTCACAGTATGGAATATAAACTAAGTCTGTGAATGAGGAATTCCTCAATAATTTACTGTATATGGTTCCTGCAAAATATCTAATACATATGCAATCCTTCCAATAGTTTGGAAGCACAGTGATAATAGTAATGAACACTATTCACACCGCTAATGTAAAAAAAAATGTTTATCTCCCATATACTCTCATTGAGAAGCTGTAGTTAAGGCATTGTTACTCTTAAGATGTCATTGCTGTCCCCAGCAGAACTAATTAACACTTTTACATTCAGAGTGTTTTTGTTTGTAAAAACATGTAACTTACTCCCTCTAGGCAATTTGATGCACTTGTTTCTGATACGTCTTTGAAAAACATTTGTATCATACCAGTAACAAAGGTAGGAATATTTTTGTGGTGAAATAATTTTTTTTTAAAAAATATTGTATATCAAAGCTCTTAAAGTTTTAAGAGAAATGGAAGCTGCTACTTCGTAGTGTTTTGATATTACTACTTGATTTAAACTTAGTGGTTGTGATCCTGTATTATTATGAATAACGAAGTACATGGACATCAGTTGGATATAACTAAGGGTAAGAAAGACGCTCATCAAAAAAATTCTATTGCATATATTAAACATTTTCTGCTTAAGTCTCTTATGTCTCTGAGGGTATAATTGTTGCTTTGATGTATCTATGTGATCAAATTAGTACTCTCACATGGCTGCCTTTGTTTATGATTTCTTTACTGTTTTAAAGAGATAGGTTTAAGTTTTATACTATATAAAATGCAGGCATAGTCTAGCAAATTTTAGTCTTTAGTGGACACAATCCCTGATAAAATGTATACATTAGTTTGTGATATGGGAAAATCAGTCTGTAAAGAATGCACTTTATTGAGTTTTCTCAGGCTTTGCATTTTGGCATAGGAATTGCAGTTTTAGGAGGGGAGCCAGCCCTTTACTGAAAGAAAAATTATTCTTTATAACAAATCACATTTATCCTGCAGAATGCCAATGTATTTTCTTGTTGTTTTTTTTTACCAAGAGGAGAACATAAATGTTGATGCTCAGCTTGTTTTAAAGAGGTGTTCAATTATGTGCTCAATGTTCTACAATGTTACTTAACAAAACTGGTTTGTTTCCTAGCTATCTTCTCTGATTTTTGCAGTAAAAATCTTCCTGTGCAATTTTTTGGGTTTTGTTTCTTGTGCAGTCAGGCTACGGCTCATAGTATGGTTTTTCTTTAAATATGGGCATTACCATGGTTTCATTTTCTTCTTCCTTGTGATTTTTCCTTACAGTTAACTGCATTTTTAAAGTTATAAATGTAGGTTTTTTGTTTTTTATTTTACTGAAGATGGGATTCATTTCATGTATGTATGAGCAAGGATCAATCTTGGCATGGAGAAAAAAAAGTAGATTAAGCTTTGGGAAGTTTTTGAAATTACATGTGAAACTCTTGTCTGTTTTCAAACCTGTTAGAAGCTGTTTTTGATCCTGTTTCCTATGGAAGATGTCCTGCAAGGGGGAGGTACATAGCTCTCTAGGCTGATATCAGTGAGGATCAGTGGGATCAAATCCAGTTAATATTTATAACAGGGCCATCAGGAAATCTATAGAGTACACGGGGAAGTCAAAAACTATCTCAGAAAAAGGCAGTGGCAGACAAAAAAATTTCTTGTTGACAAAATCAGTATCAGTATCGATCATTCCAGTATCAGATCGTTCATTCGTTCATTCATTCATTCATTCATTCATTCATTCATTCATTCATTCATTCATTCCAGAGAAGCAGTTATGCTGCACAAATATTAACAAACCTTTATGCTTGCAGAGTACAATGTTGTACTCTTTCCATTTTTGAACTACAAAACTACATTTAAACCATTTAGGATCAGCGTCTTCGGAAGTCAGGTGGCATACAAATTTAATAAACTATTATTATTTTTAACAAAAGCTGCAATTTGGCCACTTGATCATCACTTTCCAAGGAAAGTAGAAACTTTGTATATTATCACTAATCATGACATCATCTCTTTGCCTGAATTTGGAAATACTTCAGCGGAACTTGGCATTTTTTTAACTGAAAATTTTGGAGTTTTTTTTTGTAAAAACTGGCATTTTTCTTTATGTTATCACTCTTATATTATTGCTTTCCCTATCCTTAATCATTGAAGCAATTAGTTTTACAATTCTTTCTTTTCAATAAATAATTGCAGTCTTGTGGTATAGTACAAATCATGCCTAGATTTTTCTTTTAAAACTTACTCTTCTAATTAATGTTTACTACAGACAGTCCTTGAATTAACAACCATTCGTTTAGTGACCATTTGAAGTTATAATGCACTGGAAAAAGTGACTTGTGACCATTTTCCACACTCACAACCCCCATGGTCAAGTGATCAAAATTTGGCTCATATTTATGATGTTTCCTGGAGTCATGTGATCACTTTTTGTGGCCTGACAAGCAAAATCAATGGGGAAGCCGGATTCATTTAACAACCAACTTAATAACTGGAGTGATTCATTTAACAGTTGTGGCTAGAAAGGTTGTAAAATGGGACAAAACTCACTGAACAACTGCCTCACTTAGCAACAGAAGTTTTGGGCTCGACTGTGGTCATAAGGCAAGGACTCTCTGTGTATTTATCTTACTGTCTTGGGTTTTACTTGTACTGGGAACGTTTTTGCTCTGTTTTTATTAAGGATAGAATGGTCCCTGTGACTACATATTACTGAGGATCAAAGCCTCACTTTATGTGTTGCCACTGCACACTATTCTGTTGTGTTTGCAGATTCTTTTTTCTCAGCTTTAGTTGCCTCTCAGTATCAGATGTGCTTTTAACCTATTTGTGTGTATTTTCAGGTCTTCAGTCTGTATGAACAGACAACAATGCGTATACGTTGTAAAATGGGTGGGGATGAAACTATGGCACTCTAATACTTAGCTTTCTTTAATTTTTCTGTTATTTTTCTTTTCATATATGTATTTATGTGGATGCATATATGTCAGAAATCAATAACAGATGACTTTACAGTGCAATGTTTCATGGTGCCTGTTTCTCATTTAACATACTGTATTTTCTAATATTGAGTTTGTTGATGTTTCAACTTAGAGATTTCCTCTTCTTTTTTTTATATGAAAATATTTTGCTTGTCTAGTTAACACAAACCCAGTTTCAAATCCTTCAAATCCTTGGCTCTCTATATGCCATCATATTGATTTTTGTATGAAACAGGATTAGCTTCAGTTTGCTTTAACTTTAGGTTTTTCATTCATATTCCAAAGGTATTTTTTCCAAAAGCAAAATGGACTTTCTTTGGTTCCCCCCACCCTGTTTTTCTGAATAACTGAACTGAAGAAGCTTCTTGGATGAGAAGCAAAATGTTTTCAAAGAAAAAAAGAACCAGAATGTCCAACTGCCTTTTGGAAAAAGCACTTTTGGGACAACCATGACCTGGATAATTGAAAATCTCCATAGACATTTCTCATTCATAATTAGCCGTTAATAATCTTTCAAGTGGCACTCTGTTTGCTGTGTCTTATTTCATCTATTTATTCTCTTTGAATTAAGCATTGTAAAGCCTTTCTTGAGATGTTCCTAGCACAATAAAACTAATTTCTGAATGAGAATTTTGATCTTTTTTCTTGTTACTTTTTCCCTTGAAATAGTAATAGTATAAACAATAATGTTCTCTTTTGCAGGTTTGACAGATGAAAAAGTGAAGGCCTATCTTTCTCTTCACCCCCAGGTACTGGATGAATTTGTTTTAGAGAGCGTTGGTGCTGAAACAGTGGAAAAATGGCTACAAAGGAAACAAAATAAAGAGCAAGGTACATTCTTAATAATTTTGAGGACCTCTGGACAATGATTTGCTTATGATCGTCTGCATTTAGACAGTGTTTGTATTTTTAGCTTTGAAAATGCACATCATTTAAAAATTGTATGCTTGTTAAATGCCCCTCTACACCCACACCCACACCCACAGAGACAGGCACACAGACAGACAGACAAATACACACACACACACACGTAATTACTATTTGAGATAACTATTCAAAATGGCAGCTAATAGCTCCTGCAATCTTTCCTTAGAGCTGTAGCTGAGTAGGAGCAATGTTGACCTGGAGAGATGTTCCTTTATTATTCTTACATTACAGAACCACACAAGTTCTCCTTATTACAAAGATATTGAATGGTTTTTAGGGGCTGTAGCCACCCTCTCTTGTCTTCTGAAGCTTGCTATCACTCTCTTTTCCCTGCTAAACTAGTGCAAAACTATTCATTGTTGTCTTTAGTGGGTGTTGGTTGGGGGTAAAGCTAAATTTGTATTTGCAAATGTACACATAATGAATTAATATTAAATGTAGCTAGTATGATCATTCTCCAAAAATGTATCCAAATGTCAATTTGAATAACAATATTTAGAAAGGTCCAGAACTTTTAAGGGTCATGGATGATCTTGGAGTTCAGCCAATTCTTTGTCCTAAACAAAGCAGAACAAAAGAAAAACAAAATTGTATTAACCATATTTTAAATTATTTTAAATACTAGTTGTTTTCAGAATAATAGTTTTCCAGACCTGCTTGTAACATAAGAAATAGCATTTTAAATATAGCACGTTAAACATAGCAATATCAATTATTTTATTACTTCAGCTTTCATTATGAAAATAAATTCACTATACATTTAGTTTTTATTTGCAAAAGTGTATTTTTCCTCTTTTAATATAATATAACAATTCTTCCATTATATTGATAATACAAGATAATATGTACATTAGTAATAACAAAATGCACAGGATGAGAGGACAGGTAGACAAATTAGCAATTTCCCAAGTTTCTCATTTTTCCATGAGTTTCAAAGTTTTATTCCATTTTGCTAAAAATTGCAATTTTAAAAAGTGTTCATATAATTGTATTGAGTTTTTATGCACATATCAGTTCTCTCTAATGTGCCTTTTTCTAAATATTGATAATTACATGAATTTTGATGCACATTTTAATTCAATATGCAAAGTTTGGAAAAGTGTACACAATTGCATTTTAGTTCATATACATTCCAAACATAGAAATTGATCTGGTTGAATTAAAAGTCAGATCAAAGGGCTTCTTTATCTCTCAAAGTACACATTGATACTTTCTAAACTGCAGTGTCAGTTGTGCATTTAAAAAAATGAAGTTGAATGAGGCATGTAGACTTAGTGGTACCTATCTGAACTGTGGATTGTTCAACTAGATGAAATGAGCATGACATACTTTAGAAAACTGTCTTTGCTTCCTTCATGTTTCCTAACTGCATTGTGGTTCTTTCAGTATGCTGATGGATCAACATTCCATTTTAATTAATTAAAGACTTAAAGCTCAGCCTGTCATACATGCAATAGTTTGTTTGCCTGTCATATTTAATTAATTAAAAGAATTCCATTTCTCCAGTGATTACTGGGTGAGGACGTAGTTGTGGGAAGTGCTGTCTTTTGATAAACTTTCAATAATAATAACAACTAAGAGGAAAAGCTTCCCCTCAAATCTTAGGCCAAGCCAGATTTTCTTCCTTAATAGAAAACATTAGACATTTTGGCAAAATTTCTTATCTCCTGCTGTGACTCCATTTGAATTCTATTCAATGGCTTTTTTTCATTCATAAGAGAGAGGGCTACCCTTTCAAGTAAGTTCTCAAACCATGCATGATTATGCATCCATCCCTGAGGAAGATGGCCTCAAACAGTGAGCAACATTTTTCTGTCCCTTCCATATAATGCACACAGATGGTTAGATTGATTCAAAAGAGGTTAGTGAGCACTGTCACTCTTCTCCTCCCCTCAATTCATTTAGAAGCTGAAAGCAACATTTTTTTTTTTCCTAAAACAAGTTTTTATGGCTGTGAGTAGACTTGAACTGGGGATGTCCTTGTCCAGTCCAGCACATGAACCAGTATGCATCACTTTCTCTCTTCTTGTGGCATGGAAGATAATGTGATCTTGCTTGTTGTTTATGTACCTCCTACATTTCAGCAGTTCATCACAGCCCTGCCTGGGAAGTAAGATATAGCAGTCCCTCTCCTTGATTATGGTTTGAATGCCAGCAGTCTTCCTCTAATTTCTTGGTTTGTTTCTTTCCACTGACCATTGAAAGAGGAAAATTTAGAAATACTATTAAATAAGAAAATAATGGCACCAGTATTGTGTGCTACTTTTTCCAGTTTTCTATTCATTCTAATTTTAAAAAATATTATTTATATTATTCCAGCCAGATTTTTCCCCCTTCAGTGTTTTGACTAAATAGAGAAAGCATGTATAAGAAACACACTACTCTGTATTTATTTTTGACTAAGCAGTTCTCTTTTCTTTTGTAAAGTATGAGACTAGCAGGCAGGAAGAACAAAACAGTGGTAGTAAAGGCTGTTAAGAATATACTCACAGTACTATGGGTGAATTCAGTAGTAAAAATTGAAGAAAGGAGCTTTCTGCTTATCACTGGAATATGAACAGAATTGATTTCTTTATTCTCATATTTAAGATATCTGTTGGAATTCACTGATATAAAAATGTTTTGGCCTCCAATGGTTCTCATCCTGAATAAAAGATAAAAATTCTTTCCATAAACCCCTATTTCTTTTTTAAAAATATTATTTTAATAGCTGGTGTAACTTTCAAATTCCCTCAGTTTTTAAAACCTGTGTGACTAGCCGCTTTGAGTGTTTTCTTAGTTTAATTTTTAAAAAATTATTTTGTATTTCACTTGGTTTTTATTTCATCTGCTTTCAGAACTTTATCCAACACATGATGATAAGTATTTCTATTCATTTAGACATATCTAACAGAAGAGATGAATTTTTATAAAGCCACCAAAACGAAACCACTTAAAATAAGCCCTATCTTCTCCTCAGAATGGCTAGATCTCAGATCAGGAAGTTATTCATAAAGGAAGTGGTTGGACATCATTGGAAATAAAAATATTTAGGATTGAAATTAGGGAGCATTTCCCACTGTTAAAAAACTCCCACTTTCCTTTAGCAAGAGAACTGATAATTTTGACAGACAATAAGCAATCTGAGCAACTGACTTTTAGCTGACAAATAGTTTCCTACTATATTTCACACTGGCAAGTCTAGTTTTACGTTGCATCTCTTAGGATAAGATTTGCTGCAAACACCTACATGACTTTTGCATTTGGTTCTTCATAATGAATATTTCAGAGAGTGTCTTTGCTAGAGATATGATTATCCCCATATGTGTGTATGTGGGAGGGGGGTGTTTAAAAAATACTATAAAGTTGAAAGTTTAAGAGTTTTAGAGTTTCATAATATAGCAAGCAACTTTTCTTAGAATTATTTTTCTTTTGCTAAATCTAAGTTAAAATCTTTGAAAATTAGACCCAAAGGATATTTCAGGTGAATAAAAACTGACCATATGTATTTATTCCATCTATATATCACCATATTTCTCTCCACCCTCTATTAAAAAAAGGCCCAAGAAGAAAAAATCAAATATATTCATTTGAACAATCCATGAAAATGTTTTTTTGCTGAGTATGATGGCCACCTAACAGGAATAATTTGTCCGAAGTCCAGATTCTTCTTTCAGACACTTTCTGTTTTCAGGATTGGAACTGTAAAGAATTCTTACTTAATTTATAGAATGACATCATAGCTGTCTGGGAACCATTAGACTGCATGTTCTAGCTAATCATTGTAGAGATACCTATAATATAGTCATAGAATTCTCTTGTCTGCTATCATCATTATCCTCATCTTTCTTTTCCATCATGTTGTCTTAGTTCTAAAAAGCATCTTGGGTTTAGAAGATGCAGCCGTAGCCAAGAAGGGAACAAATTAGGTTTTAGGATGCAGGAGACAAATATTTGCTGACTGGGGCTGCCCTTAATTGATTTGGAAGAGTGAATGAAGGCTGCAATGGGTAAAGTTGTCTCATTCAGAGAATTTAAGGAAATAAACTATTTTTAACTACTTAATCTAATTTAAAATTGGTTTATGTACTGTCCCATTTGAGAATGATAGGAAGTCATGCTACCAATTTTCAGCAACTGAAAATTAGGTTAGCCTACTTCTACTTTCAGCTTTTTCAATTCATCTCTGGTCTCTATCCATTTGGGTAGAATTGTTTCCATATGTCTAATTACTTCTCGTACATGAAAAGAAATGAAGCTCAGAAAATGATATGGTGTTTTGCCCCCTTTCAAATAATATACACAGCTACATAAAAAACAGATTACTCTGTATGGTCATTCTCTGTAGGATCTGCAAGTAATCATCAGTATAGGAGAATATTGTAACTGATTAAATATAATTTGAGCAGCTGAGCTGTTTCTTAAATTTTAAAAATAAATCAAAATCCATCAGCAGAAGTGTCTCACAGTGTAAATACCAATCTTCATCACATCTTAGGTTATTTATTTATCTAATTTTTATTATCCTGCCTTGATCATTTTTATAAATAATTCAAGGCAGAAAATATATCTAATACTCCTTCCTCCTCCTATTTTACCAACAACAACCCTCTGAGGTGAATGGTGGTGAGAGAGAATGACTGGCAGAGAGTCACTCTGTTAGCCTTCATGCCTGAGGTGGAATTAGAACTCACCGTTTCCTAGTTTCTAGCTTAGTGCCTTAACCACTAATATTTTGTGAATCTCCTATGTTTATTTACTTCTCCTAATGTTTAACATTTCCTGTCTTCTTTGCTTTATTAGTTATTTATTTATATTTATTCAAATATATTATTGTCCAAGTGCAATGGCCACTTGACTCTCCTTTATCCAAAGTAGAAAAGGTAAACAATACATAAATCAAAGCCACACATTCCATTTTTTTTTAAGTTGAGAAATTCCAAAAATTGAAGATCTTGCTAGAAAGCCTTCTGCCTAACTGGATAAGAAAATGTATGTATCTGGCTTATCAATCCCATTTTATTTCATACTGAAGAGAATTACTGTTCACCAGGCGATGTTTTCTGCTTTTGTAATTTAAAGGTCTTGCTTTTGGATTGAACTACACTGAAATTACACTTATTCATTTACAGTGTTTATTTTTGAAGAAATCTTGAAAAAAATACAAAAAAATTACCAGATTACTAGACATTATTGCAATAATACATTGGCTTTCGGTGAAGGGGTAGTTCAATATTTCTAGAATGTTACATGTAATGCATAAGAACATAATTCTGTCTTGAGACTGAAATATTCTCTTATATCCCCAAATTAAGATTGTGTTATTCAGAATCATGTGAGAATGTAAAAGATGAACATAAGTGTATTCCCAAGGGTTCTGGTCTGGTACAGAACAATTTTTTAAAGTCATATTTTAAAAGAATGAAAAAAGAGCAGTCAGCAATTAGACTAGCAGTCAAATGTAGGGATGGAAAACAATAGTCTTTAGTGAATGCGTTAATTGGAATCTGAAGAAATCAGCATTTAGCCTTGGTATTTTGATTACTTATAATACTGAAGCTTTTCTTGAGTACTTTTCTTGATTTTAATTTAATTTTAAAAGTTGTTAGAGTTAAGATGCTTTCTTCTGAATTCTGAACTCAAGTAGGAATTGAGAACTTCCCTTCTGGTGTTAAAAGTAAAAGTTTTGCCTGTTAATTAAGAAGTACTTAGAGACCAGCCAATCGGAGAACTGGTGGAAGAAAAAGGGGCACAAAAGTCAAATTTTCCCTTATTGACCATAAGCAATGATGAAAACAGGGGTGGGATACTACTGGTTCTGCCTGGCTCTATAGAACTGGTAGCTCTGAAGAGCAGCAGACACCGAACCAGTTCTGTGTTTGCTGCTGTTTGGCCCACCCGTCCACCTGGGCTCTTACCTGTCCATTATTTCCTGCTTTTTCAACCTCAGCTGCTTTGGCTGAGGTTAAAAAAGCAGGAAAAAAGTTGCTTTTCAAACACTGCGCACCTGCCTGGAGCGCTTTGCAGCTGTCTGGGCGGCACAGCTTAAGGATTTTTACACACGTGCATGTAATAACACTGGTTGAATCCCACCCCTGGATGAAAGTTATTTATTTTACCAGTTCTAAACATATTGGGGAGTAGAAGAACATCACAAGCCTTAATAGATTCATCCTTATCTTTCTTTCCCCTCAACAAGGATTTTTTTTTCTATAGGTATGCATTCAGGGGCCATAAGACTACATGCGGACAATAACTGTAGCCCATAAACACCCACTTTGTGTCCATCCAGCTTTCTGCCCAGTTTCACGTGCAATTTACTTAAGACTATTGAACCCTGTGAAATTTCATCTTATAGTTATCCTCATCACTTAACTATTTTATTTAATCTTTACTTAAACTAGAGTTCCTCAGAGCATACATGATTGTGATGCAGTAGCTGGTGAAAGAAACTGCAAACTACAGAACTTCTAGGGCAAATATAAGCATTGAAGTCTCTCCGAAAGTAGTTAAATTGTAGCTCACATTAGTCCTCTCTAACACGGCTTATGATGTTGGAAGTTGGAGATGCATTACCTGACTTACATTTGGATGACAGTATAGCTGGACTTGCTAAACAAGCTTTCAATTATCATAGCTCACTCTATGGAAACATTACTTTTTGCAGTGTTTTCATCATAAACTCTGAGCCTGTTCATCTATCATGGACAGTGCATATAGTCTTGCAGACAGGGCAAGATTGGGTGGATAATATGCAGCAGGCAAAATGAATTCCTCTTCCATGTATTATTTTCTTTAAGACTGCGTGAAAAGTGGTTTATGTTGTGTGGCTTGAATAGCAGGAGATTTTAGGTACTTCCAGACAAGGCGTTTATCATGCAGACAGTCTGCCTCATGATGAATTTTTATAGGGTCCTGGATGACTTGCAGTCTTCTGAGTTCTCCACTGTTTTATACATAGTATAAACCTTTATTAGAAGAAAGAGTATAATTACCAACAGATTCCTAGAAAAGAGAAAGAAACATGTTTTTGTAAGTTTTCTTATGTTCATATTTGTCTCGAGGACACTCGGTTTTTTTTTTTCAGTGCAATGCTTTTAGTCCCTAGAGTACAATAAATAAAATATGACTTTAGTACAAATGTATGCATGTTGTAGTTACCAGTAGGGTTCCTTCAGAGAGAATGAAAAGTTCCCTTGACGTAAATCTGCTCCATGTTGGATCACTGCTCTCTCCCATGTGGTAACATATCATTTCTACTGCTAATGATCCCCTTACCCTTATTGACGTTAGCAGACAATTCCCAAGGGGTGGTTTCTTTTGTTTCTAGTTCTCAGCTGTTCTGAAATGAGAGGGAACTATTCAGTCTTGACTTCACTACAGATGTTAAGGATTTCACTACGGAGTTCAGCAAAAGTCTATTTATTTTCAGAGTACTTAAAGAACATGGAAACAAGAAAGAGAACCCTTAAAAACAATATGTGTTCTATGATAGATTAATGGTGCAAATAGAAAATTCACAGGGGTCTACTTTAATTGCTTTTCGATTGCTGGTTTATTATTCAGGTTTGTGCTTTTTATCTGGGCAGGTTGCAAAAGCAACAAAAGAAAACCTGAATATTTACAGGTAAAAAGTGCTCGTGTGTGGCACACACACACACGCACAGAAACACAAAGCTCACAGGGCAAACAAAAAAGAAGCAGCAGTTTGCCTTCAGTTTGAAACTCTTCCAAATTTTTTTTAACAAATATAGTGAAAACAGACACAGAGATTGTTACAATTTGTTCTTATGTTACTGAGCCAAATCCTTAAAGCTCAGCTGGCCTGTGAAGCACCAGTTCTCAGTAACTTGAAACTCCCATCAGTGTTATTCTAGCCCCTGAAGCCTAATTTCATTCTACAATGCATAATTGTGTTATGCGTAATACATACACAGAATTATGTATCTGTATATGTGTGTACATAAAATTCTCTATGTATATGCTATACATTCATTCATATAAACATAGGGATCTATATACAGTAGTCCTCTACTTACGACCATTTAATTAGTGACCATTCAAAGTTACAAGGACACTGAAAAAAGTGAAGTTTGCAGACATGTATTTATGATCATTGCAGTATCCTGGGGTTATGTGATCACCATTTGCTACCGTCCCAGCTGGCTTCTGACAAGCAAAGTCAACTAGGTGAGCTGGATTCATTTAACGACCATGTGATTCATTTAACAGCTGTGGTGCTTCACTTAACAACCAAGGCAGAAGAGTGATAAAACTGGATGCGACTCACTTAACAACCATCTTGCTCAGCAATGGAAATTCCAGTCCCAATTGTGTCGTAAGTCAAGGACTAACTAACTGTGTCAATGTAAAGGTTAAAGATCCTGCTGTAAAAGCTGGAATGCTGTCAGTTCTGTTCCTTCCTTAGGCCTGTGTGGCGCAGCGGTTAGAGTGCAGTACTGCAAGCTACTTCTGCAGCCAACTGCTTACAATTTGGCAGATCAAATCTCACCACTCTCAAGGTTAAGTCAGCCTTCCATCCTTCCGAGGTGGATAAAATGAGGACCCAGATTGTTGGGGGCAATATGCTGACTCTGTACACTGCTTAGAGAGGGCTGTAAAGCACTATAAAGTGGTATATAAGTCTAAGTGCTATTTCTATAAGCTGGTTGGTGACAAAAAGCAAGGCCCAAACCATCTATTTAGCAATAGCAATAGCACTTAGACTTATATACAGATTCACAGTGCTTTACAGCCCTCTCTAAGTAGTATACAGAGTCAGCATATTGAACAAAACAATAAGGGCCCTCATTTTACCGACCTCAGAAGGATGGAAGGCTGTGTCAACCTTGAGCTGGTGAGGATCGAACTGCTGACAGTCAGCAGAATTAGCCTGCAATATTGCACTCTAACCATTGCATCATCATGGCTCTTTATCAATGCACAATGGACCAGGGTGATAGATGGCAGATTGTAACCAGCATGAGCTGTCACAGACTGTAACCTGAATGAACTGTCACTGAATGAAATAACTTGAATCCTATAGTGAATTGATTCAGACTGATTACAATGTCTGTGTACACAATCTGCCAAATAAGACTCAGGACCAACTAACCCAGGGGTGTCAAATTTGATTTCATTGAGGACTGCATCAGGGTTATGTTTGACTTCGAGGGGCTTGGGTGGGCATGGCCAGGGTGGGCATGGCCAGCTTGACGTCACTCATGTCAGGGACGCCTGTGGTGGCCCGAGAGTTCTGCCAGCGAAAACAGGTTCCTGAGCTCCGTTTTTGGCTGGGATGACCTGCAACACGCTGCCAGCAAAAACGGAGCACACGGCCCTTCCAAGTTCCATTTTTGCTGGCAGTGGCACCACAGGCCAGTCCTTTACTGTTTCCAGGGTGGCCCTGTGGGCCAGATCTAAGCACCCGGTGGGCTGGATCTGGCCCCCAGTCCTTGAGTTTAACCTATTGGAGCTGAACTAACCTATTGGAGTTGTACAATATTGGTAAATGTTGCACTAAGAAACTTTTCAGTTATGTTCTGTCTGAAAATATTTGTCTTGATCAAAATATAGCTAGGTAATCCTTAGCATTATAATGGCCCAGAAAGGCTATGGACAAATTCATTTTTCTTTGCTCAGAGTTCTGTGCATCCATGCTAACATTCTAACCACGTTATAATCTCTTCTACCTCATTTGGATAATTTAATAATTCTCTTTGAAAGACTAAATTGAAGAGAATTGTAAAACTATTTTTAACCATTTCAACTCTTAACTTTTTATATGGTCACTAAAGATAAAGTCATGCCCTTTATGTCAGCCCTATTTTACCATATTGTATCCGCAGCATTTTGATCTGTGTGTAGATTTTGCATGAGGACAATGATATGGAACAGTGGAGATGTGAGACTAAGAGTAAGACCGAAAACAGTACAGAGAAATTGAGGGACTGGGTTTCTGGTTTGGTGTACTGCATTTCAGTTAAGCATGATGTGGGCAAACCTCTGAGTCACAATGTATTTGTTGGGTTTATAGAACAGAATACACTTTTCATTTTATATATAGCACAAACTTCTTTCTAATGCACATGAACAGTGCACATATTTTCATTTGGCAGTTTTCCTATAAAACTCAAAAGACAAATAAAGCAACATAACCTATGGACTTGGCAAGCAGTTTCAATGGCATGACAACATTATCTGTAATGTATACAAGTGCAGAGTTTTGCATTTGCAGTCTGCCTGAAATCGGACACATTCAGTACAATATTACATTACAACCCATGAACTCTTCGGTTTTTCACATTCTTGGTATTTTTTATTCTAGATGAACTAGACATTATGAAATATTATTATACAAATTCATAATACTCTTATGCAAAAAGCTGTGTTATTTCCTGGAATATATAATCCAGTTTTTAATCCTTTGTTATAGATACATGCATGAAATGCAAAACGATTTTTTTTGTTTATCTTAGGCAGTCATAGTGCCAATCATAGTGAATAATTAAAAGTCCAAAAACTCCTTACTCCTTACATAAATAGTGAGCTTGTGGTATGAATGTGACTTTTCCTATCAATATCCAGAAGAAAATTATCTTGTATAATTCACTCAAATATCTTAACATTTACAGAAGTCCCAAATATGTCAAGTTTGGACTTCTTACTTAAAGAGAAATATGAGCTGATAGGTTGATTATTTTATACTCTATATTATTAGAATGTTGGTAGAAATTATTACTGTTCAAATAAAAATCTAAATGCTATATAAGATGTACAGTTAATATTCACTTTGTGATGTCAATGTAACTGCAGTCTTAAACTGCGGAACTCAGAAAAGAGGAAGGAGAATTGTGATGTTAAAACTTCCTTTCATCTGAATATTCTGCTATATTGAATCCAAATGAAATCATGAAATTTCTCAATTTTTGTTCAAAAGGATCAGAATTAGTCTAAACTAGAACTACAAAACAATGTGATTGAAAAGATGGATTGAAAAGTTGGACAGACATATTACTCACGAGAAACGAATGTTTTAAAGATGGTGAAAGAAACATGAGCAGAACTGACTACTCATCCAGTTTGGTTCAGGTTTCACTTAATTATTTATTAGTAAAATACCAGGAATAAAAGTTTTAATTATTTTATTCCATATTAATACTTTTCAAAGGAAATAAGAGACTCAGTTCACAATCTCAGGACACAGGTAGCAATATTTGGTATAGGTAGTCCTTCAGTTGCTGTGACCACTATTTGAAGTGCCTTATGGGATTGTGAAATGGATCTAGAAGAGATTTGAGACATACAATAGAACTGTAATGCAGTATAATTGTAATTCTTGGTTTCTTTAAGTATACACATCCTGTGCAGCAAGTTGTTAACCCAGATTCACAGGCAGTTCATTTATAGTACATTGCATTAATTTAAGTAGAAACTTGCAAAACGTATAGTTCTGAAGGCAACATTTCTCTAATCAAGGTTTCCTAGCTAAAAGCAATTAAAAGTGTTCTTTATCATCAAAGAAAAGTCATAAAAATATAGCCAAAAATAGCCAAAAAAGCACTCTTACTCTAAAAGCTCTATTTCTTAAAGGAAGTGCAGATCTTTCCAGAATATATTGAATCTTATGATCCCAAATGGCAAAATGACTTAGTATCAGTTTCTCACTCTTGTATAAACTGCATTTAAATTTATTGGATCTTATTGAATCTATTGTCATGGTCTGGATTAAGTGCTGGATTAATTCCAATACGGTTAAAAAAGAGAGACCAAAAGAGAGAAGCGTGAATTTATGAGAAAATACATCTTTAGTGCACCCTACAAATGCAGCTTCTGTTTGTAGCTTTTATATGGTTTTGTCTGCAATCTAGTGAACATTGAATCAGATAGCACCAAAATCTGAGACAAAGAGGAATGCAAATTTTATAGCTATGTTTAGTAGAGTGGGGTGATGAAGCACTGCAAATAATAATAAATAATAAATAAATAAATAAATAATAATCTTACGAAAACTAACTTTCAAACTCTACTGATAAACTACTGTCTCTTCTTACCAAAAGAAATGCTAATATTTTTACCAGAATTCGAAGAGTAGGATTCAGTAGGATGTACAGTTACAGTAGTTTCTAAGTATCTTTACTCATGTTAAACTGGTTCAGACTGGATATGTTTTAAGGATCTGTCAGCTACTTGACATGTGAAGGAGTACGCTGCATAATAAATTAGATTTACCAATTAATCGAATAGACTTTTATTCTTTAGTTAATGCTATAAAGTAAAGGAACACATGCAATTAAAATAGGAGCTGAAAATCTTCAGTTTCAATTTTTGTTAAATATGGGAAGAAAGTGTCAGAATAATTGCACAACTTTGATTTTTTTTTTTTGAAAAAAAAATAGAAACTGGTTCTTTTCCTATTCTCTGAAATGATTTTAAATGTATTAAGAGTATCCATTTATTTTCTTCCTTTTCCAACAGATGATTCAGTTCCTAAGAATGTCAGCAGGGTAAGTACTATAGCATTATGCCTCAGTTCTCGTTAAGTGACTGCTTGTTAGTTGAGGACTCTGCCTCTACATGTGGAAACCTTTAAGTCAGGGTAGTCAAACTCGTGGCTCATGGGCCGGATATATCACGTGCCCACACCCACACCCACTTTACCGAAGGGGGAAAAAGTCCCGATACGTCATATGACACAGCAATGATGACGTGAGTTTGACACCCCTGCTATAAGTCAATTTAAATGTCTCTGTTGTACTTGATGATGGTTGGTATATCATTCCCAACCCCCCAAAAAAAAACAAGAAATAAAAAACCACTTTCATCCAATTTTGTGTAATTTATCTGGGTTTGGAAATTACCGATTACATGATCTCTTTCAATATTTAAAGGCACAAAACTTCCCAAAGCTCCTGGAAGCAATTGTGGTCCCAAAAGGAGTGGCTCTGGGTTATTCGTCTCTTAACTTTTAATGTGCAGAACAATAGCAGAATTGAGATGGAAAGTATACACCCAGGCAATCCTTTCTCAATTCTCTAGTAGGAAGAAAATAGTTTGTTGGATAGACATGATTTATCCAATGTTATCAGGATCCAATTTGGGATTCCAAACTTTTGGACTCGTGCTGGAACCCATCTTCAGGAAATTTTTCTCTAGCCTAGAGAGACGTTTCCTGAAGATGGGCTCCAGCACAAATCCAAAAGCTTGGAAGACAAAACCTCTGGTGTCCGACCCAGGTTGTATCCTGCAATATTGTCTTGAGAACATATATTTTGCCTTCATTCATGATCGGTTCCTTTTTATTTTCTATGGAATGTAGGAGTCACTACTTTTAACCTATCCACATTTCCAAAATATAATAATTATATCTTTGTAGAAATACAGGAAGCTGCCTTAAATCAAATAAACATTTCAGTGAGTTCAGTATAGCATTATTTACTCCAATTGGTATAACCTTGTTAAAAAAATTGCATTGCCTTGCTTTGCCCTCTGATGCTGAGAATTGAATCTGGAAGAATTTGTATGCAGCGCATTCAACTATGACTAACTTGTACAGCTGGTTTCAGTATGAAAAAAAAAAAAAAGATTGAACTTGGAACTTCAGTCCATAGGAAATTGATATTGATAAACTGTCTAGAAAAATAGGCTCTTGTGATTCACCTTTCTCTTTTGTCTGAGCATTTAATGTTTTCTCAGCGGAACTTTTCATTTATAAAATAACTTATTTTTCTCATAAATGCCACATAATTATTTATTCATAGGATATTCTGAAATGTATCCTTATTTCCAATAGTACCACAATCCTGATATGGAATCAATGGTGTACGACCTAAACAACCATTTAGAGAAACGGACGGATATTGCAGGGAACAGTCAACTGCTCTTGTATGAATTGAGCGCCATCATTCAAACAGGTAGGAAAGTATGTTTTATATTTGGAACTAGAATCTATGCATCCGTTTGAGGAAGTTCATAGAATATCATCATAACGCTTCACCTAAGGGGAAAATTATTGAAAGGCCTGAAGGGTACCATGGTCAATGGTACCGAAAACTACTAAGAGGTCCATGAGACCAAGGACCATGGCAGCATTCCCCATCCTGAGGAGGTTCCCTGTGGTGAGAGACACTGAAAGAACTCTAGGGCTAACAAGGAATGATCATTCCATGGCAGGGGACTGATAATACCCCCCCAAATCAGCAGTGGGTTCCTACCTGTTCTACTACTGGTTCGGTGATCGTGCTTGCGCACAGCTTTCCACACGCCAGCTGAGGCCTGTGGTGCCAATCAGCTGAGAGGAGAAAGGAGAGAAAGGTGCAGGGGCAGGTGGGAGGACCGATCCTGCGTTTTTCTCTACTTTCTCATCTCATCTGGTCATCCGAACCTTTTTTTTTTAGTAACAGTTTGGCTGAACTGGTGGGAATTTTTGCTACCAGTTGAGTTGATCTGGGCAGAACCAGTAGCATACCACTACTGCCCCAAATCCAGATCATGATGTCACTGCCCCAATCCAAACACCAGATCTAATGTGTGACCCTTGTGTGAGTTTGGCCTTGAATAAGTTGGACCAGATTCATGTCTACCGTGATGTTCACGAACACCCGTCTGACTCAGATCCCAGACCCACAGATAACGGATGACAGATAATCAGAGTTGGAAGGTCATCTAGTCCAACCCCTGCCAAAGTAGGAGACCCTACACCATTTGCAGATGGGAGGTTGAGCCTGGGGAACTCAGATTCAGCGTCCAGGAGCACACACTTTTCACACCGATGACCATTGCAGCATCCCTATGGTCAAATTCAGACTCTTGGCAATTGATACATATTGATGATGTTTGTAGTGTCTCAGGGTCATGTGATCACCTTTTGCCATCTTCTGACAAGCACATTCAATGGGGAAGCCAGATTCCCTTAACAACCATGTTACTCAGGTTGAGTCAGCCTTCCAGCCTTCTGAGGTGGGTAAAATGAGGACCAGATTGTTGGGGCAATATGCTAAACTGTTTAGAGAGGGCTATAAAGCAGTGGTTGCCAACCAGTGGGCCTGGGATCACTGGTGGTCCATGAGAAAATTTTGGTGGTCTGCAGAGAAATGTCTCCCCCAAAGCACTCCCCCCAAATCCAGGCTGCGCAGGAACACAAGGCTGTGCCACCCACATGGCCCACACACCTGCTGGCCCCCCACTCTTCAGCCGAGTGAAACCTTGAGTAGAGCCACATGAGCTGGAACTGGAAGGTAAGACCAATGGCGGGGGAGGGAAATCTGCCAAGGGTGGCTTGCTGATGTTGGTGGGAAAGTCGGTCCCATATTCCAGAGCTGCAGTAGTCACAGGACTGCCCCTTTGGTCATCCCAGAGTAGCTCCTCTAGTCCATGGCAGGCCAGTGCACCTGGGTGGAGGAGCAGCTGTTCTGGGATGACCAAAGGGCCAGTCCTGTGAGTACTGCAGCTCTGGAATAAGGGACGGACTTTCCCACCAATGTCAGGAAGCCATCGTCAGTCAAAATTCGTATTAGTGATCCGCGGGATTTAAAATTATGAGTATGGTCCCTGAGGCCTAAAAGGTTGGCGACTCCCTGCTATAAAGCACCGTGAAGCGGTATACAAGTCTAAGTGCTATTGCTATTACTAACTTAACAACTGCCATACTTCACTTAAAAACTTAGCAAGAAAATAGGACAAAACTCAGCAACTCAATTAGTAAGTTAAGGAGTACCGGTATAACGTTTTATATTTATTGTGGATGTTTTATTATTTATAGCGTTATATGAATCACTGATGATTTTAATACTTTACCATCATGAGTCAACTGGAATTGATGGCATACAAGTTTATGAATCATTTGAATGAATAAAAAGTTAAAGTGAATTAAAGATACTGAATCTTATTACACTGTATAATCATGAAATCATTTTTATTTTCTTAATTTGGTACAAACTGATATACAATCTAATAGACTAATTGGAGGAATAGGATTCTGTTACATACAGAATAACATAATAATGATAATTTGCCTGATTGGTGTAATGATGGCATTTAATAAATGACACATATTATGTTACATTAAATTATTTGCATCAATTTATATAATTTATGTAATTATATAATTACATGAATGAATTGGGACAAAGAGTTACATACAAAGTTTAATGCATCCAGTTTTACTAAACTGAGGTTTCACTGTAGTGAAAAAAAATGTATGTGTGAAAACATAAACCTAATTTTTGACATAATCAATAGTTAGTTTGCATTTATCCTTTATATGTAGAAATCAGATGGTTTTAGATGAATATTTCCCGTTTTTCCTTATCTTTCCATTTTAAACACCTTTTAGTACAGTGCTGGTTATTAGATACTGTTGTTAAGGAATGGATGTTGTGTATTTATTCACTGAGTCTGTTTCCTGAGTGATTACATCAGAGTTAAGATTTCATTATTGATTATACTAATGAGGTAGCAATGACTTCTGGATCCAACAAAGTTGGAATTCAAAGCAGGAAATGAGCTGCAAGCTATTAACAGGAAGTAATGGGGTAAACGTGTCTGGAGCAACAAATTTGATTGGAAAATATTTTTCTTAAGTTGCTCTAGCATTCCACTTTTTTGGGTAGTACAGAATATAGGACTTGTATTTTTCAGTTTCTAGTGAGTAAATTATTTAATTACTAAAACATGTCAGTATTTAGCTTACATAGATTTAAACATTTATTTTGTTTTAAAAGTAACTTTTCTCTTTAACAATTTTTGTGTGTAATTTTATTGACTACTTATTGATATTTAAACATTGATATTGATGTTCCAATTTCATGGGATATATGAATGCAGGATTTATTTTTTTGTTATTTTACACAGTTCTTCGTGTTTAATGCTTTATATAGAGTTTTAATATTTAAAACATATACTTGGGCTAATAGGAAAGTACTCTGTTCAGAAATAGAACATACATCATTTTTTAACTTTTTAAAATGGTTGTTTTGGCAGCTACGAAGGCTGATGGGTTTGCATTATATTTCCTGGGAGAATGCAATAATGTAAGTATAAATGTGGAAAACTGTAATTTATAGAAATAATCTTCTTTCCAGGGTGTTTTGTATAATATGTTGCACGAAGTTTCACAGAGGATAACTATTCTAGGCCGCTTAGTTTCGTAAAAACTGTAGTTGATGAATTAAACTATTGAAACAGTTTTCTTCTTTGTACACTTTTCAAACATCCTCTGCAATGATTTCTTTTAAAAATCTACCAAATTGTCATATTAAATCAATCTGTATTGCAGATGCAACTTGTTGTAAACTTACTTCTAGTCCTGGATCTAAAAGCAGCGTATGCATTATAAGCACTGACATACAGTACTGATAGGTTACAGCCGTGATGGCGAACCATAGGCACGCGTGGCGAAAGTGGCACGCAGAGCCATTTCTGCCGGCACGTGAGAGGTCGCCCAGAAGAGCCCCACTGCGCATGCATGCGTGCCCCCTGCCAGCCAGTTGATTGTTGGGTATCTGCCACGCATGTGTGGTGAGATGCGCACACATGTGCAGGGGGCGTGGCATATGCATGCACAGAGGTGCGCAGCATGGGGGGGGGTTGCATGTGTATGTGCAGGGGGCAGGGGGGTTGCACACATTGCATCATGGGTGCAGGCACACAAGCGCATGCACATGAGCGCACTTTCGGCACGCGACATGGAAAAGGTTAGCCATCACTGGGTTATAGTGTGTTGGCTAACAAATAGTGCGGCCTCTTTTAGCTGTTCATCTTTGGGCTAAATTACTCTCTACTCATTGAAGAATCCAACCAAAGTATCTCCATCCCATGCTTTTTTTTAAATAGCTTCTACAGGAACATATCTCGAGAAGGAGATTCTCTGTTTGACTGAGTAATTGGCTCCATTGCCAAACTGTTGATGATATTCTGAAGTTGTATTTAATATTTACTTGGAATCTGCCTTCCTGTAAATTTAATTCTCCTCAAATTTTCCTATCACCATTAACACCCATATAATTAGCACTTCATGCTTTGGGTATGTACATGGGTAAATATTAGTTGATTCTTTGCACAAGACAGTGCCACCTAGAGATTTTTTAGTATTTATAGAATAGAATTGCAAATAACAGGGATTGTTAATATTTCTGGTGAATAAAATCAAAGGTACTAAGTGGAATTTCATATGCCCAATGTTCCTTTGGGGCATCTCCTTTCGACTAGACTCGCATGTACCCCTAAAAAATCACTTCTCAGAGACCATCTTTAGAATTTTGTATTACGATGGTTCTCATGTGAGGAAGAAGGTTCCAAAATTCCTTCAGACTAGGTTTCAGGAAGAAAAGCATATTTCAGTTGATGCAAATCATCTTTGGTTCCAAGTTAGAATCTGTTGTTTGTCTCCCAGAGCTTACTTGGTATAAACTAAACATATCATTTGTTTTAGGTGACCTAAAGTTCACTCCTTCTTACTTCAAGAATAAATAAAGCACACATAAGCATTCAAATATGATGCCAACTTTATCATAAGCCTATTAACAGATATTACCAATATAGAAGCATAATATTAAGCTGGTATGAAGTTTTATTCATGATAATACACTCTATTAGACTATCAGGCTGGGCCCATATATATTTCACCCATCTCAGGCATACTATCTACATCTTTTTCAGAAAAAGAGCTATGTGTGCTGGGTCATATACAGCAGTGGTTGCCAACTGGTGGTCCACAGAGAAATGTCACCCCCAAAGGAATTAATTCAGGCTGCGTGGGAACACAAGGCTGTGCCACCCACATAGCTCGCAGGAATGCTCTTCGCCCACTCACTCCTTACCTGGCAAACTTGCCTGCTAAGTTGCTATTTTTCCTTTCCCCACCCCAACCATCAGCTGTTCTGCTGTGCTGGGAGATTTAGATTAGCTAGAAAGCAGGAAATCGTTGCCTTTCTTGCTTTCTAGCTAATCTTTAGGTCTTCGGCTCTGCTTTTAAGCACAGCTGAACTTTCCTTAGGACTGAAGCTTCTATTATTCCATGCAGGTAGCCGATGGCAGAAAGATAGATCTCTGAATGAATCTGTGATTCTGTGAGCAACTCAATCTGCCTGCCTGCTTTGCCTGATTTTGGGTAAAAGTTGCTCTTTTTTTAATAAAAAAACCAATATTTACATAAATATTTATAATATTTACATACAAGCCATGCCCAGCCAGTCACATGACCACCAAGCCACACCCACAAATTAGGCCATGCCCACAGAACCAATTGTTAAGAAATTTGAATCCCACCCCTGCCTCTGTGTGTGTGTGTGCATGTGTGTGTGTGTGCGCGTGTGTGTGTGTGAGAGAGAGAGAGAGAGAGAGAGGGAGAGAAAGAGAGAGGGTAGATCAGATCCCTCTCTCTCTCCCACCAACATCAGCAAGCCTCCGTCAGTCAAAATTCATATTAGTGGTCCCCTGGATTTAAAATTATGAGTTTGGTGGTCCCTGAGGTCCAAAAGGTTGGCGATCCCTAATATACAGAATCAGTTTTTCCACAAGCCCTTTCTTTTTGCTGGATACAGAGAAGTTCTGTTCCTTTTAGAAAAAGCAGAAGTTGTATGCCAAAATTAAGGAAAGAAGATGATGATGATGATTTTCTCCCAAAGGCCAGGAGGATCTGAATGTTGTAGTCACATGGACCTATGCTACATAATTAGCAGGTTGCATTATGTATTTCTCCCCCAATTTTTGTAGAGAATCTAGCTTTGACTTTGAGAAGAAAGTAGGAGAGTATCTCTCACATCAGAATCAAGAAGAGGATGTAGGGTAAGACAAAGATAGGTAAAGGAACTATCAAACAGTTTTCCCTGAAGCAGATCCATATTATATAGACACAGAGGACTTTGGATATAGGAGTTGGAGATTTCTGCTTTTCGCAACAGAAGCTCAGCTAGGCTTTCCCTACGTGATCTCATAGTAATCAATATTGCAGGATCTGATCCAGGTTGGTCATCAGGACCAGAGGTTTAGTAGTCTGAGCTGTCGGATTTGGGCTGGAGCCCATCCTCCAGAAACTTCTATCTCACCGCACATTCTGGCACGTATATTTGCCTTCATTCATAATCAATATTGCATTAAATTATCATTTTCCTGACATGATTAATTACTTATCATTTCACTAGAATTATTTTATTTATATTGAACTATTTGAAACTCTCAGCATATTTCTGTTCAATACTTTTATGTATTGGCAATGAAATCTCTTTTCAATTATTCTTATAGACAAGCCTAGTAAATATAGAATTACATAATTTAAAAAACATTGTAACTTAATTGTGCATGACATGTGTTTAACCTATCCCCATAGACTAGAATCTTTGAAATTTTTTGTTGCTTAAACTAAGTATTGCTGGCAGGGGGAGTGAGGCAGCATGCTTTTCTGAGAGAATGCTCCATATTGGGTGATACCACCAAGAAGGCTACTGTTGGCCATTAGGCCATGATGCAAACTCATCATTAAAAATTACAAGCAAGATCTATTTTTCCTATTTCAAATATCAGGCCAGTACTTTACAACTGCCTTCAGTTGTATGACATAACATTGATTTATACATTGAATAAATGCTTATGGGGTGTATATAGGGTAGATTCATAAATAGGGATCCATAGGTTGGTGTGTAGTTGCATATTGAAGTTCTGGTAATAGAGAAAAAAGAAATGAATTCTGGGGAAAATGTACATTCTGAAGAAATGTATAAGTATAAATATGATTCAGGAAAAATATTCAGTTAGGTGGCAATAATGAATGGAGGTAATGAGACTGGAATGATAGAAAATGAGAAGAAGTACAGAAAAACTGAGTTAAAATTGAATCAGAATAGCGACTGTTGAATATCTGCTTAGAAAAAAGTCTGTTTTTTAACAATAGGTTCATGAGTCTACTCATGCATATACATGACAAAGAAATAATATAAACCTGAAATGCATGCTTGATTTGTTTGCTCAACATGAAATGCTGAGAGAAGTAGATAAGAGATTATGAATCCTGATCTTCCTACAGGTCTTAATTGAATACTCAGTAGTGGGGTTTTAAAATTGATTGACACAAGTATTCATTACCCAAAGCATATTTGCTAGTGTTCAGGTGTTGATCCTCAATATTGTAGGGGAAGAACTTATCTGATTTGCAATGTCTGTGGTGATATAAGTGAATTCAAATCTTTGGGATTCCCCCTGCCCCCTTTCATACGAGGTTTAAAGAATAGTACTGCCACTATTGCAGTGTTTTGTAACTACATAAAAATCAAGATCATTCAGGTGAAAGTGATTATAGACAAGCAACAAGCTAGCCTTCTTAATTGTAAGAGCACTGCAAGACATTTAGACAAATGCACTTTCATATTTTATTTATTTATTGTATTTGTTGACTGAGGGCCACTTTAATCACAAAGTGATTTTTGGTAGTTTACAGAGTAGGTAATGTACAAAACATGAGGTAAATAACATCAAGTAAATAAAACCAAACAAATACTCACTTAAAGAATACATTGGCTCACATGGGAGGAGGGGAGGGTTAGAGAATAATAGTACAGGTAGTCCTTGACTTACAATCATTTGTTTAGCATCCACTTGAAGCTATAATGGTACTGCAAAAAAGTGAGTTATAACTGATCCTTGCGCTTACTACCATTGCATCATTCCCATGGACACATCATCAACATTTCGGCACTTGGCAAATGGATGTGCCATTTACAATGGCTGCAGGTCATGTGATCATTGTTTGTGATCTTCCCAACCAGCATCTGATAAACAAAATCAATGGAGGAAGCTGGATTTGCTTAAGAACTGCACGATTCACTTAACTGCTGCAGTGATTTTGCCATGGCAAAAACCTTGTAAAATCAGGCATGACTCCCTTGGCAGCTGCTTTGTGTAGCAATGGAAATTCTGATCCTGTAAGTCTAGGGCTACCTCTACAAACAGATTTCCTACTGGATTACTAATGTGGAGCAAGCCAATTTTTCCTATCCTAGAGCCTGAAAAATACCTAAATTTTTATTATGGAAGCTCTAAAAGTACGTGGCATGATGGCCTAGTGGTGAAGACGTTCGCCTCCTACTCAGAAGATGGAGAGTTCAATCCTAGGTAGCAACCGATGTTTCTCCCCCCAGGGTGCAAAGAAAAAATATTTACTGAGAACTCTGCATGGCATCAGGAAGGGCATCTGGTTGGTAAACGCTCAGCTCCTTCCATACACCCTGACTCTACCCCAAATTAAGGGATTACAAGGTGCAAAAAGGGAGTTATGGAAGCTTTAAAAGGTGAGGACCAGATGAGTCCCAGGGCATGCAGTTGAGAAGGTGATAGTGATAGTGCTTTGTAGCTGTGACATGGTCAAGCAGAAGTCATAGAGATAGTCTGTCCCATAGGTAAATGGAATTATTTTTGGCGTACTGAATTTTAGAAGGCATCCTAGTGTATGGGGGAAGGTATTACTGATATGTGGCAATGTGTTGTGTTTAGAGGAGTCAGAGGAGATGGAGGGGGTGCCTGGATTACTATTGGGGCCTGTGGAATGCTCTGAGGAGCAGGAAGTCTCAGAACCAGATGCAGAGTAGGGCCCAGGCTCAGGCGGAGAAACAGCTGTTTTCAGGGCCTGAGCTGAGTGAGGGGGAGGAACAGCTGGGGCCTGTCCCAGATGTGTGTATGTGCAGAGTGTGGAGAGGAGACCAACACAGGACTGAGGCCCAGCTATCCTGAGAAAAAAAGAAATGTTAACAAGCCCCTGGCTGGGATATAAGGAGGAGGGGTGTGGGAGGTGTGGTTGTCGGAGACAACCGTTCATGCTCTAGAAGAGTTCGCTCCGGTGGATTCCTTCCCAGGATTTCCTTGCCACTATCCAGGTTGATCAGGATGCTTTTTGTTGGGATTGAAGCAGTGGTGGGATTCATTTATTTTTTTTACTACCGGTTACGTGGCTGTGGCTTGGTGGGTGTGGCAGGGGAGGGATACTGTAAAATCTCCAGTCAGAGGTGGCATTTGCCAGTTTTCTGAACTACTTAAAATTTCCTCTACTGGTTCTCCAGAACTGGTCAGAACCTGCTGAATATCACCTTGAAATGCTAATTGAGTCTCCCTGCAGGGAGACTGCTACGGCTTACGAATCACCTAAGGATGTGTGACCTGGAGCTCTGTCAGGGAATGCTGTGTATTCCTGCCTTTCTAAATAAAAAGGGGTTTCTCCTCATGAGTAGGCTATTGAGTGGGGTTCGTGAAGGCTGGGTCAGAACACAATGGAATTAGAAAGTATTACTTCACAGAAGGAGTAGTCGAGGTTTGGAACCAATTTCCATCAGCAGTTGAGTTTAATCATGCTTGGGATAAACATGTATCTATCATCTGCCAACATTTTAAAAATATATATAATAAAATAAAAAAATAATTAATTAAATAAATAAAAAGAAAGCAAAAACCGAAACAAAAGCTTTTAAGGGCAGACTTGATGGACCACTGGATCTTTTTCTGCTGTCAGTTTTCTATGGATTCTATACAGGGTAGCTTATTTATATTTTAAGCTCTTTTTATTTTCTTCTTTCATATTTAAGTTCGCATGATGTTCTAATGAGTTTGATTATATAGACTTGAGGTAGGTACAAGCTGTGAGCTTTCTGATGGTCATTCATGACATATAGAATATTAATTATGAATTGGAATCTATGTAATAATGGATTGACTCACATAGCCAATCTTTACTGTTCATCAGGCTGCATGAGATCTACTTGAAACAAAACAATTTTTTTGTCATATTTCTAGTGGCACAAACATTGAAAGTATGCTGTTAGATTTTGCTTTTATATGTGTTTAATGATTTATTGTGGAAACAATTTAATTGGACTTTCTTTTTTTTCCTTTTGTTATTCAGAGTCTTTGCATGTTCACACCACCAAAAGTGAAGGATGGACAACCAGTACTTGTTCCTGTAGGACCAGTTAAATATGGCACCACAATTTCTGCTCACGTAGCCAAATCCAAGAAAACACTATTAATAGAAGATATTTTGGGGGTAAATTGTTATCTTCCTTAAAAATAATATTGGACAGACCATTAAAGAGTAGTTTAGTCGGGTAAAACAAGTCAGATGGAGTGACTTTTGGTATTGGTAGAAAGGAACTTTTCAAATATATTGAAGGGGAATGTTGGGAATGGGATGAAAAGCACGTCTACTGTGAAGGTTCTAAATATGTCTTAAGAAAATCAAGGTCTTCAAGCTAGAATTATTAATTTTTGGATAAAATTGATGTCTAAAAACTGATCTGTGCACAATGTCTATGGAGAATCTCAGTCATCTTGGTCATAGTTGTCCCAATATTGCTTTTTTCGAAAGGCAACTAGACTTTGTTTTTCCTTGAAGATGTTTCGCTTCTCAACCAAGAAGCTTCTCCAGTTCTGCAGAAGAAGCTTCTTGGGTTCTTCCACAGAATTTGGGTGATCCCAGCACAACTATTTTGTGATAATCCCCACAATATGTTCTCAAAATTCTAAATATGGCCAGAATCAATTTACCTACTTCAGTTTGCCCATTCAAGCAGTCCTTATTTAACAACTGCAATTAGGTCTGGTAATTCAGTTGTTAAGTGAATCGGTTGCTAAGTGAAACAGCAACTGTGCTTATGACCTGTATAGGCTTTCCTTTGCTTTACAGAGCTGTGAAGGTTGTACAGGTGAGAATTGGTCATAAAGTTACATTTTCATTGTCATCATAACTGCAGATGGTCACTAAATAATGCAGTCATTGAACAATGGCTACCTGTATCCAAATTCCCCAGTTTAATCTGCTTTTTTGTCATTCTGAATCTTTCTGCCTTTAATTCTACTTAGGTGCAATTCAGTAGTAGAACAATGCAATGGCTGTATATGGTCATCCAGGGATTCATACAGAAATGTTTTTTCTAACCTGTATGGAGGTGTCAGGAATTTAAAACTTTTGCGTGTCAAGAATCTTTTCCCTCCAAAATATGATGTTTTAGAAAAACAAAAACAACTTTAGTAATATCGATTACAGTGCCTAAATTCCAGAAACATTTTTTTGTTACATTATAACCAATGCAATTATGCTGCAGCTTCCATTTTTTGGGAAACCATAACTTTACTGAAAGTTTGGTAGCAAATGCTGTTTTATCAGCATGGAACAAAAGTGCATGCATTATTTGATAAATATGAATGCTGTATATACAAGAGTATCATTCAGTAAATAAAATTATATAGATGTAAAAACTAAGGGCTACTGTCAGAAGATGAAGGAGGAGAAATTCACTATAACCGATCAAGTCCATTGCAAAGAGTTAGGGTGGTTTAGAAAATGTGGAAAATAAGTGTGATAAGTAAATAAATACAAATAAATAAATAAAATAATGTAGAATTTTCCCCATTCTTTTTTATGCATAAGAAAAGTGCTGAAAAGAAGTCACTGACCAATGCAGATACTTTAATTTGATAAAAAATAATAGATCAGGAAAGGTCCATATACTTCTCTATGCATCTTATCAACATAATGTACTCTGCACTTTATGATGATGATGATGATTACCATTCTTTTGCCACAATTTAGCATCAAGTGTTTTTACATTAAATTATAATAATTATAATTGTTTAAATTACATGCATATTTTTTTATTTTTTGGCGTGTTTATGTAGTGTATATTGGAGGTGGGGACTCTTTTGAGAGCTGTATGCAACAAAATTTCATTTAATGTATGCCGATTAGTGTACATTTAAAGTGACAATAAAGTTATTCTAAGCTCTACTTTTCAGCATTGGACAGAATCTCTGGGAGAGAGAATCAGTGAATTTTTGCTTAAATATTTAGCTATCCTATAAATAAAGTTATTCTAAGTTCTACTTTTCTGCTTTTCAGCATTGGACAGAATCTCTGGGAGAGAATCAGTGAATTTTTGCTTAAATATTTAGCTACCTTAGCTTTTTAATAAAACTGTTTCATTATAAATGAACCAAATATTATATCATTAATATAAAACAGCACTTGCCTTTCTAGGATGAACGATTCCCCAAAGGAACTGGGCTTGAATCAGGAACTCGTATCAAGTCTGTACTTTGTTTGCCAATTGTGACCGTGCTTGGAGATTTAATTGGTATCCTGGAGCTTTATCGAAAATGGGGTAATGAAACTTTCCATCTCAGTCATCAAGAGGTAAATCTTAAATGTAGGAGTGAGCATGTTCATAGATAATTCCATGCAGCTAACATGTAGTTCTGTGGCTGGAAATTATATTGAGGATATTCAATTGCTAAATGAGACTACCAAGATACATTAAATCAGGAGTAAAGTTTTGTACAGTGGCATGATGAGCCTAAGACAATAGGTTGAACATCCTTCAATTGACCATACAGTTGCTATTGATCCTTAGCGCTTTTTGCAAAATCATCCTACTTAGCTTTAGCAATTGTGTCAATGCTGCAATCAGAAGAAAGTTTTCTTGATGGCCACGCCAAGATTATGAAATAGAAGTAAAGGGTCAGATAATGCCACGTGCTGACTTGAACCACCACCAATTGAGATCCAGTTGTCCCCTTGCCACAAATAATGTCCTAAGATGTGGCAGAATCTTACAAATGGCAGTGAGTGTTGCCATTGTTCAGTTTGGTGATATTTGTTTCTCTGGGCAGATTTTATCAATGACCAACCTTGCTTTCTCTTTAAAAGTGGATGACTGCCATTTCAATGACAAGTCTATGTTTAATACATGAAAAATCCAGAGCAAACCTCTTATGCTCAGTGCGAAGATTTTGGGACTATGTATTCTGTACAGAATGACGCTGGCAACTCCATGGGGTAGAAAAACGCAATATTCCATAAGGAAATTATAATGCTAGATTTGTATATTTCTGGATTCAGTCTGAAGAAGGAGCACAACATTAATATCAGTCCATTGCACTTTTGTCCCTCTTCTATTTATTTATTTGATTTTTAACCCACTTTCATTATTTTCTTGTAAACAACTTAGAGCAACAAACATACCTAATACCCCTCCCTCTTCCTATTTTCCCCAGAACAACAACCTTATGAGTTGGGTTGAGCTAAGAGAGAATGACTGGCCCAAAGTCTGCCAGCCGGCTTTGTGTCTAAGGCAAGACTCACAGTCTCCATGTGACTCTTCCAAGCAGATTTTTTTTTTAATTGTTGCACACCTATGGACAGAATCTTGCCAAACCAAAGCAAGTAATGCATATACTCTGGGAAAATTAGGGGGGAGTTGTATTCACCCCTTTTCTCTCACACCAACTATCTGAACTGGGTTGTTTCTTGCTTCTCTAAAATGTATTCTCTCCCCCCTGGGAATTTGGACTACATTCCATCACGAAAGCTGATTCTGGCTTTAAATATCCTCTTTATATCCTCATTGCCATTTTATTTGTAGTGTCTTTGCCAGATACCTAGATGTATAATATAACCTGTATTGTAGCAAGGCACAGAATAAGATGGGATTCCTTAGGGAGAGCACTTTTTATCCAATATCTCCCTCCCTTCTCTCCTACTTCTCACATTAATAATGGAAGATTGCATAAGATCTATTGCAAAGCACTTATTTATAGTATTCCAAATAGTCAGAGTTTGCTGATGTGTCTCTTGGATTAGACTTGTAACTAGTTATAGGTATAGATAATACTGTAGGTCTTTTGGGGATAGTGTGGTAGCATCTGAGTTGCATTTCAAATAAAATAGGATAGGGTTAAACCAAGTTTTTTTTTTTATTTTTGCTTCCATTTCATTTTTTTACTTTTGGCTTTGGGTAACTTGGCATTTTAGAGGCAGTGTAATCATATCAGTGTCCATGGGCTCTCCATGGACACTGATATGATTAAGTACTGCTATCTTTCCACAAAGAGATGAAGACAAGGAGGTGGGAGCAGCTATTATCTTGCATTAAATGATCAACTATATTAAATGAAATAGTTTCGTTTACATTTTTAATCCTACTATAGGAATTGCCTGTTTTGAATCTGGAATACTTTTGTTATAGGTAGGCGATGTTAAAGAGCATCAGAACATTTTCAGAAAGGTTGTAAGGCAGGAGGAGTGGGCAACTCTGGTCCCTTTATGACCTGTGGACTTCAACTCCCAGAATTCCTGAGCCACCCATAGATCGTAAAGGGGTCAGAGTTGCCCACCCCTGTTGTAGAGGATGTTTCAGACAAGATGACTCCCAAAGGTTTTGCACCCTATAGTCTTTTATATAATGATATTTTAACATTATTGTTTTAATTCATGTTCTTATTTTAATTTTCTGCTAGATAACTCAAGTAGTATATTTGTCAAATAAATAAATATTGTAATATTGAATGGAAAAATTAATAACATAATTATTGTACCTAGATGTCATTTAAACGGATAAACCTTTTTACTAGATGTAAACCCTTCATTATTGCTTACATAACCCAAATATGGGTAAACTTTGCTAGAATTTTCAAAACACAAATTTTGTAATCTTCCAAGTAAACAAAAGTTTGTTTTTTTCAGATTGCAGCAGCAAACCTTTCATGGGTCTCAGTAGCAATGCATCAAGTAGAGGTAAGTCTCTGGATTAAATGTTAATTTTCCTAGGAAGAATAACTTAATTCTAAGGATATAAAATATTATTACTTTGTTCTGTAATATTTGGATATTGAAAAAAAGGACATTAAGTTAAAGGCCTTTCTTACCATTTAATAATTTCTTCTAATTTGAGATCAGTCTAGATCAGGTTTGCATTTTGAGCACTTTTCTGAAAAGAGAAGGCAGGTAGTAGTTTTCAGGTCAGTGCCATTTTTCAAATGTATGATTGGAGTTATTAGCATACATGTGTCCACAATTAACCTCAAATTGAAGTACAACATGCGTGAGGTTTGAATTTTATATATGTATTTCCCTGCTTTATTTTTTTTCTTAGCAAATCCTGGACAGGTAATAACTATGTTGGTAGACTCATTCTGATTCTGTTCTTCTGCTTAAATAAGCAATAGTCTTCCCAATATTTGCATCAGGTATCCAAGGGTTTGGCCAAACAGACTGAGCTGAATGACTTCCTGCTTGATGTATCAAAGTAAGTGACATGAAAGTGAGTCTCTACAGCAGGGTTGTAAAACTCGATTTCATTGAGGGCTTCATCAGGGTGATGTCTGACCTCGGGTGGCTGGGTTGGGTGTGGCCAGGGTGGGCATGGCCAGCTTGACATCACTCATATCAGGGGCACCTTTGGCGGCCCTTGTGCTCTGCCAGTGAAAACATGCTCCCGAGCTCTGTTTTCAGCTGTGGTGGCCTTCTCTAACCCTCTGCCAGTGAAAATGGAGTTTGGGAGAGCCGCACAAGGCTCTCGCGACCTCCATTTTCAGCTGAGACAGTCTCCAGCAACCCTCTGCCAGCAAAAACAGAGTTCCATTTTCACTGGCAGAGGCACCGCGAGCCGGTCCTTTGCCGTTTCCAGGGAGGCCCCGCGGGCCAGATCTAAGCACCCTGTGAGCTGGGTCTGGCCCATGGGCCTTGAATTTGACACCCCAGCTCTACCGCCATATTATGATTATTTTTACATAATTAATATAGATATATTTACTGTGTTTTTTTCATTGTTCTGGAAATTGGTTTAAGAGTATTCACTGTGCAGTTTCATATGATTTGAATAATGAAGGCTATTACAAGTAGTCATCATTTAGTGACTGTTCACAGTTATGATGATGTTGGAAAGGCAACCTTTGCAGGTCTGTAAAGCAAAGGGAAGCTAAAATAAGATCATAAACACAGCCATGGTTTCACATAGCTTTGATTAATGACCAAGTTGCCAATCGTAATTATTTTCACTAAATGAGGACCACCTATATACTCATAAATCATAAATGGAACAGGTCCATACGATCATTATTTTATAATATGCAGTATTATTACACCAATGTTGCATTTGTTATATTTATATCCTGCTTTCCACTAAAACAATATTCTATAATGCAGTCTACAACAGGGCCATCAAACTCACGGTCTGTTGGCCAGATGTATCACACACTGGCCATATGCCCACACCTGGTTTAGTGAAGGGAAAAAAAGTCATGATACATCACATGATGACGCCATGACGATGTGAGTTTGACACCCCTGGTCTACAATAAAGCTGAAACCTTGACACAGGTGCGGTAGGAAAGAGGACAGGACAGGAGGGGAGTAGAGGATTACGGTGCTACATGATATCACATTTCTCTTTGGAGCTCCGCAGCCACCAATACATTGCAGGATGCAGCAACTAATAGAAAGAAGGTGCTTTTCCTTCAGAAAGAAAGGACAGCCCAGATAAGAACTAAGTATAAAGTCCCAGCAAGCTGAAACACAACCTAAAAAGGTGCAAATGTTCTACACATGGGCCATTAACAGAGGGAGAAAAAGATAGATAGAATTGCAGAGGGAAGAAGACTGAACGGGTTTTGTAAGAAGAAAACTTGAATATATAGTCAATTCCATAATCAACGCTATAAGGCATAGTAATGATTATAGTAATAGTTACTGTAATAGTATAATATAGAGGAAATATTGTAATATTAATTGTAAAAATATAGAATGGGGATTAGAGGAAGTGGCCCATGCATGCATATATGTGTATGTGCGCACGCGTGCACACACACACACACACACACACACACACAGAGAGAGAAATCTTACTGAACATCACTTTTATAGAATATATTTATTTTTCAAAATAAAAAGTCTACACCCCTGTCCCCGCTTATAGGGAGATATAAAGAAACCGCTTGGTCCAGGATACAATGCTTTGTGTCTCTCTTGAGCCTGGGTTAATCTAATTTGGTAGGGTTTAAAAAAGAACCTGTAACACAGACACCATTTCAAACCAGGTATTCCAGATTCAAGAATTGGAGAAAGTTTATGCATTGAATTTTGTTCCTTAATCTGTATTTGGGTTGACTGTATCCACATTAGTTTTATTTAGGATTTTTTTCTGCATCCAGACAATGATGTCAGACACTACATCATCAGACAATGATGTCAAATACTGATTTAAAAAATGACCAATTTTCTTGAATAGGAAATAAATAGGAATAGAAAATAGGAATTAAATTGATAATTTAGGAATAGTTGCTCCTGAGCCTCTTGTTCTGTCAACCATGCAGCTGTGGACTGTGCTCCCTCTTATCTGATAGTTCCCTAGGCAGCTTCTCTTTCCCGGTCTCCCAAGGTCATTCCCACAAGCCATTACAGCAAGCCACTGGATCACCTGGATAGCCTCTGTAAGGAATATTCTAGGCATCTGCTGATAAAATTACATTCAAAGTTGGACAAGTGCTGTCAAGGTGATGGAACTTTAATCTGTTCATTGGGAGAAATACCAAATTCCCACTGGAACCTTACAGAGATTAGTAGTTGCCTTTGGTGTACCAATCTTATAGGTCTTTTATACGATTCATAACACCTTTCATTGTTAGAGATAACTTTTGGAGTCCAGTACCTAGAAAACTAGATCAGTAAGAAAACTTAAAATGTAAGTTTTCTGACATAGTTAAAAAAAAATCTGTTAAATTGATAAATTTAAAACAATATAGATCATGATAAAGTCTGAAAAGAATTTCATTACAATAAGAAATTTGTTTTTTTTTCCTTCTGCAGAACCTACTTTGATAACATAGTTGCAATAGATTCTCTACTTGAAAATATAATGGTAAGGTAACTTTTACTTAAATTTCAGTATTATTCAGGCCACAGAATCTTTGAAATGTAGTATATAGGGTTCAGAATTTTAAATTTTAACAAACAATATAAAACATATGTACAAGTTTTGCAGTAGTATGGAGAGTAGATGATTGTAGCCATGATTCTAGCCATGATTGTCACCTGCTCATTGAGCAAGAGTCATGAATTTAGGAGAGCCCCCAGAACTAGCGCATCTCCCTCCAAAACTAAAAATGATAAACAACTGGATCCTGAGGTTCCCTGCATCCATCTTACCAAAGTTCAGCTGAAGCCTGTTATCCCCCATCCAGACCTCAAAATCTTTCAGGCATTGTGAAAATGCAATTCTCTGCTGCAATTCTATGCAAACTGGGGTTTGGTGATCAGTATTGCGTCCTATAATTTTTGTGAAACCAGTAAATATTTGAAAGGTTGATTCCCAGTAGTAACACAATCAAATTCTTAAAATTTCACTATGTTGGCTTCATGTATTAATAACTGGGTTTTTACATGTATGTCCTTTGCAAGCTGTTTTGGATATTTATAATAAAAACTTGAAAATGTTTTCACTAATTCAAAGGGGGAAGAACAGCTAGGTAATTTTTAACAATGTGATTATGGACCTGATATCTAACTTTTGATGTAATGCTACCTGGAAAAAATGATGACAGTGCTATAAATCGGAGTCGCCAACTTTGTGGACCACCAAACTCATAATTTTAAATCCTGGGGATCACTAACCGGTTCTGTGGGCGTGGCCTAATTTGTGGGTGTGGCTTGGTAGGCATGTGACTGGCTTGTATGTAAATATTATAAATATTTATATAAATATAGATTTTTTTATAAAAAAGAGCAACTTTTACCCAAAATCAGGCAAAGCAGGCAGGCAGATTGAGTTGCTCACAGAATCACAGATTCACTTAGAGATCTGTGTTTCTGCCATCGGCTAGCTCAGTCTGCACTGTTTCAGTCCTAAGGAAGGTTCGGCCATCTAAAGATTAGCTAGAAAGCAAAAATATCCAACAATTTCCTGCTTTCTAGCTAATCTAAATCTCTCGACACAGCAGAACAGCTGATGGTCGGAAAAAGGAAAAATAGCAATTTAGCAGGCAAGTTTGCTGGGTAAGGAGTGAGTGGGCAGGGAGGGTTCCTGTGGGCCATGTGGGCGGCACAGCCTTGTTTTCCTGCACAGCCTGGATTAATTGCTTTGGGGGGAGTGCTCTGGGGGGGGCATTTCTCTGCGGTCCACCAAAACTTTCTCATGGCCCACCAGTGGTCCCCGGCCCACCAGTTGCAACCACTGCTATAAATAACAGTAGAGATAGCATGGTGAGATTCAAAGCAAAATAACATTTGTCTCTAAAATTATTTCATATGGTTCAAAATGAATCTGAAACACTTTGGAGTATCTTTCTCTATAACAACAAGCACTTGCCAACAGTATGCTTGGAAGAAACGCTATTTGAGCAGAGCTAAATGTTCATGAATTCTTTCTGTCTCAGGAAAAAAAGGGTTTTGCAAATTCTTCCTTTCCTTAGTAAACCCTTGTCCCATCAGCAGATAAATGCTAGTGAACTGGACTAGAAGACCTCCCAGGTCCCTTCCAGCTCTATTCTGATGCGTTGATTGATTGATTGAGTTCTCTTTAGGACTTCACAGAGATGGCATAGGAGGAAAGGAGAATTAACAAAACATGAAGAGGAGCTTTTGATGATTAAATGTGTATAACATGTATATCCTGCCATTTATTTAAATAAACTCTCAGCAGGAGACAACTTTAAAAACAAACAAAATACAAAATTTTAATATGTAGTGTAAAATTAGTATTAAATCCAATAATTAAAAGTGTAGCAACAGGAATGTATCCCTAGAGATCTTTAAATGCTTAAATAGTAGAGACTCAACGTTACATGTTGAACTGAACCTTTTATTTATTCTCTTACTAGTAACATTATATGTTAGAAGTAGCTTGACTATTTGTTTAAGTACATTATATAAAAACAGTGATCAATTGCTTTCTTTCAGCTTGCTTTTTCATTATATGAATGCATGTTATTGGGAAAGAAACATAATTTGGGCTAAATATGTATTTTTATCTGCACCATGCTTTTGGCAAAAAAGATTATCCCCATGTTTTCTATTAATAAACTAAAAATACACATGTTTAAATATCCTTTTGTTTCAACTTGTTATATTAGTTACTATAATGCAGTGAGTTAAACATTATCACCAGAAAAAAATACTTTGCATCTGTCATTTGAATCATTAAACATTTTAGTTAGATTAAAATTAACAACACCTGAAGTTTTTATATACTATATTTGTAAAGATTGAGAGGTTTTAAGAACCTCATCTTCCACGATTACAGACTGGTGAAGCCTGATCTTGGAGAAAATAATTTAATCAAAGTTAGTGGGTCTCTCAACATGAAATTGCAGGTAAGTAGAACATGTCTACAGTATATAACCATCTACCTAGCTCCATAAAAAAGACAGAAATTGTATATGTTTTGAGATTAATTATTCTTGGTATATAAGTATAAGACAATTCCGGCCTTGTTCCACGCCCACTTTGGTTAATCCAGCTTTACTCTTTGTAGATATATGCAAAAAACCTGGTGAATGCAGATCGCTGTGCACTCTTCCAGGTAGATCAGAAGAACAATGAGTTGTATTCAGACTTGTTTGATATTGGAGAAGTACATGAAGGGAAGCCTGTCTTCAGAAAGACCAAAGAAATAAGGTAAGAAGAGTAGTCTGTTTTTACAAGTTTCATACTTTAATTCAGCTTCTGTCTGTATTTACAGGTACTGTGACAGTTTTCATCATTCTATTTCATTCTCATTGAAGTTAGTTTTGTTATGTTTTGAAATAACAATTGGTGTTATCATAATTGTGTGCTTGAAATTATGATGACGCCTTCAGATTAATTTGTTTGTTTATTCAGTTTGTATGGCAACCCACTCAACAAGGATAGTGAATGAGCAAACTGAATGATAGATCATTCAGATAGAGTATTTGCTATTTATACATTATTCCAGTACCCAGTAAGGTTATAAATTTTACCCAGATTAATAAGAATATTCAAATGGTTAACTTTGGAAGTTATTGTCATGCTATTATCTTAATTTTTTTCTAAGAAATAAGAAACCTATCCAAGTTTATGGTATTAAAAAGGAGGTCTTCAGGGAAGGACCTACTCTTAATTTGTACTTGACTTCCTGCCTTACCTTTATAGAAAGGCAATATTGCTGTAGAACTCTTTAAGAGTTCCATCATTGAAGGAGACTTCAAAGAGCAACGAGCCATAGCAGAAATAAAAGCAACAAGCAAGCAATCACTTTAATTTTTCCATTCCTCTAAGTCAGGTTGGACAGTATGGGCAAAGAAGTATACAGTCCTGAAAGCTTTTTCTCAGGTTGGATAGACATGCTCCCAACTGTCAGCGTTGTATCAGTGCCATACACAGAATTTGATATTCTATATTTAGAACTCTGTAAGGGTGTTCTTTTCTCCTCTGAAGTGTCTATAATTGGGATGGCTCCTGGAACAGAAATAATGGGATTGAAATTATCTGTTCTAAACTATGTCTACATCTTTCCCATGATAGCTCCAGCCTGTATTTTCCAGAAAATGGTGTTTATGTTTTAAGTGAAAGGGTTCATTAATTTCTTACATTTTCCTATCAATCTGATCCCTCTGCAAAACTCTTATCATACCTATCCACGCTGATTGATCACAAATCACCTGGATCAGATGGTTTGCATCTCAGGGTTCTGAAAGAGCTGGCATATCTGATCGGAGCCAGTGAATGTAATCTTTCAGAGATCCTGTAGCACAAGGAAACTACCAGAGGACTAAAAAAGAGCTGACATGGTACCAATCTACAAAAAGGGAAAAACATCAATCCAGGAAATTATAGACTAATCAGCTTGACACGAATACTTAGGAAAATCCTGGGAAAGATAATCAAGTGGAGAATTTGTAAGCACCTAGAAATGAATAAGGTGATTTATTTATTTTTATTTTTATTTTATTTTTATTTGTCAATTGCTTACAAATTCCTTACCTCTTAGGAAAGGGGTGAGGTCAATAGTAGACAGTCTAAGGTTAACGTTTTTAGGGTTTGGGGAAAAAAACCACAGAGTCAGGTAGAGTATTCCAGACATTGACCACTCTGTTGCTGAACTCGTATTTCCTGCAATCAAGTTTGGTGCGATTAACCTTGAGTTTGTATCTATTGTTTGCTCTAGTGTTATTATAGTTGAAGCTGAAGTATTCATTGTTCATGATTACTATTCATTATTACTAATTATTAATTATTATTATTAATAATTATTATTACTATTAGTATTCATGATTACTAGAAGCCAGCATGGGTTTGTAAAAACAGATCATAACAGATAAACCTTATTGATTTATTTGATAAAGACCAGCAAAATGCTATGGACATAGTATACTTGGACTTCAGTAAGGCATTTATCAAAGTAGACCATAGCAGACTTCTTGATCAGATAAAAAAATGTGGGATAGACAGTACCACCATCAAATGGATTCACAATTGGTTAAGCAACTACACCCTGCTTGCAGTCCTTGATGGAACTACATTTACATGGAGTAGGATTTTGACTTGGGCCCAGTGCTCTTCAACATCTTCATAAATGATTTAGATGAGGGGATAGAAGGGAAATTCATCAGATTTGCAGATGACACCAAGCTGGGGGCAATTGCTAACAGTTTAGAAGATAGGATTCAGAAGGATCCTGACAGACTTGAGCATTGGGCCCTATACAGGTAGTCTTCAACTTACAACCGCAATTGAGCCCAAAATTTATGTTGCTAATGGAGACATTTAAGTGAGTTTTGCCCCATTTTATGCCCTTTCCTGTCACAGTTGTTAAGTGAATCACTGAAGTTGTTGTTAGTAACATGGTTGTTAAGGAAATCTGGCTTCCCCATTGACCTTACTTATCAGAAGATTGCCAAAGGTGATCACATGATTCTGGAACACTGCAATCATCATAAATGGAAGAGCACCTGGCGCAAAATGCAGCGGCCCGGATGGTTTTGTTCAGACCCTGGTGTGCACCTGTGCCACCTCTCCTGCAGGAGCTGCATTGGTTGCCGATTTGCTTCTGGGTGCAATTCAAGGTGCTGGTTGTCACCTTTAAAGCCCTTCATGGCTTGGGACTGGGTTATCTGAGGGAACGTCTCTTGCCGGTCACATCTACCTGACCCATTAGAGCGGGGAGGCAGGGAATGTTGTGGGTCCCATACCTGAGGGAGATTCACCTGGTGGGACCCAGTAGAAAGGCCTTCTCTGTGGTGGCTCCCTCTCTCTGGAATATTCCCCCTGAGATTAGAATGGCCCCCCACTCTAGCACTCTTTTGAAAGGCACTGAAGACCTGGTTTTGCCAGCAGGCCTGGGTAACCCAGAGTGGGATGGAGCCCATCAAATGCTGTTGTCAGGGCGAGGTTGGTGGGAGTTGGAGGGTGATTTTTTTTTCCAGATTTTGTTTTATTGTACTTTATTAATTTATTTGATTCTTTCTGTTAGTTTTTATTGTTTTTTTATTTTTTTATTTTTATTTTTTGTTTTAAATATGGGTTTACATTGTGTAAGCTACCTCAAGTCACCTTGGGCGAATAGGCAGCAATATAAATTAAATAAATATAAATAATATAAATATAAATATAAATATAAATATAAATAATATAAATATAAATATAAATAAAGTTAGTTTCCAAGCATCTGAATTTTGATCACATGACCATGGGGATGCTGCAATGATCATAAGTGTGAAAAACAGTCATAAGTCACTTTTTTCCAATAATTTTGAACGCTTACTAAATGAACTGATGTAAGTTGAGGACTACTTGTATAACAAGGGGCAGTTCATGGTGAGAAAAGTAAGACCCTGTATCTAGGCAGGAAAAACCAAATGCATAGGTTTAAAATACATGGTTCCCGGCTCAACAGTAGTAGCTGTGAGAGAGATCTAGGTATTGTAGTAGATAATCACTTAAGTATGTGCTGCAGCTGCCAAAAAAAGCCAATATAGTCCTGGGTTGCATCAACAGATGCAGATGGAGATGGAGAAATAGTTGTTTGCAGGGGTGGGATTCAAATTTTTTAACAATCGGTTCTGTGGGTATGGCTTAGTTGGTGGGTGTGGCTTGGTGGTCATGTGACTAAGTGAATGTGGCTTGGTGGTCATGTTATTGGCTGGGCGTGGCCAACTCAATATCACTCACATCGAGGCACTCCTCACCTGGCCTCTCAGGGGATGCTGCAACAGTTGTAAGTATGAAAAATGGTCATAAGTCACTTTTTTCAGTGCCATTGTAACTTTGAATGGTCACTCCACACAAGCAAAGTACCAGCAAAGGAGGGGGAAAAAACTCCACAGATGTTCCTGAGACAGGAAGTCTCGTCCTGCCAAGAATGTAATAAGGGTTAACGGAGAGGCAGTTTCTGTAAGCAACACCAGAATGTTTCCTTCCTGCCTTCCTTACAGGATCAGGCCAATAATTTCTTCTAACAACCGGTTCTCCGAACTGCTTAGAATGTTAACAACCGGTTCTAGCGAATAGGTGCGAACTGGTAGAATCCCACCCCTGGTTGTTTGGTAATAGAAATTGGTCCTGTGTGATTGCAAAGGCAATTTCTCAACATTGTGTACTATGATATTACTGATGGCATAGAAAACAATTTTCTCCATACTCTGAATAAGCAACGCATTTTCCATAACTGCCTCCTTAATTTCATAACATAGAATCATCTTCCACCAAATATAGCCTATCTTTTTAGTGATTCCAAAGTCTCTCTTATTTTCAAAATTCCTCTTGTCTAAGACTCTGTTCAGAGGGACTAAAACCAGAGAAGAGCAAATCCTTTGTATTTTCCCAGGGGATCAAATTAGTGTTACATTTTTGAGATTCCCCCACCCCCCTTAAATTCTACGTGGAAAATGTGCATTGACCGTGTCAATCCTCTTAGGAAACCTAGGAGCTTATTTAAGGCTTTCCACATCAGAGTCTAGGCAAAAGTGATATCCCTACCTACTGTTTCAACAGACTTTCAGTCTAAATAAAATCTGTGGAATCTGTTCAGGGAGGAGAAAACCTATTGGGTTCCCATGTGAGTATTTGGTCATTTCACAAGATGTTACAAATTTAGCACAACATCAGTGACACTACATTGTGCTGAATATTTTCCAGGAAACCTTTCGGGAATGAGGTGACTCATGAGGGCACCTGACTCAGGGAAAACATCATTCTTAAAATATCTTCATTACTATAAAAGTATTTTGGGAGCAGATTCTGCTACAGTGAGATGTTAATGATATTATTCCTTAGACTTTATTAATTTGTGTATAGGATACCTCACCTCTTAGGAAACAGCTCTAATTTTGCCTTTTGTCCAGAGGTGGTATTCAGCAGGTTCTGACCAGTTCTGGAGAACCGGTAGTGGAAATTTTGAGTAGTTCAGAGAACCGGCAAATACCACCTCTGACTAGAGATTATATAGCAGCGGTGGCTAACCTTTTTGGGCTCCTGTGCCAAAATTTGTGTGTGCACTTGCATGCTCGTGCTTGCATGCCAGCACCCAGAAGGCAATGTGCGCCCCCCCATGCCCCGTACAAATACCCGTGCAATCCCCACCCACCCATCCCGTCGCCCCCTTACCTGCACTGCACCTTACAGCTGATTTTTGGCCACTTTGAAGCCTTTTTTGGCCTCCCAGAGGCTTGAAGAAGTCTTCTGCAGGTTTTTCAGGCCAAAAACTAGGTCCGTTTCATCACTTCTGGTATCTCCAGAAAAACAGGAAGTGACAAAATGGGCCTAGTTTTCAGCCTGAAAAGTCTGCAGAAGCATGCAGAAGACTTCTTCAAGCCTCTGGGAGGCTGAAAAAGGATTCAAACCTGCCAAAAATCAGCTGTGAGGCACACACATGCAAAGTGAGGTAAGTTTGCCTGCAATTCATGTGCCGGCATAAATGGCTCTGCATGCCACCTGTGGCACGCGTGCCATAGGTTCGCCATCACATTTGTATAGTATCCTTCCCCTGCCATACCACCAAGTCACACCCACAGAACCGGTAGTAAAAAAAAAATTGAATCCCACCACTGCTTTTGTCCGTTTGTGAGATTCTATCTAGTGATGAATGGCGTGCATCAGTTACAAGTGTTACTGTTTCATATCAGCATATTGCTTTAATAGGACATATCTCTTTACATATATGCAGATTTTCTATTGAAAAAGGAATAGCTGGTCAGGTAGCAAGAACTGGTGAGGTCCTCAACATACCCGATGCCTATGCAGATCCACGTTTTAACAGGTAGGAATTCATTAGGCTTTCAGCACACATTTGCTATGCGTACAATATTTTATGCATTTTTATGCAGTTAATTTCTTAAATGATTTTAGTTCTTTCAAGTAAGACAAATTCTCTTCTCTCTCAGAGGCATTTCTTAGTTTTGGGATGGTATCTCAAACATGCTGTGATGTGCTCCTATTTACATATGGTATTTTTAGTGGCATAAATGTCTATGGAGATTTTCAATCATCTATGCCATGATTTTCCCAACGGGGCTTTTCAAAGGGAAGTGGACCTTCTTAGTTTTTCCTTGAAAATGTTCTGCTTCTCATCCAAGAAACTTCTTCAGTGCTCATTCTCAGAAGTGAAGAAGTTTCTTGGATGAGAAGCAAAATGTTTTCAAGCAAAAAAAAAAAAAAAAAAAGTAGTAGTCCAGTTGCCTTTTGGAAAGCACTTTTGGGACTCTGTGGCATAGATATATGTTCTGTTCCAGGCTAGGAGAGCAAATCAGCCATTTATCTTAGATTAAATTTTTTTTTTAATCCATCCAATGTATTCGTAGTGCCATCCCCAAGATTAAGGAATGTCTTCTATACAGAACAGAAATTTATGGTAAGAATGTTTCTGCTATTTGCAGTGTATCCAGTTTCCAGAAGAAACATGGCTCAAACCAGGACTAACAATTCTGTTCTTCAAGCTTGAAGATAGGTATTTTTTTTTGTCTGATAGCAACATTTATAGCTTTCTCCCCTCATAGGTGTGAGTGCATTCAGTTCTGGAAATGTCCTGTCTATAGGATTAGATGGAAAAAGGCTAACAAGGGCTACTGTTGGAAGCAAGCTTTCCTCCTAGACACCCTCAGTTTTCCTTCCCTTAATCAAGGGAAGAAAGATTGGAGCTCTTGAAAGAAGCTGAGGGAAATACGTTAAAAGAAAGAGCATGCGTGCAAACCAGAAGTTTTTAAAAAAAATAAGTGGAGAGAAACATTTTAACATTCATATTTAACCACCATAATTTCCATACCATTTTTCATGCTGTGGAGCATTATTGATTTGGCTATTTCATCTCTCCCTTAATATTGGGAAATGCTGGATTTGAATTCAACTGGCCAAGAGTCTTTAAGCTCCTGCATAGAATTTCACCTTGTCTTCTCTTGTCCTTCAGTTTGGAGGCCCACACAAGTAAAAATCATGTGTGCTTTCGTGTCAGAGTCTATTCAGTACTTCTTGAATAGAATACTTCTTTAACATTTAATGAAGAGTTCGTTCATACCAAAAATTGAGATTGTAGACACCTGGGACAGCATTTGATAGTGATATAGAAGGTAGAGGAACATTCTTTTTATCCCACTTCAGGCCTTAAAGGAATAATAGAAAGAAAAAAGGCATAGATTTTTTTCCCCACAGAATTCCTCTTTATTTGGTTATTGTATTATTTTCTTTCAGAATCAACATTCTGTTATTTCTAGAGACTTAAGAACCAGACATCAAGTCTTAATCATTATGCAGCAAAATGCCCTTCTTATGCTTCTGAACTGTGCTTCATCATTGTGTCAAAGTTTTGAGCATTGCAGTGTAGCACTGATAGCAATGCCAGGTTCAAAAATATATATGTGAATAACACCATCTATGTCCCAAAAACTTACCAAATCTGAGTTTGGAATTTTTGAAAGTGAAACTTTGTGATAGACTGATCCTTCATTTCTGAGCCATAATAATAAGACTATGTTTTGTTAGCTTGCCACAATGCTGTGAAGAAATTTCTCACCTAAATTCTGATGACAATTGGTGGCAAATTTAACTCTTCCATCAGTATGTGAAGAACACAGTTTGCAGAAACCTTCAGATATTGAAGAATGTCAATAATGCAGATCTCAGATGCTGATGAATGTCAATAATGTGACTCATAGCTTGACAGAAATTTCCATTTCAATGATCTGCCACTTGCCTTCCATCAGTTCATCAACAATAGTCTTGTATTCTTTTACATAGAACATCTCCGAAAAAGAGGGATTCTATATAGAAGGGACTGAAATTCTAACCCAAACTTTTAAACTAATCTGCTCTCATTTTCATCTGGAATCCTGATAAACAAATTGTCTATAGTCATAGTTCTTTGGGAATTATAATACAGAATATTTTATCAACTTCTAGAGGAAATCATGGCTTATTCCTTCAGATATCCTGAAGGTAATTAAATATGTGGTGTATTATCCTGTTTTTTGTTTTTGACATCCATTCGTGAATGTCCTCATGCCTGTAAGGGGAGAAAAAGAAATTCTTATGTACTGAATTTCAGTTCTTCTCATAGGCAGAAAATCATTTTGCCCAACCTGTGAGACAATCCTGATCCTCCCTAACCACTGATACTATTGATCGAGGTGGCCAGTTCTTCTATTTTAGCAAGCAACTTATTTTTTTTTTTTAAATTTTGTTGATTTGCCTATTATAATCTCCTACCTTGGCATTTACCTTGGAGATCTAAAGAAGTCCTACCTCCTTAGGAAATGCTTCCTAGCCTTGCCTATTCAGCATCAGAGGCTGGACTTTTTCTGAACTAAATGCCCTCCCACAAGAGCAACATTTTCAGGTAAGAATTTCTTTTTTCCAACATTGGATATAAAATTGGAACCTTGATCAAAGTTAGAGAGCATATTTACCTAAGAACAGGAAGTGTCCATAGATATCATTTTGAGACAGAGATTGTTTAAAAGAAACAGCTGTTTCCTTTAATGTAAATAATCTCCAGCTACCAATTAAAAAGAAAATATATGTATAGTTTTGTATTAAAACTGATGTATGTTTGCTGAAAATTGTTTTCTTTGTAAACTATTGTGGGAATTATACTGTCCTTTTAAAATATTGTTACCAGGAGAATAAATGCTAATTAATTGATTTTTGAAAAGCCCATACATTTGTAAATGAAAAACATATTCATAATATACAGCTAATGAGGTGGTTAAATCATAGGCTTTGAAATCTTTGAGGTATATTACATTTAACTTTTACTTAAGCTTGCCAATTTGTCATATGTATGCTCCATGTCTAATAGATTCATAAAACTGCACAGAATGTGGTTTTCTACACAGAATGTAGTTTCTCATTAGGATAAGCCACTTATTTACACCACTGCTTTGGCTTAATGAGTTATATTATTATTTTTCACCAACACTTCCTCAAGTCAACTGCATCCCTAAGTGCCAGGGTCAAATTAATATGTGTGTCCCATGCACCAATGGAGTTATTTATTAATTGGAAAATTTCTGTGGTGAAGTATACATTAGAATGTTTCTGGATCAAATCAAAGCTGATCCTAGAGTGACTTTAGATATTGTTTCTGATTTAATCCCTGTTGAAATACAGAAATACTGTTGGCTTTGCAAGTTTGTTGTGTGTATTTTAACAAATTAATGTATATGAATTAGTATGAATAGGAGTAGAGGAATCCTAACATTCGTGTGTTCTAAAATGGTGGGGACAGTTTTGTTTGCTTTCCTTCTCATGTTTTTTTTTCCAATTCTCTTTACTTTCCTACAACTGGGAAAATATTGCTACCAGGGCCAGCCTCCTCTACTGACTTTTGGAAAGAGGTATTATGATGAAAAGTAAGGAGTGGGGCATTAGAGCCACTGGATTAGCAACTGGTGATAAAGATTTATGCTGGCGTCTAAGGACAGCCTTTCTTTCATGAAGGAAGGTTGACTGCACATACCCATCTATGTGACTTCCCAAGGGGCATTGCATTACTCACTAAAAAATGTTCAGTACTATTGTTAATAAAATGGATGCCTTATTATGAAACGAATGACTGGTTTTCCTTTTCTTATTCTGTTCTCACTTTCTATTTTCTAGGGAGGTAGATCTCTACACAGGCTATACAACAAGGAACATTTTATGCATGCCTATTGTGAGTAGAGGAAGTGTCATAGGTGTCGTGCAGATGGTGAATAAACTAACTGGAAGTGCCTTTTCTAAAACCGACGAGAACAACTTTAAAATGTTTGCAGTCTTTTGTGCTTTGGCATTACACTGTGCTAATGTAAGTTTTGTTCTAGAAAAATATCAAGGTGAACCAAAATAACATTATTTTTAATACAATATATTGACAACTAATAATTAGTACATAGAGTGATGACAATACTAAACTGATTCTGATGTTGTGGGATTGTTTGTATTAAGTTCTTGATTTAAAATATTTAAACATTTTTGTTTATTTGAGGAGGATAATGATGATGTGCCAATGAGATAGTGTTAACTCTTAGTTATCAATCAATTTTCTCCAGGATTATTTATCTCAAACCTAGTTATTCAAGTCTTGAATATCTCTTAACTGTTATAGACTTCTATGGGGAGTTAGGTGTAACAATGATTAGGTGTTCACATAAAAGTACACAGAGTATGATACAGTGGAACCTTGGGTCACGAATGCTTCTGACCATGACCAAATCGGGTGCCGACCAAAAAATCCACAAAATGTTCAAATTTGGTTGCGAACGCATCTTCAGGGGCGATCAAATACAGCTGCAGTGATTTTCCCTGCTGCAGCAATTTCCCTTTCCACACCATTTTTTTTTTTTGATGCATGCATGCACAGTCAGTCTTGCTTCTAGTCACGACCAAATCGGGTTGTGACTGAAGTCCTGGAATGGATTACAGTCATGACCCGAGATTCCACTGTAATTTGATTCTGATTATTTGTGCCTCAAGTGGGAACTCTGGGTTGATTTTTTCAATTACTCATTTGTTTGTCTATTTTTGGCTATCCATAGTTTTCTCAGGAGTCTTCTCCAAAACCAAAGTTCAAAAACAGCTGTCCTTTTTATATCCTACATTCCCCAAGTCCAATTTTCACTTCCATAGGGTGTCATAGGGAAAAGCCCAATTCTGATCTTTGTAGGTGAAGGCATTCCATCATCTTTATAACTTTTCCAAGGCCACAATTGCAAAATTCCTGTTGATAAGTGAAACAGTTGTTAAGTGAGTTTTGCCCCATTTTATGATCTTTCTTGCCACAGTTGATGAGTGAATCACTGAAGTTAAGTTAGTGACACAATTGTTAAGAGAATCTAGCTTCTGTATTGACTTTGCTTGTCAGAAGGTTGCAAAAGGTGATCACATGACACTGCAATGGTCATTAATGTGAGAGCCAAGCATCTGAATTTTTATCATATGACCTTGGGGATGTTGCAATGGTTGTAAGTGTGAAAAATGGTCACTTTTTTCAGTACATTATAATTTCAAACAGTCATTAAACAAAGTTGTTAGTCAAGGCCTATCTGTACAGAATAATAAAATTACAGAGTTGGAAGGGACTTTGGAGGTCTTCTAGTCTAAACTTCTGCTCAAGAAGAATCCTATGCCATTTGAGACAAATAGGGGTCTCTTCTTCAATCTCTTCTGCATGTAGCAAAGTTTAATGTGTGGCTAAAGGAGTGATGTAAAAGGGAAGGATTTGGTTTTATTAGTCATGATGTCTGCAGCTGGTCCAATGAAAAACTGTACAAAAGAGATGGTTTGCATCCATCAAAGAAAGGGACTGAGTTACTCGGCATTAAATTCACAGATTTCCTGGATAAACATTTAAACTGAACAGTGGGGACAGAGAATTAATGGATTCAGAACATTTCTGTCCCCAGCAACCTAAAACTAATAAGGATAGCAGTGATGTTTGTGCAAGTAAGATTATCAACCTTGATGCCAACCAAAACCAAGCATTTAATAGTGAGTGCCATACCATGTGCACTAATCAAACAGGTGGCAAGAAAGTAGGGGCAGGCAGGCACAATACAGGTTATGTAGACAGTAAACACAGTGTCAGACATAAAGATCTCAAGTGCCTATATACAAATGCACAAAGTCTGGGGAACAAACAGGGTGAAGTTGAACTACGAATACATGAAGGTAAATATTATATAGTTGGAATAACAGAAGCTTGGTGGGATGAAACCCATGACTGGAACATACCTGGTAGAAGGATACAAACTATTCAAAAAAACCAGACCCCATAAAAGAGGAGGTGGAGTTGCACTGTATGTAAAGGACCACTATATTGCTACAGAAATGCATGAAACCAAAGATGAAAACCACCTAGAATGCATATGGGTCAATATAAAAGAAAAAAAGAATGACATGGCCATAGGTGTATATTATAGGCCATCCAATCAAGCAGTAAATATAGATGTCCTTTTTGCCAGCCAACTAACAAACATATGCAGGAAACACATAACAATATGGGAGAGTTCAATTATCCTGATATCAATTGGAAAACTAATTCTGCACCAAGTGAGAAATCAAATAAGTTCCTAACCAACCTAGCTGACAACTTTGTTGTCCAAAAGGTAGAGGGTGAAACTAGAGGGACAGCCATACTGGACTTAATTCTTACAAACAGAGAAGAAGTGATAGAGGGACTTGAAACTGCAGGAACCTTGGGTAAGAGTGACCATGTCATACTAGAATTCAACATAACACAAACACAAGCAACAGAACATAATGACACCAGAGTCTTGGATTTTACAAGAGCTGATTTCAATAAACTCGGAGAGAACTTGGGAAAGATTCCATGGATGAAAATCCTAAAGGGGAAAACAACTCAAGAATCTTGGGAAACTCTAAAAAGTATGTTCATAGAAGCCCAGACCAGCACAATACCACTGAGAAAGAAAAACAAGAAATCCAAGAAGAAACCAGCATGCCTGCACAAAGATCTCTCTGGCAAATTGAAAGAAAAAAGGACAAGTACAAAAAATGGAAAGAAGGACATACAACTAAGGCAGAATATCAGCAGATAGCCAGAATCTGCAAAGACAAAGTCAGGATAGCAAAGGCTCAGAACGAACAAAGACTTGCAACAAAAGTCAAAGATAACAAAAAAGTTTCTTCCAACATATAAATAACAAAAAAAAATCAAGGAAACAGTCGGTCCAATAAAGAGAGAAGATGGCAAGGAAATAACAGGCAACAGAGATAAAGCAGAACTGCTTAACTCATTCTTTGCATCTGTCTTCACACAAAAAGAAACTATAGCTCAACCCACCAAAAACATAACTGTAAAAGACAGACCAGAAATAAAAGTTAAAATAAGCAACAACAAAAAAATAGTAAGAGAACACCTGTCTGATCTTGATGAAAACGGGGCCTGATGGATTACATCCCAGAGTTTTAAAGGAGCTGGCAGAGGTCATCTCAGAACCACTGCACCATATCTTTCAAAAATCCTGGAGCACCAGGGAACTACCAGAGGACTGGAAAAGAGCTGATGTTCCCATCTTCAAAAAGAAAAAAACAGACCCAGGAAACTATAGACCAATCAGCCTAACATCAATACCGGGAAGATACTGGAAAAGATAATAAAAACAGATCTGCCAACATCTAGAAACAAGTAAAGTAGTAACTAGCAGTCAGCATGGGTTTGTTAAAAACAGATCATGCCAAACCAATCTTATTTCATTCTTCAACACAGTGACTAAATTAGTAGGCCAGCAAAATACTGTGGACATAATATATTTAGATTTCAGCAAGGCATTCGACAAAGTAGACCACAAATCTACTTCTTAGTAAGCTAGAAAAAGTGGAATAGATAGCACCACCACTAGATGGATTCGCAACTGGCTGGCAAACCATACTCAACAAGTAGTCCTTAATGGGTCTAAGTCTACATGGAGGGAAGTAAGCAGTGGGGTGCCACAAGGTTCCATCTTAGGCCCAGTACTCTCAATATCTTCATTAATGACTTAGATGAGGGAATAGAAGGGGAACTTACCAGATGATACTAAGCTGGCAGGAATAGCTAACTCCCAAGAAGATAGGCTCAAGATCCAGATGGATCTTGACAGACTAGAACACTGGGCCGTATCTAACAAAATGAAATTCAATGTAGAGAAAAGTAAAGTCCTATACTTCGGCAAGAAAAACCAAAAGTACACATATAGACTGGGTGAAACCAGGCTCAATAGCAGTAACTGTGAGAGGGATCTTGGAGTCTTAGTGGACAACCAGCTAAATATGAGCCAGCAGTGTGCAGCAGCAGCCAAAAAAGCTAATGCAATCCTAAATTGTATTAACAGAGGGATACAATCAAGATCAAGTGAGTACTAATACCACTCTATAAAGCCTTAGTAAGACCACACACCTAGAGTACTGCATCCAGTTTTTCACCACACTATAAAAAGATGTTGAGTCTCTCTGGAAAAAGTACAGAGAAGAGCAACCAGGATGATTAGGGGACTGGAGGCTAAAACATACATTGAATGGTTGCAGGAACTGGGCTTGGCTAGTCTAGTGAAGAGAAGGACCAGGGAGACATGATAGCAGTCTTCCAATATTTGAGGGCTGCCACAGAGAGGAAGGGTCAAGCTATTTTCTAACACACCTGTAGGCCAGACAAGGAATAATGGATGGAAACTGAACAAGGAGAGATTTAACCTGGAAATAAGGAGAAACTTTCTGACAGTGAGAACAATTAACCAATGGAACAGCTTGCCCTCGGAAGTTGTGGGAGCGCTGATGGCCTTCAAGAAGAGATTGGACTGCCCTTTGTCAGAAATGGTGTAAGGTTCCCGCTTGGCGGGAGTTGGACTAGATGACCTACAAGGTCCCTTCCAACTCTGATTATCTGTTAAATCTGTTCTTAAAAACTACTAGTGTTGGAGACCAACAACTTCTGGAAGCAAGTCATTCCACTGATTAATTGTTCTAACTATCAGGAAATTCTCCTTAGTTCTAGATTGGTTCTCTCCTTGATTAGTTTCCATCCATTGCTTCTTGCCCTGCCTTTGGATGCTCTGGAGAATAGGTTGACCCCCTCTTCTTTGTGGCAGCCCCTTAGATATTGCAACATTGCTATTACCCAAAGCCCTTCTTTTCATTAAACTAGACACATCTAATTCCTGCAACCACTTTTCATATATTTTAGCCTCGAGCATAGGCTACAGCATATTTCTTTTTTGACCATTGTTTCATTTACTGTTAATAGTTGGTCCTAAAAGGCAGGAGCTATCCATCAGTACACTATCTTCTTCACTGTCACTTCTAAGAATGGTTACCACACACCCCACTACTATTTTTAACATTTCTTTATATTTAAACTTAGCCTAATTTTTTCACTTTCTCTATGACTTTTGTTACCTATAGCCTTCTCTCGGCCAACCTGAAAACAAGCAGCTTGTTTTATTTTATTGTGTTCTCTCTGGACTTTGTTTTTCTGATTTGTGACTTGATTTCACATGAGGACAATGAGATGTTCTGGATAGTTCATTTTTCAAAGCACAATCCATCAAAGGTCTTTAATGATCAATGAAGTACATATTGACTTTCTGATATTCTTTGGCTTTCTCAGTTGTTCACTGTTCATCAGCAATAATGTTACTGCTCCTTGGTCTTTTCTAAAATCAGCTTGGGCATCCCCCTTTCACAAGACTGAGTTGGATGGTCCTAAGCATTATTTTACAGGCATGGAAAATTAATAATATTTTGTGATACTTTGCACACTCTGTTAACCCTCCTAAGTAAACTCATATCTTTCCAACGGCTGGCTAGATTTGCTATATGGTTAGAAGTTTTAAGATTTGCCATGTTTCTGCAGATATTCTGTTGATTCCTGCAACTTTCAGATTGATAATAAAAGAATGCTGATCTAATCTTATCTTCTAGTATATTATGGATTCTTACAATTTGTGAATATCTCCAATATCTTCTTGGATTTTAACTTAATGTCAGGATGCACCTTTCATCTTTGTCTGATCTTCTTCAGTTACTATCTGCACATTTACATCATTTTGTATATTAGTTAAGGTTGGAATCTCTTTGTAAAGTTCATTTTTCAGATGTTTGCCTTCTTTGGTTATTATTTCTTCTTGGCAATTTCCACCATTTGGTCTGGCATTCAGTTTGCATTCTTTTATTTCTTGGTTTTCCTTTCACAGTGCTTCTTAGCAACATTTCAATTTCATTCCATAATGAAATATCAATGAGATCCAGGACTATCAATGAGATCCAAGACTTCACACTAATTCCTGATGTTCTTCATGCAAATGGCGGGTTGATGATCAAAATCATATTGCAAAATCTGTTTAGCTTTGTTTCACTGATTTAGTTTGGCTTGCAGTTTACACATAATCTGTTCCACAATCATCCCTTAGCCATTTCTTTGCAATAACTGAGCTCTTCCATCTCCTTGTACCAATTTGATTTCTGTGTACTCCATCTGGTAATGTTTTGGTTGCTGGAAGACTGCATTATAACAACTAGAAATTAAGAAATCATTGGATTAACAGAAATTGGTAAATCATATCCTACTTCATTTCAGTTTTCTAGGCCATAATTTTCTTGCATTATTTCCAACTTTGATGCTGCAGTCTTCAATCACAAACAACACATCTTGTTTTCATATTATATTGGTTTCAGATTGACTTTAACTATAAAAATGGTCAACTTTTTCTTCTATTTGCATCAGTGGTTGGAGCATAAACTTTGCTAATAATTATATTAAGTGGTTGCCCATAAAGCCCAATTAATATTATTTGGTCATTGATTGCATTATAGCCAAGTATTGTTCCTAATGTAACAATAATGTTCCTTCCTATGCTATACCCTTTTTATGCTACATTCATCCTGACTATAAAAGCAGTGCCATTCCTTCTTGTGATATTGTGTATTGAATGATGTACAGGATGATCTTCTGACTGAATGGCTCCAATTTATGTCCACTTCAATTTGATGATACTTAATATGTCAAGGAGTTGTTGATTCATTTCATTTTTCACTGTGCTGAGCTTTTGTTGTTCATGTTTCTTGCATTCCATGAATCCATTGTAATTTTGTTTTGCAATTTCAGTTGTTCTTTTTCTTCATGGTAACATTAAGTACGAGGCTCCCAAATGCTTTAATCTAGCTATGTCATAATCACGAAATATCCTCAGCTCTATCTCAGTAATATGTTGAGTATTATCTGACCACAGAGGCCTATCTACTAACACTACATCTTCAGTCGCTTTATATTTTCTATTCATGTGATTTTACTGGGAGAATAATGGAGTGGTTTACAATGCCTTTTCCTATGCAGCATGAAATGGTCCCTTGGCAATTCTCCTTAAGTGATCATCTACTTCCAGCATCTTCCTATATATATTTGCAGATACCCATTGGTGCATATTTGCTTTGGCTGGGCAGCTGGGATGATCTTCACACCTTGGTTGACCATGCTGGAATTATATACTTCTGGTAGATACTCCTGAGATTGTTTAGTCATCCCTGTTAGGAACATATCCCCACCATGATGAAGCAGCCCAGCTGGCTGTTTAGGGAAAGAAAAACAAAACAAATGATTTCCTGTTAAATTATGTCTGGTCGCTCTTCAGAAATGGCATGTTTGGATAGATGTAACTAACAAGAATAAGTGCTTAGTTTGAAACTCTTATGAATTTTGTTCAAATAAGGGGAAAGTACAAATTACTTTCATTAAACCATTATTTCAGATGTATCACAGAATTCACCATTCAGAATGTATATATCGGGTAACAATGGAGAAGCTTTCGTATCACAGTGTTTGTACAGCAGAAGAGTGGAAAAATCTAATGGATTGCAAACTCCCACCACAACTCTGCAGAGATATTGAACAGTATGTTTTTATAGTATATTATTGATATTGAAGTAAACCTTGATATATATTGTGGATGTAGTAAATGTTATTGTTAAAGGGACAAATATTTTAATATGGATGTCTTGCAATCAATTAGGGAAGGAGATTGGATCATTGTGAGGCAATTTAATCCTTTCCTCAAATCTTTTCCTAAGAAATATTCCTTCACGCACATGAACACACACACAATACACACACACAGACACACACACACACACACACACACACAATTGTCTTCTTATTATTTAAAATGGGTTGAAATATTGTATAAATATCAGTTTCACCTGTCTAGCTTCTTTTTCAATATTGAGATTTCATTTCAGTCTATATATCACTAGGAAATAAATGACAAGAAAACTGTTGATAACTACTTCACTTATTATTGTTATGATTGGCAGATAATGCCTCAAGTGTATGTTCTTATATATATATATAATATATATAATATATAATATAAATTATATAATATGCAGATGCTCAGATATGCTGGGAGTATCCCATGGTTCCATAATAACCATGATACGTTAATCATTTGTGTAAGCAGAACAGTTGATTTTAGATCTCTGCTGCACACTATTGTGTTTCTAATGCACCTGGGTATTATTATTAAGTTCAGGGAATGGGAATAGAACATCTGCTACACACAAGAACAATGCAGGGACAAACAGCATCCACACAATTGGCAGCTCTGTCGTTTTGATCCTTAATGTCAGGTTATGGATATTGACATTACAAAATATAACTGAATAACAAGTTAAAATATAATGTGAAATGTTTGGATTACATTATTTCATTTTACATTGTTTATGACGTATTTATTTATTACCACTTAAATATGGTACACATTTGTTATAATCAAAAGCATATTTTATTATAATTGATTATTGATTATGTACAGTATAATCAAGTTAGTGTCAATCCTTAGTGGCCATCTAGATAGACATGATCTGTCTCCAACTTTGTCCTTTTGGATTTCAGACAATGCATACATTACTACTGTAATTGAATCCATCTGTCTTGTAGCGGTCTTGTGCTCTTCTCTTTCTTTCCACCTCTCCCACATTAAAGGCTTCTCCAAAGAAAAAAGTTTTTGCACGGATCCAAAATATGATCATTTGAGCCAGGTTATTTGCACTTTAACTGAGAACTCTGGATTAACCTGTTTGATAATTGTTTTCTTGACTATTCATTTTAATCAAGATAATGATTGATTATAATAATTATGATATTCATTATTATTACCATAATTTATTCTAATTAAACATTCTGATTTCTAAATATTTATTCATCATACTTTATATTCAGCTTTTGTTTTTCTTTATAAAGCTTGGGAAGTTATGTTTTTCTTTACAATTTTTTGGTGGGATACTCCATAATGGGTTTTCCTTGTGGGTAGTAGATGGTTCTTTAAGTTCTGTTAGGTGTCTTAAAAAGAATACATTTCTTCTCTATTTAGCTAAGGAATTTAGAAATACATTTAAATAGACTTTATTTTTAAACCATTCTTTCAATAAATATTGTCATGGCACTTACATATATTTAATTGGGTCCAAGACACATTCATAATGTGCTTGATGGAAATGGACTTCTTCATCCCTTCCATTCATAGTCTGAAAATGGTACATAAATTATTTGGGAGGTTGGTGATAGATGCTATGAAGGTGCCCCTCTTTGAAGTGCCAATATTCTCTTTTCCCACACAAATGGTCTCATTCATTAAGTTCTAGCAATCCATTTTTGTTTTGTTTTATAAAGAACTAAATCCATTAATGCATGAGATGTTACACACTTCTGTATATTTCTGTTAGAAGCCAGTATGAATCAAATATGCATTATTGTTACTTGACAGAAAGGGAGTTTTTTAATATTGAAAAGAAGAAACTCTGATCAATGAAACCAGCTCTGTATATTTATACTTTTAGCAAATATGCAAATAATTTTATTTCTCCTAATTTTATATTTCTTATTTTAACAGATTTCATTTTGACATTGGTCCTTATGAAGATTTTTGGCCAGCAATTTTCATCTATATGGTTCATCAGAGTTGTGGAGCAGGCTGGTATGATCTCTTTTTTAAACTTATACTTTTAAAATATTTTAAAAGAAATATTTGTATTAACTTTTGGAGCTCTAATGTTATTTGATTTGGGCATATGGGATCAAAAAATTCTATTTCCAGTTCTGCTTTATCATTCCTATTCTATTAATGGGTGCATTCTATTTTTCTCTCAGAAAACAGTTCTGAAAAGTCTTCAGTTCTGAAAAATCTTGTATCATATCAAGTTGTGTTTTTAGTTCACAGGAGCAACAGGAGTAAGAATTATTTTCATGTAGAGGCAATGACTAAAGAATATTAGATAAGATGACCTGACTTATGTATATCTTCTTGTGTAGTTGAATGACTAATTAGTTTGAAACATCAGTCTTTTGGGGGTGGGGGTGGGGGGGAGACTACATTACTTGTGCACCAATAGCTTTCCTCACCTAAATGCCTTCAATTGCTGTGCTGATGGCCATGGTATTTTTGGCTGATGGAAGCTCTGGTTCAAAACCTCTGGAAGACTTTATATTGGGAAAGTCAGGTAGTGTCGCTCAATCAACTGGGATGCAAATATGTTGGATGAAGTCTTGATTAACTTCCTGCCTGGGGCTGCAGAGTGTCTCTGTTCTTGTGTGTCCCATTCTGCTACTGACATTGACAACTGGGAGGCTTATAACCAGAATTCTGTAATCTAGCCCTAGAAGATGGATGAAGAATAATTAAGATTAACAAGGAGACACTCCTTTGGAATGACAAACATGAGTGAGAAAAGTAGCATATGAGATATAAAGACTAATAATGAATAAAGCTAGGGCCTTTAGAAAAAAAGGAAAATAGTTCTACTGCTGAGGTTCTCAATGATATTTTATATTGAGAGTGGAGGAAACTACCTTTTCTCTATTTTTCTCAAAGATGGAAGAATAAAGATAAACATCAAGGTCAGAAAAAATGCACTTACAAATTCAGAGATGTCCAGTTGGACTCTTAATGATAGGGTTGAGCACATTCTTGATTTTCCCAGTAGATGGTATATATGTTCGAAATATTGGGTTATTTATAGGCTGGGCAGTTAAGCTGCAGCACTGAAATGTCACTATAAAAATAACTTGTCATAGTGATTTTATATACATAAAAATCCAATTAATAGTTTGCAAAGCTTGCAATCAATTGCACCCTAAATGTTATACATTTAAACACATTAGACATGATCCAGTAGTTCAAGATCATGTTTGGGAACTCTGATACACACATGGATGGATTTCTGAATGAGATAATGTAAAAATGCTCCTAAAATGTTTGAAGAGGTGCAGAGAGAAGTTACATTTTCCCCTGATAATTTGGGGAAAAACAGAAATCTTTGAAGATCTATTAATTATACACTAAGATTATTTCTCTAAGAAATGAAATGCATTATGTCTATATTAGTACATTAAAGCATCATTTGATTGTATCTGACATTTAAAGATACATCTTTGTACAGCTCAAAGCAGTGGGTATATCAAGTGATATCCTTTAATGAATTAAAAATTGACTTTCTGCTTGCAGAATCATTTTTAACCTGGTAGATATCTTTGTTAAGTAGAATGAAAGTGATTTTCATAGATCAGAGCTTCTCCCTTCAGATCCCCTACTGCATTCCATGATGATCTGAAGGTTCTCCCAATCTGTTGGAGCAGATTCTAATGCAGCACAGATGTCAATGGAGAAAGGAGAAACCCCTTTCTCTTCAATAGATGAAGGCACTTGCTGGGTCAAAAGCTCTTCGGAAAACATAAGTTTACAGCTGGTTCTTCTTCACTATTTCTGTACATAACATTTCCAGATTTCCTATTCCAACGTAGACATCCATGACATCCTAGAGCTGAGCTGTTTTTGTAAGCCCAGAGAGATGTTTTCACACAGTGCATGTCCATAAGATTTTCTGTTATTTACCAGTTCCATTTGAATTACATTACTACATCAATGAAGTTTCCTGGTCATGAATGTGGAATGAGTTCTTAGAATTGAAAACAACATTTTCAAGTTCAAAACTTCATTTTGAATGCAGACCAACATATTTCTTTTTTAAAATTATTTTTTTATTAAAGAGATATTTTACAAAGTAAAAACAATATAAAATTAAAGAAAAAGCAAAACAAAGAAAAATAAAAGAAAACACCATATTTTTTTACCACACTGTAGAGATTCTGTTTGGCTTGGTTGCTAGCATATTCACTGTGGAGCTGATTCTTTCTGCTTTAACTTTATCTTTTTATTATCAATGTATTTAATGATCACCATAGCTTATTATAAAGTGATCCTTTTCCCCCAAAAGGATAAAGTAGTATTGTATGCAATAACCTATAGGTGTTCACCTTAGCCAAGATATTGTTTTACCTATAATTTTCTTACCTGGATTTCTCAAACACATCAGATGCTGCCTATGGTTGATTGAGGCAGGGGTGTCAAACATGCAGCCCACTGCCCAAATATGGCCCACACAGGGCATGCCCACTCCAACTCTGCAAATGCAAAAACAATCCCGATAAATCACGTTAAGGCCCACAATGCAATCGGGTTTGACACTCCCGACCTAAAGTGTAGACTCTGCAGAGGGGTCTCAGCAACAATGCAATAAATAGCAGTAGGGTGTAAGGTGAATACATACTAAATGACACAATCAAGTAGCTGACATTGTGTATAGGAACATGCACAGTGTGTTGGCTAGACCCTCCGAAATCCTGATGGGAGATTCCACAAAAAGTCATGGAGAATAATAGGGCTAAGTTTCTATGGAACTTGACACATCCAGAGGGACAGGCAGGTACTAATCAATCAACCAGACATTGTAGTAATAGATAAGGACCAGAGGAAAGTGATTGATGTAACTGTGCCAAGTAACAGCAACAACAGGAAGAAGTACGAGAAGCTGGAGAAGTACTAAGGCCTGAAGTAGATATCTCTCTATCTCTATTTATCTCTATCTGTATATCATCTATATATCATCTATATCTATATCTACCTAATATATATGTTAATTACACATTCACCTATATGCAGTGCTTATTAATAAAGACTAGATGTTCTTAGATAGTGGCTTAAATTTGAAAGGTCCTTTAAAGGAGTAACCAGAATAAAAACTATGCTAAAATATTGCCTTAAAAGGCTTTCATATTAAAAATATACCTTGTTAAAAAAAAATCTGCAAATTTCCATTTTTTAAAAAATTAGGAAAATGGAAAAAAAAAGAAGAAGTGAAGAATATTCTGCCCTGCCCCTGTTTTCCCCCAGGCTTTCATATACTTAGTATGAATCAGGACAAATGAAGTGAACGGGACAATTCCAGTTTGTGCAGATCTCCATGTGTGCTTCAGAACCCTGCAGAGCTTTTGATTGAGAGAGTTATTTATAGAGTCTTCAGCTCCCCAATATTTTTTTTGATAGTATGGCTATACACATATATACTTCTGTTACTATGTCTTCAGTGCTTATATTCAAAAAAATATAAGGCGTAATTTTTTTTTGCATAAATCGTACTCCACCTGACAGAAACCATATGTGGTCTCTGAGAGGCATGTAATTATCAAGGTCTAAATAAAGCCCACTGGGACTGAGTCTATAGATAGGTTGCACAGATTAAATTATTTCTGCAAGTAGAAATGTTTTTGCATTAGCATTTTTAATTAAACTGAGGATATTGAGAATGAATGTCTCAATAGGTCAGGAATTTATTATACATATGGGACTTTTTTAAAAAAATGTTTAGAACCATCTGCAGTAGTTTACCAAACAGAGGGAGGTGCAGAGAGAAAAACCTTCTTCTGTAGCTCAGATCTGTTCCTGTAGCCACATTACGCAAACTTTCACCCCCTAATTTGCTCTTCCTATCCAAGAACAAACAATATTTGAAATAGAATTCTGATCTGTATCACTTGATCATGCAGTTAGGTTTTAAAAAAAGTTTTCTATAGAAACTTTTAGGAAGCCCATACTTATATAAGAACTGATGAGATGATCAATTCACATCCTTTGTTTTGAGAAAGCTGGGATTCCCCCCCATTGAAGTCCCCCGATTTTGAAAGCTTTAGCGATGGTATCTGAATTTCAGAACTGGAAGAGGAGGTATTTTAATACCACAATCCATCTAATTTTTGAAATTATTATCATAAGTAAAACTGTCTATCAGGAAATGATCGTACACTTGAAATTCTTTTCCTGTTTATTTTGGCAAGCTACAGGGCTCTAGTTATGAATATCCTCAAAGAAATTGACTTCATTGAAAATATTCAGATGTTTTTCAAATACCATATTAGAATGAATTTATAAACACCCCCCTCTGAAAAGATACATACTTGGAGGATTATCATTTTAGCCTATATATATATAGAATAAAAACTCACTTTCTTCTTGAATGTATATAAATATTTAATGAAGTTAATGTGGGAGTTTTGCTTTTTTTGAATGCAGGCATTTAGTTTCTGCACTTTAATTTTCTGTACTTTAAATCAGTGTATATTTTTTAAAAATAACTTGACTTTTACTGTCAGAAAGACCTATAATTTTACCGAAAGGGTTATAGATTCAAAGGTATAATTCTAGTTTTTGCTTACTCTGATTCGGTTAAAAATTTCAGCTTTGATTTAATTGAACATTAAAGTAACCTCTGTTGGTTAATGTAAGCATGCATCCTTGGAAATAAATTCCAGTGACATCAGAAGATGTCTAAATGCATTTAATTGAAGAATTAACTATATAAATAACAATATTACCACACACTTAAAATTGTTTGAAAAGATTAATCAAACCAAGTTTTAGCTTTGATTTTTAAAATGTGTTCAAAAGTTAATTCTTAGTTTGAATTGTAAGCATAGTGGCAAGGCAGTTCTCTTTCCTGCGATGTAAGTCTGCCCCATTTTGCACATGCAGGATGAACAGAAGTCGAAAGGCTAACAAGAGAGAAGATGACAGTGCTATGATGTCAGCATTGAGCCTTTATATGGAATCTGATATTATGGAGGAAGGGTAATTAGAGCTTTTAGCCTGGACACAGCTTTGAAGAGATGCAGTATGTGTGTGTACATGTGTCTGTGGGCGGCTGGGTGGGAAAAATGTGAAAATACTATTGGCTGTAGGAACCATATTCTTGAAAAGTAGGGCTCAATCTAGCACTATTACTTGTGACTATCTCTTAAAATGCTTACTCAAGAAAAAAAGAAGGAAAGAAAGGAGTTACTTTCTTTTTCAGGGTTCAAATTTCAGGGTTATAATTGAAAGCTCTGTGGGACTCTGACATGGACATGCAGTTCTGCTGTTCCATTCTCAAAATATTTCAGTGGCACATTCAAAATATTATTCTGTGTAACAAGAGGGAAAAAAAATGGGTTTATTTGTCTTTATTTTGATATCTCTCATACATGTGCACTGAAATTGCTTGGGAGTAAAAAGTATATGTTTGCTTCTTTGGAAAACTGGAGCAAGCATACACAGGCACATTTCTAGTAGATACAGATGGCAAAGTAAAGCATAGGTTCTCAAAACTTCCTTTGTCTTTCACTAGTCCATCTCCCACAAAGGTATAAAAACCAGCCTATTATCATTATACAAGCAAAATAAATGGAGGTGCAAGTTTATTTCCTTGCCTTTTTTTATATAGCATCCAATGTCACCAGTGGTGAGATTCAATTTTTTTAAACTACCGGTTCTGTGGGCGTGGCTTGGTGGGCGTGGCAGGGAAAGGATACTGTAAAATCTCCAGTCAGAGGTTGTATTTGCTGGTTCTCCGAACTACTCAAAATTTCTGCTACCGGTTGTCCAGAACTGTTGAGAACCTGCTGAATACCACCTCTGAATGTCACCTTATCTGTTGATTTGCTGGCTAGTTAGGCATTACTGAACATGACCTAATCTCTGTTATAAATAGTGGCATTTTAAGAGAAATCTGCCATAATTGTTTTCAGCCAAATGAAGAATGCAAGATAATTTATCTGATATAAAAATGGAGAAGTTATATTTTGCATAACGTGTTTCTGAATCATATGAATATATATATATATTTACCATTGTGGTTAGGGTAGAAACTTCTGAATTTATTCTTGAATATGCCTCTACTTCTTTCAGTATAATTTCTTGCCTTGTGCTTGCAGTACAATGGAACTTAATTGGCCCGACTGATGAGAAAATAAATCCATTAAAAATTCCTTTTTTTGTAAAGTTATACTGAAATATATTTTTTTAATGAAGTAATTAGAAGTTTTGATTGAAAGTACACTTTTCCTTCTGAATGCTTCATCTGATTCCTTTTTTTCTTTCAAGTTTTGATATGGAAAAACTATGTCGTTTCACGATGTCTGTAAAGAAGAACTACCGTCGAGTGCCCTATCACAACTGGAAACACGCCATCACAGTTGCACATTGCATGTATGTTATTCTTCAGCACAACCACAGGACTTTCACAGACTTAGAAGTAAGTGTATATTTCCCCCCAACATTATCAAATACAAAGTAGAAGTAAAAGCTGCAGAAACCGTTTTGAAAACAGGACAGGTTTGTTTCAGGCCAGATCTGCTTTTTACAGCTGTAGAAGAATCCCCATCACAATTCCCCCCTCCCCAAAATTTTTTTTTTGCTCTTGGAGCGCAGCCTTTTTTCCACTATGCAAATAAACAGAAATAGTTTACTCATCAAGGGCCTCTTAGGGAAATGTTTTCTCATATAGGGCAACCTGCCACCAAGACTTGCTTTGGGCAGTGTGGCTTTTATTTTTGCTTCTGTGACTATTATCCAAGTGAGAGTTCTGATACTGTCTTGTTCTTACAAACCAGATCTGTTTTACAGGATTAGTCTATTTTATTTGGGCTTTATAGAAATGTTGACACATTTCTGATGTAAATGAGACTGAGACTTGGTGGTGCAGTGGTTAGAATGCAGTACTCTGCCCACAGCCAGGATTCTATCCTGACCGGCTCAAGGTTGATTCAGTTTTCCATCCTTCTGAGCTCAGTAAAATGAGGACCCAGATCATTGGAGACAATAAGGTGACTCTGCAAACCCCTCAGAGAGTGTTGTAAAGCATTATGGGGTGGTATATTGCTATTGTGAAATGGAAAAAAGGATCCAGATGTTTGGATATCTTTGTAACAAATAAGTTGTCATATCTACAGTGTATTCACTCAACTAGATAAAAGATGAAGAAATATATAGAATGAATGGCTTGGGATAATAAAGAATAACAGCAACAAATTAAGATTAACAGTTGAAACCAATCTAAGTTTTTTTACAAGAGTTTTAAAAATGAATCAACTCCATGAAAGACTGATCTATGATTGTGGGTCTCTTGGTGCTCTCTGTGCTTGGTGGTTTTCTTGCTGGTGTTTCATTACCAAACTAGGTAACATCAGCAATACTAATGAAGTGTGACTATTAACCGAGAAAGACAGGATATGGTCTTGTTTCTAATGATACTTCAAAACAATATGGAAAATACTCTAACAGTTTTTAAGTATTATTCTTTGGAAATGGAGGAAAACATATGAAGTATAAACTCTCTTAGTTTCAGATGTCAAGCTTAGATTATTAATTGCACTTCTGCGTTCATCCATTGGGAGAATCTTATATTAAATTGATGTAAGGATATTTGTAGTGAGAGATATTGCTAAGAATTTCATGTATCTGGTGAAGGATATTATACATCATAATTCCTAGACATAATTCATTGTATTTTTTTCCTCCCCAATCTTATACAAAGTGAAAGTAGACTTTGTTTGTTTATTATTTATTCAGGATACCAGGTTGTTTGCCATAGGTCAGAATCTTGTACCTACTTTCTCTTATAATTGTTCTCTTTCTCCTCTCCCTCTTTGATAAAATGTTACAAATTTTGCCTATTTATTCTGTGTTTTTAGAAATATGCTTTTTTTTTTTTTTTGCAATATTAGCCCAATTCCAATTGCAGCCTGCTTTTCCCTACCCACTTTCCCTGGGTTGCAGTAGAGAAAATGGGCTGGTTGACTTCAGAATCCCAGCAGCCGATGCCAGATTTCTGGGGATTGGAGTGATGATCTTTTCAGAAAAAAGAACCCACTGCTGGTGAAGGACTCTGCTTCATTGGACAGCTACTTTATTTTCTTCACCCGAGAGACCGACTAAATGGCTTTAATGAAAAGGAATTAATTCAGCTGCCTTCAGAACAAATAATAATTATGAAATGTTATGTTTTATTACTACACTGAATTAGCACAGTTCTCAGAGTAGATTGCAGGATTTCACTTGTCCCATTAGAAGATGGAGTACAACATCATTTCTTTTGTTCTCAGCAACAGCCAGTTATTTGAGGTGGGAAGTGCACAGGAAAATGCATACCTCTATTCATGCAATTTTTGTCCATTCCTTTTTGGCATATCAGTGCTAATCCTCAAAAGTATTCCATGAAGTTAATTTTATGGTTGTTGTTGGACTGGAGAACTGGGATTCAGCAGAAGCCAGTACATTAAATCAACTTCTCAGTTTAATGATGACCCTCCGGTTATTATAGTACGTCAAGAAGGAAGAGCACCTGAATAATGATAAAGAATAAGGAAGCAACATGAAGATCTAACCAAATAAATTTATTATTTAATCAACTTATAAAAAAAGTCATTGGTTAACAATCATTCGTTCAGCAGCCATTTGAAATTATAATGGTGCTGAATGAATGGCATTTATGACTCCTTGAAGTACCAGCCATCCCAGCACCCTTGAGTTGATATGATCATGATCCAAGTGCTTGGCAACTGGTTCACGCTTATGACAGCTGCATCATCCCACAATACATGATTCCTATTTGCAAGTTTTCCTGAAGATTTTCATAAGTCAATGGGGAAACCTACAGGGAAGATTGCAAGGTGCTCCTTCACTCATACGGCTTCTTTTCTCTTGAGGAACATGGCTACAGACTATGAGATTCCAGGGATCTTCATGGCATGTGGGTCCCTATAGAATTCCCTCCTGCCCACAGTGGCTTCCTGCATACCCTCCCTCCCCTGGCAGCAGCCACCTGTGGCTGTGCCTCACTTTTACTGCAGCATTCACTTTGCACTTGTTGGTCTGCTTCTGGATCTCTTGAGACTTGCAACTTACTGCTGGTTTCTATTTGTTTGAAGCCAGGAGGAGTTGTGAGGAGGTTCTCACTTAATGACCTGTGATCCCCACTTAATGATGGCAACATTGCCGTTGCTAAGCTGTGCTTTTGCATTGCTGAGCAATGGAAAGTCTAGTCCCCATGATCACTCACGGTTAAGCAATGACTACCTTTTCCTTTACAGCTCTCTCACAATTGCAAATTTAGGGCAGCGCACACAGGATTAAAATTAAGCTAAAACATAAACATGATGAAATAATGACCAAAGACAAGCCAACTTCAATAATAAAATGCATGAAATCCTAGTGACAGGCTCACTTAACCTCCAGACCCTTGGCCTGAGGGAAAATGCAGGTGTTCAATGACATATAAAATGCTAGCAGGGAAATAGTCATGTGTCTCTTGTATTATTAAACCAAGATACAAATATAGCTCAGACACCTGGTGAAGGTCTGGATCTTAGTTCTAGAGTACTTGCAAAATAAACAGAAAATTACATCGTTAATCCATGACTTCTCCCAGGTAGCTAACCTGGGATGATGATGATGATGATGATAATAATAATAATAATAATAATAATAATAATAATAATAATAATAATAATAATAATAATAATAATAATAATAATAATAATCTCCTCCTCCCTCCTCCTCCTCCTCCTCCTCCTCCTCCTCCTCCTCCTCCTCCTATCTCTTGTCTGATGCAACTGATGATCTGGCTGAGTATAATAAATTCCCTCTTGTTTTTTTTTTAACTTTTTAAAATACATTTTTATTAAAAACTGTTAGCTTATTATAAAATACAGATAGAATAAACTACCTCTTATGGCAGAATGTAACACTTTAGGCTAATTGGCTGGGAATCATTGATATTTATCATGTAGGTTTTTAGTCATCCTATCTCCAAGTGGCTCACAAGCAAAAAGAAAATAGAATAACACGGTACCAATATAATATTTAGGGGGGAAAAGAATTATAAGAAAACCTAAACATATTTTTATCAATGCTGATTATTCATAATTACAGCACCGCCAATCATTCCAGGTACAACTCATTTCCAAATCATGTATTTTATATATTAATGGAATTAGTAAAGTGTCTGGCCTAGTAGAGAGTGACATCTAGTGGTATAAATTTAACTTGAAGATCAACTTCCTATCTGTTTATTTTTCTAGCGAAAAGGTCTTCTTGTCGCCTGTTTATGTCATGACCTGGATCACAGGGGTTATAGCAACAGCTATCTTCAGAAATTTGATCATCCATTGGCAGCACTTTATTCCACCTCAACCATGGAACAGCATCATTTTTCTCAGACAGTGTCTATACTGCAGGTAATTCATTGCACTCTATTTTTATGGCTAAGATTTAGAAAACTAGAAGTAGAAAATCTAACTGCAGGAAGTTTGCTTAGATTCTCTATGTGGACATTTCCCCTTTTAATATAGCAAATCTGTTCTGCCTTTAAGATAGTCTATTTATTTCACAATTAAGAACAGGGTATGTTTTTTCTAAAATAAATAAAAAGTGCAAAATTCAAAGTTTGAAACCCAGAGAAAAATATTATGTTAAGGGTCAGGATTTTTTGAATTGAAAATATGATGTATTAAAATTGTAAAACAATCTTAGGAAGACTTCAGGTGGAAAAGAAAGTTTGTCGTCGTTTTCCTATCAAGCTTATATCAGGCAAAATGACATTTAAAAAAAGAAAAAAATCTTCCATTCATCCAAATTCAAAATGGTGATTTCTAATCGTGCCTTAGGTAGGATTTCATGCTTTAGACATGAAAGCCACCTGGATGACTTTGAGCCAATCACTCTCTCTTATCCCATCCACCTCACGGGGTTGTTTTGTGGGAAAATAGGAGGAGGAAAGCATATTATGTATGTTTGCTGCCTTCAGGTATTTATAAAGTAATAAAGGCAGAATTTAAAAAATCTAATAAATATCTACAGGTATCAGAAAGGATGTCATATTGAAAAGAGGGTAGAAATATTTAGAGTTTATTTAGAAGATAGGATAAAATGGAAAAGTGTAATAAGCTGACAGCATTAGGTGGAGAAAGTTGAAATTGTCCTAGATAGAAAGAAATACCACAGCGCATAAATGAACATTTTATCAAGGTTTAGTTTTTGGTTTCAAATGATCCCAACAAGAATTGAATACAAAATTAAATGATTGGCAGAAACAATTAATTATGTGCCATCTAATAAAAAAATCTAAAGGTAAAATCTCACAAGATTTTGTAAAGATCAGAATTGACTGGCAATAGCAATTTTATTATTGTGCTGTTGAATAACGGATTTGATGATAGAAACATCTGATTAGCTTGATCCAGAGTCCCAGAGAGGCTCCAGCTGGAGAGCATTAGCTGAGTCAATTACACCAGACTCCAGCTGGGACTGACTAGATCAGCTGGAGAGCACCTATAACTCCTATCAGAGTCAGGGAAAAATTGAAGTCAAAGCCTGCTGATCACCAGTCTACCCCAAAAATGATCCTGTTGGGAGCATCTAGGAATTGATGGCAAACAAGAGGGTGACAAATGATAACATCCCCCTAGCAGTCCCAAGGGTGCTTTTTCTGGAGGCAACTGGACTTTCTTGTTTTTTCTTTGAAGACGTTTAGCTCCTCATTCAAGAAGCTTCTTCAGCTCTGACAGGATAGTGGGGAATGGAAGGATTTATATTCCTTGCAGATAGCTGGTAATCTGCATCCTTTTAGAAGGTTGTTGAAGTGCTTGGAGGTTTATCTGTGTCCTTGGGATCACCTGAGTAGTGCTCCTGGTTCCTGTAGTCTGCAATTTTTTCCTTCTGGAAATCCACTCCTACTCCCACACCATTCAAAGGGTGTTCATCCCAAATTGTATAGCTAAGAGTAGAACAACCCCCTAGTAGAAACCTGTGGTCAGGGATATTTCTATCAAGTGGTGAAATTTGCAGCAGGGTTAGGGTTGGCTCATGACCCTAAGAAGACCAGTTTGTATGCAAGTCAGATGCACAGATTCAACCCAATGGTAGTAAATTACTACCCGAAAAAAGAAGAGTTATACAGGGAGGAATGGAAATCCCTTGGTTACCAGACTGAGGGGAAAAAGAAACTCAAACTGGCTGGCTAGCTTATTTCAACATCAAATTTCTGATAGCCACCCAGGATTGATACAAGAAAAAAAAATATGGAGAAGAAGATAATCAGCTATGTTGTCACAAAGACTAAAAACTGAAAGGAAAATTTACGTTTCTCACCCTTATTAAGAAACTCAGTTGCTAGCAAAGCAGCTGAGATCATATTCCCTATCTGCACACTTGGCAAGTGTTGAAGATGTTGATTTAGAATATTCCCCAGAAAGTGATCTTAGACTGAAAGATAATGGGCCTTAAAATGAACTGAGTTAATTGACGCTAAAGACAGCAAAAACAATTTGGTAGAAAACATTTTTAAGCTTTTCTTCATGTTTATTGTAGTGTTTAAATGGAAATGGAAATCAGAAAGGAAAAGGGAAAGGGGTAAAAGAAAAAAAAAAGAATGACTTTTGTCTCTTGTTGATGCAGGAGAATACAAAATACAGTCAGTTGCCACTCAACTTTTTGCTTTACATTCCTAATAGATACAAACCATTTCTATAGCAACAAAGTTATTTTAGTCATCAAAACCGAAGATCAAATTCCCCTCCCCAACAAAGTCCAAAAGTAATTTCCAGGTGGAAACAAGGTCTTCTGGATAAGGTTTTCTCTTCAGTTAATTTTGTCATCTCTGCCAACTTTGCTTCTCTTCAATTAATTTTGCCATCTCTGCCAACTCCATCACATTTTTCACCCTTTCTTCTATTGTGGGAATTGAGCTGTATTTCCATTTTTGCGCATATATAATAACAAAGCTCAAAATTTTCTTTCAAATTCTTTATAAAATGGTCCTTAAAGGAAAATGTCAGGTTTCAATTTTATATTTGATTTAATAATCTTTTATTTATTTTATTTTATTTTTATTTTATTTTATTTGTCAATCACTTACAAGATAATAGATATAAGTATATACATAGTTGAATACATGAAATGGGTACATATAAGAAAAATAAAAGAAACAACAGGACAGGGATGGTGCGCTTATGCATGCCCCCTACAGACCTCTTAGGAAAGGGGTGAGGTCAATAGTAGACAGTCTAAGGTTAAAGTTTTTGGGGTTTGGGAAGGAAACCATGGAGTCAGGTAGAGTATTCCAGACATTGACCACTCTGTTGCTGAAGTCGTATTTCCTGCAATTAAGTTTGGTGCGGTTAACCTTGAGTTTGTATCTATTGTGTGCTCTTGTGTTGTTATGGTTGAAGCTGAAGTATTCATTGACAGGTAAGTCATTGCAATGTATGATTTTATGTACCTAACTTAGATCAGACCGAAGACGGCATAATTCAAGGTTTTCTAGGTCTAGAATTTCAAGTCTGGTGGCATAAGGTATTCTACAATGAGTAGAGGAGTTGCACTAAACACTCTAATCACACTAATCAATTAAAACAATAAATCAATTAAACCATTAATAAATTATTTTATAGAAATTGATTATCTAATCATTGATATAGGTAATGAGTTAGAAAAGTTGTAAGTTTTGAGGTAATGAATTAATCAGTGTTTGATTAAAGTAATGAGGTAGTATTGAGAGTCTGCAAGGAAAGGGTTAATTGTTTTACTAGCAGCTGTTATTTACTGGGTGGGAGGAATTTATTGCTCTGATGGCTGCTGCTATTATGCTGTAAACAATAGGCTGTAAAAGGATGTTCGAAAGCACGCTGGATTATTGAAAGAGAGCAAAACTCGCTGAATTAAAACACTTTAACTACAATCAATATGTCTCTGAATAAGATTGTTTTCCAATAGTTTCCCAAAGTTCTTCAAGTTGAGTAGTAGTAAAAATACAGTCCAGAAGTTTGGGTTAACCAATCCAATCTGTCCTTTACTTTTAAAATTACTTCTAGCTGCAATATCTTTTTTTCTTTATTAAATCTGATGGTTACTCCCAATCGTTAATTGCAGCTAATTTCCTCCTTTGAGTCCCACTTTCCAAGGAAAATTCCACTGCAGAAATTGGAGTGATTCTTACCAAGACTAAGCACTCTGTTACAAGATCTTTCCTTTCTTTTTCACTTCCGTCTCAGCTGCCTTCCCGGCTTCGATTCAGCCATGCTGGCGGTTCTCTTTTTAGTTTGGATGGAGTGGTTTTCTTCGGGTCAGTCGAGGAGACTCTCCTCTCCTCATGACCACCCAAGCATCCCTCTTCCTTTACCACCCGTCCAGGGTGACTTCTTCAAAACGCTGTCCCAACATTTCTTTGCTTTGTCACAAGTGTACCAGAGATGATAAAACATACTTTCTACTTTCATTTTATTGTGATAACAATAAAAATAACTAGGAACTGGTTTAAGTGTTGTTTTGGTTTTTTGGCTTATGCTCAAAACTTACAACAGACTCATCACATGTTTTCAAAATTCTAAATCTGTTTACCACTTTAAAATGTCCTATGTCCTTAAAGGTTGATGTATATAATTGTTTCTTTGAATGCATATAGGTAAATCCAATGTCTTGTTTTAATAGCTACTCTATAGGCCCAATATAGACTTAAAACAAGGTTTAAATTATTCACAGCAATATCTTTGTATGCTTTACTTTTTTTTCTAGCTGGAAGGCCACAATATTTTCTCTAATTTGAATTCCAATGAGTATGAACAGGTCTTGGAAATTATCCGCAAAGCCATTATTGCTACAGACCTTGCTCTGTACTTTGGAAACCGAAAACAACTGGAAGAGTTACAACAAACAAGATCACTGAATCTTAAAAACCAAGCACACAGGTAAAATACAAGTGAATATGTATGGTTTGAAATCTCAATCATATTTCCTTGTTTTGAAGGCTAAACATTTAGCTTCCTGTATTTGGCTACACAACTAGTCTAATATATAAAACGTTCTGAGGACTGTGCACTAAACCTTCATAAAGGAATCAATCAAGAGTTATTTTATTGTTAGTATATATTCAGCAGTGCATTCAGGAACTTTCTGATAATTTTGAGTTTGGAGTATGGTTGTGCAGTAGTTTAGAATGCAATATTATGGCTAACTCTGCATTCCACTGCCAGGAGTTCGATCTTGACTGGCTCATGGTTGACTCAGCATTTCATCCTTCCAAGGTCAGTAAAAAATGAGGGCCCAGATTGTTGGGGGCAATATGCTGATGTTGTAAATTGCTCAGAGAGTGCTGTAAAGCTCTGAGGAGCGGTATATAAGTCTAAATGCTATTGCTATTTTTATCTGTTCACAGTCTTAGTGCCAAAGACAATCTAAACTTCTTTCTGACAAAGGCAGTAGTTAATCACTGATCTTTCCAATCTCAGGTAGTTCCAACCTTTTAATGTACCTCTTAGACAATGACGTGCTCCACTAAGTACCTACCTTAATTATTACTGAAATTCAATCACACTCTGGACTAAAGAATTTTGAAGTTACCTGAAAGTCTGAGGCTTAGTCATGGGAAAAAGAAGTTGACAAAGAAAAATTATTTATAGTGCTACAATGTGTGTAAGATTGAATTTTATATAAAATTGAAGCATTCTGGAATTAATATGTTTATCTTTTATATTGTACCATTTTATTTTGAAATACGCCACTTGATAACCAAACAGGTTGATTGTATTTATTTGTTAAGGTGTATATAGAGTTGATTCAGGATAATATATTTAATAATAAAATACAGGATGGTAAAGTAAGCATAAATTATATTATGTTGCCTGTTGAGATTTTTTTCTTGTAGACTCTTTGATGGGTCTGGATTACTTTATTCTATACTATTTATTAATGCTCTGTTTTTAAAAATATTTATATATAGCAATTGTCATCAGTGCCACCTCTGTCCATTTTTCCCTTTTAACTGTGCTGATGATGGCCACTATTCAAAATGGAAAATGCTGAATTATTCTTGATAAAAATAAAAGAGAAAGCAAGACACCCAACAGCAATTCGTATTGCAATTTGGATCAATGCTTTGATAAAGTTAGGTTAGCAAAATGCAACTGCATATATGTATTTCAATCATGAGAATGTCATTAGTTTTACAGATCCACCTCAATTTTTATAGCTTTGCTTGGCATATAACATGGACTGTATGGGTAATTATTTTTAGAGGCTATATAATAGTATAATAAAATATTTTGCATAATAAGTTAGATGTACAATAAAAATAAAATTTTTAAGTTCTTCAGAGATCTATAGCTATACAACATCAGATTAGCAAAAATGTGTCAAAGTCAATAAAACATCACACAGGTGAATATGAATCCAAGATTCAAGGATGTTTTATCACACAGTCATTGTTCTCTTATTTAATACTGTTTCATACTGCTTAGGCAATTTTATGCTATAATATATTTGAGTTGGTATGAAACTACAGTAACCAATTTTGTTGCTTTTTTATCTTCCCTTTCGGCAGCTAATGACTAGAGTCTTTTTGGTGGTATGATATGCCTTTGTGGAAGTATTTTTTTCCAAATTATATTTACCAGATGCCTTTATTGTTACCTTCTTGTTCTGAAAAAGCATCTGTTAGGTTCTTGAATGGTTTTAATAGCATTATCTTTAGCACTGAGTATGCTATTATTTATTTTTTCTTTGTGTTTTTTATCTGAACTGATCTGTTTTACCTTTGAATCAAGATTTTTTTCAATATCAATTGTTACTTATAGGATATATTTGAAAAGGCAAATAATTGTTTCAGCTACACAAGTTATTATATTCCAGGGATCGCGTGATTGGCTTGATGATGACATCTTGTGACTTGTGTTCTGTGACAAAATTATGGCATATTACCAGACTGACAGCCAATGATATATACGCAGAGTTTTGGGCTGAGGTTTGTGCATTTATTTCACCATTGATTCATTTCCATATCTATCTGTAGACACTTGAACAGAAAATTAAAATTGATTGGACTATTGGAACTATTGATGTTATTTGTGTATTCCTTTGTTTGTAACTGAGAGATCACCTGGCTCCAAACAACTCTGAGTAGCTTGTATTTTAAAAGCAGGAACAATTAAAAAAAATTAAGAAACTGTTCATAGACACCAAGTATATCTGCATAAGAACTTAAAGTTTGTCTTCAGAATTCTGCCTTTTCTCTCCATTATTTATTTAATATCTTTAATTTTTATTATTGGGAGCTGAATATTTAAGAAATAAATGAATTTATTTTTCTTTCAGGGTGATGAAATGAAGAAGTTAGGTATTCAACCTATACCTATGATGGACAGAGATAAAAAAGATGAAGTTCCTCAGGGTCAGGTAAGTCTAAAATAGGTTTTGAATAGATTTAATTTGCATATATGTATCCATTATTTAAGTATTGCTATGCTTACTTTTTTATTGATTTTCATTCTTTTAAAAAATAAACCAGAACAATGTAATAAACTCTTCATAATTCTCAATAGACTAAACATTTTATTTATTAATTTTTATGCCACCTATCTCCCCAATAAGGTGACATTTTTTTCAGCATTAATGTGCTGATTTGGTGATACTATTAAACAATTAAATGATCCAAATTACTTACCCTTAAAAATAGGGAAAGTAAAAGGAAAGCCTATATTTATTAATTGTGATCAACTAGGTATATCTGGAGTTCTAATATGATGCCTTGTAAAATGCAATGTTAGTTATTGATTTGGTGGTGAATAATATTCACTCTACAAATCCATAGCTATGAAAAAAGAACATTGATAGCTTATTAGCTTCTTAGGCTTAGAAAGAGCTGAAAAGCACTGTGAATCTGTATATAAGTCTAAGTGTTATTGCTATTTATAAAATGTAGAAGAGAATATAGAAGAATATATGACAGTCTTTTAGCAAAGGAACTGTTGCAAATTTTGAGCTGAATAATATTTGACTAATAGTGATTTTTTTATTTTTTTCAAGATTGGGTTCTATAATGCTGTAGCTTTGCCCTGCTATAGTACACTTGCACAGATCCTTCCTCCCACAATGCCACTCCATCGAGCCTGCAGGTAAATATAAATTTGACTTGAATGGTCAACTAAAAGCCCCTAAATAATCTTATTTCTACATATGGAGGGATATTAAATGATTGTTTCTACTTAAAAAAATCTTCAGAACTGTAAAAACTGGAGAAGAGGGATGTACCATATAGCAGGTGCAACAGACTAATAGAGTTAGAAGGGCTATTTGTTTTAAAAGAGGGCCTCTTAATTTCTTTAATTTTACCAATAGAAGAGAATCTGTATAGCTCAGAGTTGAACTATGGAATATGTGGTGCTCTTTGAGCTTGGATGTTTGCTTGCACATTTTTTCTGGGCATTGAATATGTTACCTAGTCTAGAGAACCAATCTAGAACTAAGGATAAATTTCCTGAAGAACAATTAATCAATGAACAATTTGCTTCCAGAAGTTGCGAATGCTCCAACACTGGAAGTTTTAAAGGAGAGATTGGACAACCATTTGTCTAAAATGGGGTAGCCTTTCCTGCTTGACCAGGGTGTTGAACTACAGGACTTCCAAGGTCCCTTCTAACTCTGTTATTCTGTAACAAAATGTCTGCAAGCAAACAATCAATCACCAATAATCACTATGTTTTGGGAATTTCTGATTGCCCTTCTTGTTGTTTTAAATTTCTAAATAAAAAACAGCAGTGAATGCATTAATCTACCATCATAGTTTTGTTTAGAGGTTGCAGACAAGATGAAAGGGAAATACTAGGCAAAGAAACTTTGAATGTATGCAACATTAGTAGATTAGTGATTATAAAGCAATGCTGATGACATTTTGTGGCCATAGTAATGAGATTACTATAGCCAGGGGAATAAAGGCACACTTTTTCAACTTGATATTAAACATTCAGTAATTAACAATACAGTTGTCATACTCCTCAAATTGAAAGCCCAGATACGAGAGCTCAATGGTCACAATCTGCCTCTGTGAAAGAGGAGCTTGTATCAGATGAAATCATGACATCCCCTTTTACAACTGTTTTCTGTATACTGATACATCAATAAAATATCTGAAAAGTGAGTAATTTTTTCCTCTTTCTCCAGGGAAAATCTCAAACAATGGGAAAAGGTGATACGAGGGGAAGAAGCTTATGGATGGATACCCTCCCAATCCAGTAATTCTGACTCCTTCCCTGTGAAGATTGTTGACTGATCCACATTTAAGGCTTTTTATTCTACAATTTTTAGCCTTTTAAAACTCTGCACATACAAACTTTGGGAAGGCTGAGTGGAAATTTCTTTTCCTCGGTGATACAATGTGAACACAAGATTCAACTATTCAAGCAAAAGTCGGCTTGTAAATATAAAAGACTGGCTTTTTAATGGGCTATTTTGGTGAGGCCTTAATTTCAAAATGATTGGACTGGGAAGGCTAACCTAGGCTTGGTTTTAAATTGTGTCTTTGTGGTAAGGAGGTTTCACTGGTACTTTTACATACTATTACACAATACTGTGATTGGCTTAAATAAGCAGGTTCACCTTGGGAAGTCTAGACTGTAATAGGACATTTCCACACTGATATGGTAAATGTTCTTGTTTGATCTTTGAACTCCAGAAGAAAATCTCTGGGGCAGAAACTGAGTTTACAGTACTTGAATTTATCTTGCTGCAAATGGGAGGTTTAATTTCCAGATCTTAGTCTCCAAAAATTATTTGATTAGCATCATGAAGCAACTACTTTATTGCACCCATTAGACATTGGGAAAAATATATCAGTGTTTCTTTAGTGATTTTGTAATTTAGGGAAAATGTCTATTTCTACCCTGGAAACAGAATATTTACCTCTTGTTGTAAGTATCACATTAGGTACCCGGACCCATCTTTTCAATAATAGGTTGAATTTCAAATGTGGTAGTGGAAATCTGTCAGGAAAAGCTAGTCATTGTTTAAACAAATATTAAAGATGGATGCCTCCAATTCCCAGCTAGTTCACAAAAAATAGGACCTTTCGGACATAGTCATAATCTCCAGAAGTCATAATAGCAATAGCACTTAGACTTATATACCGCTTTATAGTCCTCTCAAAGCGGTTTACAGAGTCACATATTGCCCCCAACAATTTGGGTCCTCATTTTACCCACCTCGGAAGGATGGAAGGCTGAGTCAACCTTGAGCCTGGTGGGATTCAACCTGCCAAATTGCAGTAGGAGTAGCTTGCAGTACTGCACTCTAACCACTGTGCCACAGCGTCCTTAGTAGCTTCTGTGTTGCTCATTAGCACCAGGTAGGCTCTGTTCTACCTTTCACTTTGAATCTCAATTTACCCAAAAACCTTTGAAACAAATTGTCTAGTCTTGTAACCTGTTGCCTGTGGAACAAGAAAGCTGATACGTTAAAACCATTGCTCTTACATACTGTGAATGAAGTCTGTATTGATACTGGCCACAATTTTGCACATAATTTCATTATGTGACATATCTGCATATATGTTGGGCTGTACACACTTTGAAAATGTGAAGTAGAGAGAAAGAAATGTTATAAACCTTAGATGAGCAACAGCACCTCTGAAACTAGAATCAGCCTTCCTTGTGAGCTTGAAACAAGTTGTGGCTGCATTAAGTTGAAGAAATTGGCTTCTTAAAGGGGCAATGTCTTTTTTCTCCCAGGCATCCTGAAAAAAGTTAAGTTATTTTAATGGATAGGGGAGAGAAGCTGTGCTCCTAGGAGGCCCAAAAGAGCTTCTTCCAAATTAGCTTTGAACCATGTACAGTCCTAATGTCTATACCTCTTTGCAGAACTATATTTGCAAATATGTTAACCTTAATCTAGTTTTAGACAATGTATCAATAAGCCATGAGGTTTAATCCTAGCACCACTGACCTCAGTGTGAACACCTCTATTGACTTGAATGGAAATCTCCCTCTCTTTCTCTGCCTCTTTGTTTCTCCCTATCTTGGTAGGAGAGTCTTCCTGCTGGAGTAGGCTTCATTCATATACTTGATATAGCATTTAAATGGGTCTATCATATAGGCCTTCTCGGCAAAACCTTACTTACACATCACCATTGTATGCCCGATTCCAACATTATGCTCCAAATGCAGACATGTGTGGGATCCATAAGCTTTCATGCATCATGTGACAATGGTCCAAACATAACTATCAAATGCTAAAAGAGTCAAACGAAAGAAAGTATTGGAAAGCAAATAGTTGATTTTATAAACTGAGGTATGGATCCTAAAATGGAAAATACCTGTTTGTTCCTTTTCTGCTTTTCATGCATAAGATTACCATGGCTACCTCTCTGGAATATAATTGTATTTTAGCTGATTAATTATGAACAATATTATACAAGTTATTCTGTGCCAGTTCAATGTCATTTTAATTAATTATTTTATTGGTGTGGATCCAAAGAATCTGGGTTACAACTGAGCACATACAATAGAGATGGGGAAACCTAGTAGCATGGGTGGTGGTGGTGGTAGTTATTTCCACTATTGGAATATTGTTATTTATAAATGTGCACAATCTGGTTAGAAATATAATTGCACAAAAACACTAGGGCTTTTAGCATATGACTAATTTGTAGATTTTAGTTTTGTGCCCCAACAGGTATTTTGAAAGATGTAGGTTCTTGGGGGAAAAAAGCTTTCTCTTGCCTAAGCTTCATGGTATTAAGCTTGCTCACTTTCATCATTATCCAGATATTACTGTGTGACACAACCAAGGAAGTATTAACAAAAGCATACACCAAATATTAATGCATTTGGTTTATCTGAATAACTGTGTGTATGAATACATAATGCACATACACAATATGTGTGTTTGTTGGATAGCACATCATAAGAACTAGCTAGTAGAGTATTAGAAAAGCACTAAGGGAAACGTTTGACATAGCTGACCTGGGGATGTTGGCTTGTCATATGGTAGATTGGTCTGGTTGATTCAGCCTATCGCCCTCTACATATCCTATAGGTTATGTAGCATGTATAGTCCCTATTCCCAGTCATTGCACACGTGACTACATTGTAACGATTATGAAAAAAGGCTGGCCAGACATCAGATTGCCATCAAGCAATCAGCAGAGGTCTTTTACAAATATTTGTTTTTCAGAATGTGAACTAACTTTAATTTACTATATTGATTCTCTTCAGCATCTGTTAACCCCCTTTGGATATTTTCTACACTTAACCATTAACGCTGTCATCCCAGGGTCAGTTCCTAGGGTCATAGGATTTTAGCTTCAATTATCTTTAATATTTGTTTTTTGTTCCAGCCCAAAGTCTGTTTCATCAGAACTGAAATATGAAAGTATGTCAAAGATACAATACTGCCAGGAATAAGTTTATGAATGTATTGCATATCTAGTGAAGTATACCAGTAGGTATAACTTTTTAATTGGGACTTTGTTATATGAAAATAAGTTTGTTGTCCCAAGTTATTTTCTTAGTTCGAACTGCAACTTAGGATACTTCTGCATCTTTATTTATTAAATTACCTAAATTATTTTCAGGTTCTCTATGCTGATTATGATTTGTAGAGGTAATATAAAAAATCATACAAGTTACAAGTATTAATGTTGGTGTTGAACAACAACAAAAATAAATTATTGTCTACTTTAGAATCTTGCACCAAGCTGTAACAGATGTGAGAAAAGAAAATCTTAATCTTTTTAAAAATACCATCACAATTTTCTTGGTAAAGAAACTTCACTCTCCCACCTGATCTATTCTCTAGATGAGATCCCCTTATAATTTGATACTCTCAGTAAGAATATAGAGGAAAAACTGTTGACTTCTATTTTTATATTTCTTTTACAAAATGAGAAATGTTTTCTAAGAAACGATTCATGAATTATATGTCCTTAAGATACTATACACAGTTTGGGAGAAGGTGTCTAACCTACACACTTTCCCACTGTTTGGTCATTGTAAGAAATGAACACCATGATCAGTGCAATCATGTAAAAGTTCATTGTAAGTGGATTTCCAGAAGCTGAGTAAAATGTGATAAAGTTCTAAACAACATGTCCATATTGGGCATCTATTTCACTGCTGCGCATATTAAAATTTACCTTATCAGGGGTAAAGCAACTTAAAGCAGATCACAGAAATGACTGTGGTACCTTTATAAAACATAATATACATAATATGGTCAAATATTTTGCTTGGTAGAAATTGCACTGGTATGTTAAAAACTTTTAAGTGGGTAGCAATATTCCACTGTAATTATTGTCTAGTTTGTACTCTGTAGAACTGCTAGAAGAGTACACTACATAATTTTGAAATAAGGGACATAAAATATACAAATCAGTTGGCACATGGCATGCGGTATGGAGCTCAGGGGAACAATGATTCTACATAGATAACCAGAAACATTTTTATTTTCTGGTTAGTATTAGCATGTATGAGTTGTTTGTTCAGCCAGCACTAAAACTATAAATAATAGGTATGTCATTTTCTTTTGAAAAAATGCAGCAGGCCTGCAAAAAATCATAAAGTTCCCATCATCCTGCAGAAATTTGAAATTATGATGTAATTCTCACATTGTGCCACATATACAAGATGACTGCATTTGTTCAGAGAACAGAAATTCCTTTAACTGTTATTTAGAATTTTGCATTATAATTTGATAATCCAATCTAACAAAAACACATCATAATAATTTTATTCTAAATGTTACACTTGCTGACCAAAAACTGTGCTCAGTTAGAACATGAGGGTATACTCAATGCAAGTACTCAAAGCATTTATAATTAGTTTGTGGTAAATTTGATCCATGTATATCCAAGTTATACAGGGAACATACAACTTCAAGGCAACAATATCCACTACAATCAAGGAGTTGGGGAAGAGTGGTATGTGTGTATGTTGATGTATGTGTAAGAAAATACACACACACACACACACACATATGAATGATTGCTGAGAAATCTGTAAAAAGAAATACTCAAGTGCAATAATTTTAAGAGGTCTTAATTTTGCATTTATAAATTATAAATAATGTACCTGGTATGTATTTTTTCATGTATTCATTTGCAGTCTTTGTATTTTAAACAAACCCAAATCTTTATTATGTTTATATAATAGAGCATACAACCATTTATTATGATCCAAGTAAACTGTAAATACATTTGCAAAAAAAGAAAAAAAAACACCAATGGTCAGAATATATGCATATCTGGGGAGCCAATCATGAAATTTATTTCTGCTTTAACAGCTGGCTGTAGTGCAGCAAGGTATCTTCTGTGGATATGTAATTATAAATATATGTATCATATATAAAATATTTAGAGCTGTTCATAATTTTAATTCAATACTTATCTATATATAAATATAGATAAAACAGAAATGTTGTGAATATTATGGAATACAGATTTTTTTTAAAGAAAACCTTTTCATAATTTTCCTTATTGTTATTTATTATTTCTGGTGCTTAATGCAAGCATGGGCCTCTGCAGGGAGGGCAAGGGAGAACATTTTGGACACTCAAATATGTTCACATATACATGTATGTTGATCTACATACAGGGCAAAAAAAAAAAAGAGAACAGTTTTGGGAAGCAGATAAATGTGGCCAATAGGAAAAGCATATGAGTTTTATTTGAGTAAGGTCAGAGTTAGCTAATATTGTGGCTGCCTGTTCTGACACAGCTCTCAAACGTGACCAGCATGTTTTTAACTAAATGTTCCCTTTATTAGGAGCACACACACACACACTCAGCACTGCAGGTCCCAGATACAGTTACTAACAGTATTCAGAAATTCGGACTTTCAGTGGCTGATTGACAGGGAGATGAATAGTGGTCTGCCACACCTATTCGTCTCTGCCCCCTGCCTTTTATCCCCAGAGCTAGGGTGGGGCTTAGCTAGCAGCAGTGGCTTTTCCGCCCTGAGGAACGGCCCATAGATTCCCATCTGCCTTCTGTGCATCTGTACATCAGGCATGGGGCCCAGCTGTTCCTCTTCTTCCACATCAGCCACTTCCGGACGTGGGGGCTGTTTATTTTCCATCTGGGGACAGCCCAGGCTTCACCTCTGTCTCTATTTCTGACAGCTCCATTCCCTCTTCTCCCTCGGAACTCTTACTGATCCTTGATACTGGCCCCAACTCCCAGTCTGCCTCCTCATCTGATTTGGCTGCTGGAGGGGACGATGGCCAACAGGCCACAACACTACCAAGCTTGTCTTCCTCTATTACAACTTATGTGTTTAGGGCAGGAGGAAAGGAAAAACAAAGTAGTAAACAAAACACACCAAATACTAGATAGTTTGATCAGCTACCTTTCCCATCTCAGCTGTTCCAACAGAGTTTCCCTGGAGTAGATTCTGCCAATGGTTTGGGTATTTAAAGATCTTCTTTTAACTTGTTTCTGTTTTGTGTCTTTCAATCATTAGTCACTCTATCTCTCCCTGCTACTAGCTTCCTATCTTCAGTTAGGCCTCTGCTGTAGTTTTCCTGGAGATTTCTGGGAACCTGCATCCTATAGTCATCAATGGAATGGCTTCCTGTTCTGACAAAGGGAAATAGCATGTAGGAGCCTGTAGTGTATTTAAATAGAGACTTCTAGGGCGATGTTCCTATTGGCTAACAGAAGCAACGATACGATTGGTTAGTAACGTTAGTATCTAATTGGCCGCCTATAGCGGCGGGAAGTTTAACTAAATGTCATTGGTTGCGAGCCGTGGAGCAGCCGCTATAAAAAGGGCTGCTGCGGTTCGACTGCAGTTGAAGTTACTGTTTATTATTAAAGAGCTGAAGTCAACTCCGGTCTGCGAGTCTCTTTACTGGTGACAGAACAGAGCCAATCTGGGTCAGTCACCAGGACCAGAGTTTTTGTTTTTCGAGCTTTTGGACTCATGCTGGAGCCCATCTTCAGGGAACTTTTCTCTCGCCTTGCCAGGTCTGAAAGCTCGAGAGACAAAATGGCCAACCCAGATTGAAACCTACAACATTATCCTTGGACACATATCTTTGCCTTCATTTATGGAAATAACATGGGATATCAGACAATGGTTTGACATCCTCTCCCCTGGTTGGCCTCATTACATTAAACCTTTAACCAATCGCTTCCAAATGTTACTCATTCACTGAAACCATGAAGTTTTATCTTAAGAAGTACAGAAAGGGCTTGCTAATGCTTTGTTTTGGATTCCTAAAAATCCTAGTATTTTTAATTCCCAGATAGTCCTCCATGTAAATACTTACCCAGACTGACTCTGCGTAGCTTACAAGAACAGTCAAGGAGTTATCACCAACCAAGATTTTCAAAATGTTACACGAAAATAACCCTATAATAACCTGGTAAACTGTATAAACATTTGGAGATGTGTGAATACAAGTGTTATAAACTTTCTACTAGATACACTTTCACAGAACATATAAAACACACAGTAAAATGCACATTTGTGAGGTTTTCATATCCAAGTGCAGATTTCCTTAAACTGAGTGCACACTTGTTGGTTGGGTAATTCTGGAAGTTGAAATTACACCCTATACAGCTTGGGAAAGGGTACTAAAATGTGTATACAATATAATTCTCCCCATTTATGATAATATGTGTGAAGTAATTATGTGCTGAGTATGCCTACATAAATTTTATATTTTGCTATATTTTCCTGGGATCAAGTACTGTCATAGGAGAACTCATATTCATCCATTTTTGTCAAAATAAAAAATTGTACTCTGGATCGATAATAGCAACAAGTATTTCTGATGTCTCAGAGATGCTTTTGTTGGTTACTTTTTGCTAACCAAGTGATGTAGTAGATAACTTGGGGGTTTCTACAGCCTTCAATTTTATCGTTGCTTTTTAAACCATTTCTATGGCTGGTTCCTTATGTCATCCATTTTGCCTGATGCACACATCATCACATGTTGAGTGATTTAATTTGTTTCAGTCAAATGATCCGGCAAGAAAATAAGTTTCATTTTCCAAATGCAATGTCTCTGTGAAGAAAAGGTACCATGCAGAAACATGATATTTAGGAAAGCTTTACTTTTTAATCAGATGTCCTGTCCTGTGCTGTTGCTTAACAGCCACAGATCAGAACTTGGAATGTTTGACTGGTTTCCTTGCCTACATACCAAGCTAACAGCAGATATGCCAGAGACTTTATGGAGCTTGTGAAATGTAAGTTGGGGCTCAGTTTAAATGAATCTCAGCATTAATTTATGTAGTTTTTGTAGATTATCTTGAGGGGAGGGAATGGATAATTATTTTTCAGGACCAGTAGGATCAATGCATGAAAGCTGAAGCTACAAAACAGAACTGTGATTTTACTGTTTCCTTGAAACTGAAACTGTTAGCAAGAATATAATTTGTTAATTTGAAGTGAATTGTAATGGATGAAAACCAAATTCATTTTTTTGCTGCATCCATGGAATTTATATAAAGCAGAGGAATTAAATAATATATTCATGTGTTTTCATATTTACCATTTTCTAAATGTTAATAAAGAAATAATTGTTATGAGGGTTGTGTTAAAGCTCTACGGTTCCCGTTCATGATATGGTGGCCCCACCTGTCTTCACATTGCTTTGCTTTGCTTTATTTTTGAGATTTTAATTAGCTGCCTAGAGCAATAATGATTTCTGCTACTTATAATGGCAAAAGCAATAACCCAAACAAAAAATTCCTTGAGACTGTCATAGCAGTACGTATAGTTATACAGTACGTCAAACATGTCCCAACACAGGGATTCAGAAGATAAATTCTGCCTCAGATTGTTCCAAAGCTGTTGTTTCAGCTTGCTCATTTGGAGGTGAGGTAAATGCTTACAAAGTATTTAATGTTTTCAAAGCAGACATAATATTTATAATTGCTGATGCTGTTCTGTCTCTAACTGCTTGCATTAATAGAAACTGGAGCAAGGTTTCCTAGATTCTGGAAATGACTCTTTTAAATCATACTGTTTTATTGTGTCAAATCTTGATGAGGCATGTAATTTATTTTTAACCTTTTTCTGCACACTCATACAAAGTGACCCTCACCTCTCAATACTGTAAATTGTCATTTAGTTGTTGAACGTTGATTATATTCTCTCTCTCTCTCTCTCTCTTCTTTCCACACACACACACACACACACACATACTTTTTATGAAGTGACATGCCTAGAAGCATTGCAGAAACTGTTGACAAGTTGATTGAAATAGAACTAGGAACCCTATAGCATTCCACATAACCCTTGCATCCAAATCCCATCAGCTTCAACCAGCGTGGTCAATAGTCAAGGATGATGGGAGATAATTTGAATATGACATAAATATTAAAACCAGCAGGGACATTTTCAGATGGCTGCTGCTTGTCAAAGTGTCTGGATGTTTCAAATCTTAGCTGACCTCCTCATTCAGTGAAGTCAATTCTGCTTTACAACCTACAGGCTGACTTAGCAGCAACTAAAGAATTCTGGTTACTCCCAAGTGAGTGTTTTTAAATTTGGTTGCCTAGAGAACTGCAGCAAGCAAAATAGTAGAGTCTTAGAAGGACTTACCATAAAACTATATGATCTGTGATTTCAGAATCACATGCATTACCTACTCCAAAGTCTTGAGTATGAATCCCAGAGAGCCTTCAGAAATTGCTGTGAACAGTAATTTAATTTGACAGAACAGAAAAGTAAAGTACAGAATAATCAGATTATCATATTAACTGAACTCAAATTAATTTAAATCCTGATCTTGTTCACTTTTGGAATATAGGTGGTATATGGCACTCAGAAGTCCACATCAACATTTACATCAAAAAAAGCATTTCTGGTGGTTCATTTAGTTACTTATTATCAAGAAAGTGATATAAATGCTTATGACTATACACCACCTATCCCTGCAGATTTAAGCAAAGTCTATAGGCAAGTCTCTGCACAATAATTTTTTCTTAATTTCCAGATATGTTTGTAGATGATAAAGGGACTTGAAGTTCTGACCACAGGTTTCAAAGGCGCTCTTGTGCTTATTCTTCAAAATTACTCAAAAATTCTATTATCCCAGGAAATCTTGAAGAGTCTCTGTTTGGGAAAAAAAACAAAAAACCTTATACTCTCGAAAGTCTGATGGCATATTCATCTAGGACAGGGCTGTCAAACTCAAGGCCCGTGGGCTGGATCCAACCTGCGGGGTGCTTAGATCTGGCCTGTTGGGCTGCGCTGGAAACAATGAAGGAAACAGCTCCGTTTTTGCTGGCAGAGTGTTACAGGAGGCCATCGCAGCCAAAAACAGAGCTCGGGACCCCGTTTTTACTGGCAGAGTGCCCTGGCCAGCACAGGTGTCTGACACAAGTGATGTCGAGCTGGCCATGCCCACCCTGGCCCCCTGAGGTTAAACACAACCCTGATGCAGTCCTCAATTAAATCAAGCTTGACACCCCTGATCTAGGATTTCAAAATTGAAGATATGTAGAGATGCAAGTTCAGAGAATTCCAAGAACCCAACAATGATAAACTTTATTTCGGAAAATAAGTGATAGGAAAGGCTGAGTTACTTAAGTCTATTTACAGCTAAGATCTGAAAGGTCTTTTTTGGATCATGGAGGACCTAACTGTACAAATCAAAGTCAGAAGAGAAGAGGTGCTAAACTGAGTAGGAAGGAATGTATTCATTCTGAAAGTATTAGTCAAATCATCATGTTTAATGAAGATATAGAACATGCATTTTCTAACTTGCTGAGGGCCTGTATATGGCATGGCTAGGGGCTCTCCCATACATTTCAAGGAAAGACTGTATTATCTTTTGCAAAATGAGAATATAATTATAATTAATTAAAATAGCTTACAGAAGGCTTGTGCAATAGAATAGTGGTGTTGGTAGTAACAGTGGGTTGTTAGTTTTGAAAAATTAAATTCATGTTATTTTTTTGTAAGAAGGGAGCTTAAAATGCCTGCCATGAAAGGAGAATGTTTTCTAAGGACATAATTATATCTCCTCAAATGGACATTTGAATCCATATATAATTTTATCATTATTTATTATTTGTAAAAGTTAATGGCCAACGATCTTACCACAGGATAACTCTAAATTGATTTTCAACTACACTTGATTCTTTATCACTACATAATGTGGTATTCCTACCAGTCTATTGATACTACTATTCTTCTTAAGATGAAGAATTTTTATCCCCTATTTTGCCTCCAAGAGTTGTCCTCTCAAATTCAGTGGTAAAAATATTTGTTTTTCAAATGCACAGTGTTTAAAAATGTTTGAAACCTTGAGGACAGCTCTTCAAGAAGTCAGTGTAGCTCTGTCCTTGAAGTGAAATAACTTTTTATCTTTCTACATGACTGTATGATGGCAGGACAAGAAAACTAAGACTTGTGAAATCACACATGCCCAGTGAGAGTATGGGAAAATGGGATGAGAGAGTGGGGTGGGGGGAGATATTTTGGGATGGATCTACACACCTTTTTAGAAGAATCCCCAGTACAAATAAACTTTCAATGGAAATTACCCATCCCAATTAAAAAGGTTCTGAAAAGTTCAGCTACATACCCTCTGATGAAATCTCTTTGTCACTTTGATCCCTCCCACCAAACTCTGAAGCCTTAAAATTGTTTCCTTTCTCTGCCCCGAGGGGTGCAAAATGAAAATAAAATATTATGCTTCCTAACAGCTGCATTTCTTTTGTATCAAACTATTATGGAGATAAAGAATGTGATTATCAGTTGTTGAGAACTCCTTCACATTTATAGCCCTTTTAATAGACTAGGAAGAGACTAGTTAACCTATGTTAATAATCAGTGGTGACTTTTCTCACTCTGCTATTGCAGAATATAGTAAATAGATAGAAAAGATAGTATAGTAAATTGAACATTATAGTAGTTTAATACTTTATTTTATTTTATCCAAAGCTCCTCTCCAAGAAAAATTAGTTGTAAAAATTGCAGGTTAAATTGTTTTAAATTGGCTCAGTAAATCTGATGGATTTACATCCATCTGCTTTTTGTTCTTCAAGTGATCTTTTTGGAGTGAAAAATAATCTTGCTCCATTTTTAAAGATGCATTTGGGAATATAGATCTATACATCCTCTAAAATACCTAGCTCAATAGTTTTGGTTAATGGGGTTGTTGTTTTTTTTGAGTCACTCCTGTTGATTCCTGGTGGCTTTCTGGTCAAGTCCCTACAATTTTCTTGGCAAGATTTCAGAAGTGCCTTTGCTTCTTTTCAAGGACTGAAAGAGAGTGATTGACCCAACTCACCCAACTGATTTCTTATCTAAGGCGGGACTAGAATGCTAAGTGCTTATACAATTCTCCAAATACAATCATCAAACATAGTTACACAAATGGTAACAATGGAAGAAAAATGTGCAACGTTGCTTCAGCCAAAATGTACTGAAAACTGTTGCCAGAGCCTATGCAAGTACATTTTGGCACATATTGTGTGTGTTCATAACATCTGCCTCACTTTTTGCATTTAGCTTTCTCTCCTCCATTGCACTATGATGTAAAATGAATTAGTAAGTTTGACAAAGCCCTCTGTTGGAAATAAAATAAAGCTTGGGAAATAAAAATTATAATTTTGTTGCCAAGGGAAGAATCTATTTATCCCTATGTACAGATTGCCCTACAGAGACAAATAGATAGTTATCCAATAGTTAGCCTTGATAGGTAAAATATATGCATCAAGGTAAAGATTGTGATGCCCATTTCAGTCAAACAGACTAAGTGTAAATGAAAGATGTTGAAATGCATTTTTTCCTTTTGTGGTTGGCTGATTATTTTCTTTGTTTGTACAGAGGCTAACATGGCAGAAAGGAAGCAAAAATACCATCTGTCAGAGCTTTTAGATAATGTGGAAAAGGCTCACAAATCTGAGATTCGGGTCTATGTATCAGGCCACCTAAACCATAATAAGCTCTTCAAGCCCACTAAACCTGCAAAATACAACTATTGGAAGAGTGCCAAAAAAGCCACCTTATTGTCTGCCAAAAAGGATGCCCTTGGAGGATCCCAAGAAATGTTGGAAAAATTTAGCAGCAGCAAAGCAGTTCCTCCAGTGCCCATCCGTGCCAAATCTGCTTCCCCATTGGGTTATCGGTCCCCAGTCCACCTGGCCAGGTTTAGAGCACCAGTAAGCGTGTCACTCAATACTGCTGCTTTCAAACTACAAAAGAAGGAGGCTCCTGAGAAACCTGAAGATGAAACCAGCACATTTCAAAAGCAGCTGATACGAGAAGAGCTGGACATTCCAGAAATGAAATTGTTGAAATTCAGACGACTCAAGAACAGCAGGCTTTGCGTCACAAAGGAGTTTGAAGATGAATACCGGTTCTTACCTTCCTATTTGGCTGGTGTGACTAAAAAGGACCAATATAACAAGTTCATGCAAGTTCAGAAGGAGTACATTGCCAAGCAGGATTTGCTGGAGAATGATTTCATTGGGAGCAAGTCAACAGAGCGCCATGAAAAAAAGTTGGCTCAAGTAAGTCAGTGGGTCCAATATTTGTGCATTGACATGTGAAAAGTCACAGATAAACCACACTTTATGCCAGTGGTTTTATTTCTGTGCTGGGTTCAGTCCAGGTGCATGAACTGTAATTTTCAGCATCAGTAAGTAGTGATGATGGTTCAAAATCATTCTTATTGCCCTTCAGTGTTTTCTTTTAAAGATTTTAGAATTGGACTCAAAGACAAATTACGTCTGTTCAAACATAGATGCAAATTGTTCCTTCTTTGTGTGTATATGTGTATTTAATTACTAAAAATGGATTAAAACAAGCACATATCCCTGCTGGCTTTAAATGATCCTCCCACTCAAATTAAGGAAAGCCCTAATTGCACTTGATGGGTATGTTGCCAGGAGGTTCCAGATCTTAGAAGTCAAACTTGCCTCCCATGTCTACCACATTTTATAATGTGCAGGTAGGCAAAGGGTCTTGCAATCTTCAGGTCTGAGCTTCCTTCCAGGAAGGATAAGAAAAGTTAGAAAGTGACTTCAAATTCAGGTAGAATCCTTCCCAGAAACTTCCTATGGATATATATATATTTCAGTACTATTTGAGGGCAGCACCCAGAAAGTCACTGAGTTTCTAGACCGTGCAGTCAAACAAAACAAAATGCACCACAATCTAAAGGCTGTTCTGAACTGTTGCCAAGGAAACATTGTGGATGTATCTCGGAAAGTATCAGGAATGAAATTCCATCTGAAGAAGAAAATTTATATATATTGGTCATAATAATTTTTTGACTTGGTTCATAGACTGCATGTAGAAATCAAGCCAAAACAATTAAGGTAACCTTGTAAATGGATTGTCTTTCAGGCACTTCGGAATATCTGTGACTGCAGACGTCCACATTTCTACCGATTACAGGCTATTGGTCAAGTGTTTGAAGATATCTGTAATAGTTCCTTGATATTTGGTGACATATTGAAGGAAGTGAAAGTAGGTGTTGTGCCTAGTATTTTAAAATGTCTTAGGTAACTCAGCCAACTTAATATAAAGATTAATAAAAGGTGATGTTCTATAAAACAATATTCTATAAAATTTCTAAAAATATAAAATATAAAATGTTCTATTAAAGGCCTAATTGGTTCTAGTGGTTAAGGTACTGGGTGACAAACCAGGAGATTATGAGTTCTGGTCTTGCCTTAGGTAGCTGAGTAACTCTGGGCCTGTCAATCTTTCTCAGCCCAACTCACCTAATAGAATTGTTGTGGGTAAAAGAGGAGAAGGGGGGAGTATTAGGTAAGTTTGCTGTTTTATTTATACAAATAATAAAGATGGGAGTAAATAGAGATGATAGAGACAGAAATGATAGAGATAGATAGATAAAGATAGGATAGATAGATAGATAGATAGATAGATAGATAGATAGATAGACAGACAGACAGACAGATAGACAGACAGACAGATAGATAGATAGGAGGAAAGTCCTGCAATGTCAGGAGTGAAATTAGATGCTCTTCAATGTGAAGAAAAGAAGGAGAAAGAAGAAAGTTATCATAGATTCTTGACATGTTTAGAGTCTGATTTGTAGCTTGGAATGATAGAAGAGGTGTGAATGTATGTATTTCCACCATAGATCTTTTGAAATACTGTTGGAATGTAATTTGATCATATAGATTTTGGCATGTTATTGCAGGAACCCGTGTCTAAACAGTTGTGATTTTCCCCCTTAAATTTCCATACTGAAATAGTATCATAATTTCAGCAGTTTCTGACAAACTATTTTGCTTGATAATACACAAATTACCACAAAAACGAAGCAGAAATCCTGTAAATACTTAAAGGAGTTACATACTGTACATACAGTACTGTACAGTGGTTACCTCTGAAAACATGCATAAAGTTTCTATCAATTAATTTATCATCAGTTAATTTAAAGGCAGAAATGTACAATATTTAATGTACGATATTTAAGTAATTCAGTGGGCAAATTTATTTTAGAATGGTGATAGTTTAATCACAGTTTGATTCCAGGGTGTCTTGCACTAAACTTGGATTTTGTTTACCTGTCTGGCAAACTCTTTTTGATTTGTCTTTTTTTGGCTATTTTCTACAGAATGAATATGAACTCTACATGGTGATCCTGTTGGATTCTTTGCCTGCAATGCAATACGGAGTAATGCTATTTTTTATGTAAATTTATGCCTACTGCAGGAACTCTTGTTGTAAAAGGATTACTTTTTATGGTTTTGTGGCAGTATGTAATGGATGACTTATTGCAGTGATGGCGAATCTTTTTGTTGTGGTGTGCCGAAAGCGTGTGCTTGCTGGCACCCACAATGCAACCCTGCCCCCCTGTGCATGCATGCACCCCACCCCACTGCCCCCTTACCTGCACTGCACATGTATGTGCCTCCCAGCTGATTTTTGGCCCATTTGAGGCCTTTTCGGCCTCCCAGAGGGTTGAGCCTGCAGCCTTTAGAGGTTGAAAACCGGGCCTGTTTCATCACTTCCGGTTTTGTCAGAAGGCCCATTTTTCAGCCTCCCAGAGACTGCAGAGGCTTCCCTTGAGCCTCTGGGAGGCCAAAAAAGGCCCTAAAGGGACCGGAAATCAGCTGGGAGGCGTGCGCATACGTAATGCAGGTAAGTTTGGCTGGGGCTTGCATGCCCACACAAATGGCTCTGTGTGCCACCTGTGCACGCGTGCCATAGGTTCACCATCACGGACTTATTGTCACAAATCATGTTCTAGATGTCCCTGGTTTTAGAGACCATATCACTCAAGCATTTCTCATTTTATTTTCATCTTTGATCTGGGATTTCTTTCTATGTCTAATAGATTCTGTTTATTCGTACGTTTGCCTTTCAGTGTCCAGCTGAAGAAGCTGAACAGTTTGCACACATTTAGACTATCATTAGTGAGGGAATCAATTTTGTTGGAGCTGCTCTCTTTAGAGGGACACTTTCATGCAAATTCAACAGGCTAATTGTTGGACTTTTTCCTTGAAATTTACTAAGTGGAGAAAACATTCTTCCTCACTGCTTAAAGAACAGTCCTCTCGTCTGCTTCATCTTTCAGTTTAGTTTATATCTTGCTCTGTTGTATTTCAAGATGTTCTGCATTTGTAACTAGTCTTGAAAAATGTGCAGCAGCCTTTTCTTTCTCTCTCTCTCTCTCTCTCTCTTTCTCTCTCACTCTCCATACATGCATACAGGCACAGCACAGCTAATGTATTTGTCTCCATAAATAATAACAGGTATTAGACTATCTTTCTTCCAGGCTCTTGTACACCTTCTACACTTTCTGTTAAGAAAACCCCTCTCAATGCTTCGTGCCATGACTATGTATGTGAGAGTTTCCATATAAGGGGAAAATGCTCCTTCATTCATTCAGGCTTGATAGTCCTTTCACAGCATTGCAGACATTACACTTTTCAATGGTGCTCATTCATTTCATAGTGAACTATAGTGAAGGACCAGGGGAGACTTGATAGCAGTCTTCCAATATTTGAGGGGCTGCCACAGAGAGGAAGGGGTCAATCTACTTTCTAAAGTGCCTGTAGGCCGGACAAGAAATAAAGGATGGAAACTGAACAAGGAGACATTTAACCTGGAAATAAGGATAAACTTTCTGACAGTGAGAACAATCAGAAGTTGTGGGAGTGCCATCACTTGAGACCTTCAAGAAGAGATTGGACTGCCATTTGTCAGCAATGTTATAGGGTCTCCTGGTTGGACTAGATGACCTATAAGGTCCCTTCCAACTCTGATTATCTGTTATCTGTTATATTAAACACTCAAATTATGTACAACAAATGAGAACTTATTCTATCTGTGTGAAAATATAATGTAAACAATATTATTGTTTTCCATGACAAATGATCAAAAAAATTGTTATGTTTTTACATGATAGCTTTATATAAGCATTGTGCCATTTACATTCTTCCATCAAAATGAAAAGAAAGTTGTACTATGGTGTTGGGGAAGTAGTAATCAAGATGTCCTTGAGTAGCAAATCCCAAGATTCTTTCATTGACTTTACAGACAAAAAGTAAGGACTGGCCATCAGCATTATCTATAGTGTTGATCTATGGATTCTCCAGTTTGGTTGTAAACTAAATCTTAATTCTTGGTAGGAAAGATGTAAGATGTCCAATTAAGAAAAATGCATAAGTTGGCTTTGCTACAAGTATTAGCTTTCTTTATTATTTAAATGTTTCATTTGCTTTATTTCTTGGGGTGTGTGTGTGTGTAACAAAATAGACCTTGCAAGAGCAAGTCAAAGGCATGAAGAAAAGAATGGTGATGACTCATGAAGTAGAAGAGAGCAGACAGACAATACAGGACCTTGTGCAGAAAAGCAAACTGGCTTTAGCAAGAAATGAAGAGTGAGTTGTGTAAATGTATAACATTTATATTGGGAAAATGAGCAGCCAGAATTTTGAAATGGATTTTTCAAAATGGATCCTTCTAAAGATCTTCACATAATGCACAGTATTATTTTTACAGCCAAGAAAATATGCCTAATTTGTTGTTCAGAGTGATTTGTTATAAGTTACTCACTTATAACAATCTTTTTAGAAATCAATACATTTTATCGCTTTCCAGCTATGAATTGCACGGGACACTTTTCCTTCTTAAGCTGTATCCAATTCAGTGGGATTTAAATAGCCTGTGAGCAGATTACAGTAGGAGCCCTGTGTATAGTAGGAGCCCTGGTGGCATAGTGGTTAGAATGCAATATTGCAAGCTAACTCTGCCACAGCCTGAAGTTCAATCCTAACTCAAATCCTTCCAAGAGCAATAGGATGAGGTTGGTAAAATGAGGGCCCAGATGATTGGGAGCAATATGTTGACATTGTAAACCATTCAGAGAGTGCTGAAAAGCATTATGGAATGGTACATATACATTGATAAAAAAAATGAATACAAACTAAAAATAACACAAAAAGAAAAATAGAATATGTAGAAAGAAAGGAGAAAAAAGAGAAGACACATAAGAATATAATAAAGAAAAAGAAATGAAGTCATTAAAGAAGTAACTTCCCACTTTCTTACAATGTAAAAACAATTATTAGCAACTTATCATATTTTCTTAAAATACTACAAATGGTCTCTTCTTCCCATATCCTATCTCTTACCTAAACAAATCCTTAAAGCTTAATTGTTCAGCCTTGGTCAGCAAAAGTTCATTAAGAGTTACAAGAGATAACAATATATTTATTTATTTTAATATTTATTTTACCCTTGATCAAATAAACCAATTTTATATTCCTTCCTTTTATTTTACCAACCTTGATCTTTAGGTCCCTTCAAAGAATGCCCTAGAACTTGACTCTCCCCACATTGTCCTTTTTACAAAATTAATCAGAGCTTTAACAAGCTTCATTTGTAAACTTAATATAAGAAAATTATCCAGGCCACCCTCTTGGTTTGTTATTTGTATATCTCTTTTAATTATCGAGATGTCAACTGGTCTCTATTTTTAATGTCCAGTGCAGCATCTTTTCCCATATCATTCATTTCCCAAGATGCACATTTAATTCTATATATAAAAAAACAACCTCACATCAAAAAGGTATGCCCTTCATTCAGAACTTCTCATCACCTCATTCATTCTTTCATATTAAGCAATTAAGTCATGTGTTTAGATTTATGTTCATTCCTTTGCCATATGTATATTTGGACCAACTTATGCTCAAAGTGCATACTTTAAACAGACCTTTTTCTAAGCAGATAATGACAGTTTGCCATTGTCATTTGTATTTGGGTTTTTGAAGATATGGACTGTATACCCTTCCTTCCTTCCTTCCTTCCTTCCTTCCTTCCTTCCTTCCTTCCTTCCTTCCTTCCTTCCTTCCTTCCTTCCTTCCTTCCTTCCTTCCTTCCTTCCTTCCTTCCTTCCCTTCCAAGTTCAAATTATATCTTACACACAGCATTTGCCAGGCAGCCAAGGGCATCATGACATAAACGTATGCTTCTCAGCATGGTGTCATGGATGCCAATCTATCCATGCGCCCATCCTTTATTGTCTATCATACTCTATATTATCTTAATTCTTTTAAAGTTCAATGTGTGGCTGCTATATTTGAACATATTTATTTTCTAACAATGCCTCTGGACCCAGTCTATGGATTGAGGACATATTACAGGGACAAGTACTTCAAGCCTACTTTTTATGTTTGGAAGACACCTTTCTGCCCAGAAAAAAAAGGGGGAGAGTAATTGCATGCAAATCAGAGCCAATTCTTGCATTGTTAGCAGACTTAGTAATGGTATTTCCTAAAGTCAGCGCTTTCCCTTCTTCACTGGGTGGAAAAATCATGCAACTTACTTGGGTTTAATAAGGGGTTTCTCTCTCCCTTTTTTTCTATTTTAGACTTAGAAATAAATTGGAAATTGAACTTTGGATGAGCCAGACCAACAAAAGAGCAGCAGGTAAGGAATAAGACTGCATGGAATGAGGATCTGATGACACACACACACACATCTTGTCCTCCCCCCAACATGCATCACACTGACTGCCCTTGTCAGCAGGTCATATAATGTCTCCAGACAAACCCTTCAGTCAAAGTTCTTATCCTCTCGTTCTTGTCTGCACCTGCAGAAAAGGAAGAAGATGATAAAGTACAGGTAGAAGCAACTTCTATGGCCCAGGCTGAGCTGCTGACATCTCTGAGGTGCCAAATCATTATGAAATGGGAGGAAATTCAAGCAATTGAGAAAGAAATTAAAAACACAATGACTTTCAGTGGCATTATAAATATTAAACAAAAGACTGTGAAAGAATTAGAGGTAAGGCATGAAGTTTTTTTTTAATTTATTGGTTTTTAAGACAAACATAGACAAACAAAACATAAAAACATCAAGCCATCATCCTTATATATACATACAGTGTGTCGGTTGGTTTACAAATTGTTTTGTGCTTCCATTTCGTAGTCTTAAATTACAATTACATTGTATATATTCTCATATTTTCAATCAAATATTAAATACATTAATATCATTGTTAATCAATCATTTGACTATACTTTTATTCATTCATGTTTTACGAAATAATCCATATTTTACTTAATTAGTTTTATGACAGTTCATATTATCATCTCAAATCTATCCTACAATCATTTTGTAGATATAATAAGAAAAGAATACATCTTTATATATTTATTATATTCTAAGAATCTACATATTTCATTACCATGTTTTATTGTCTAACCATTGATAGAATAGATCCCAAATTTTATAAAATTGTTTATCATCTTGTTCTCTGATTTCAAATGTCAATCTACTCATTTCAGCACATTCCAATATTTTCTTAATGATTTCCTCCTGTAATGGTATTTTTTCATTTTTCCAGTTTTTAGCAAATACAATCCTAGCCACTGTTAATACATTTACAATCAGGTATTTCAATTCTTTACTATATATTTCAGGTAAAATTCCCAATAAAAATATCTCTGGTTTCAAGTCTATATGCTTTTTTGTCATTTTTTCCAACCACGTGTGGATTTTAGTCCAATATTTTTTGGCATCCGCACAAGTCCACCACATATGGTAATATGAGCCAGGTATCTGATGACATTTCCAACATTTTTCAGATTTATTCTTGAACATTCTTGCTATTCTTGTTGGGGGAAAATGCCACCTGTAAAACATCTTATACAAATTTTCTTTATATGCTGTTGACATTGTCATTTTATAATTTTGAGACCACAGTTTTTGCCATTTCTCTAGATCAATCCCATATCCAAAATTCTTCCCCGAAGCAATCATAGTTTCTTTAACTTGTTCTTCTCCTAGTTTAATTTCTAATAAATATCCAAACAATTTTTAATCACCTTTTAATCAGTACCTGTCAAAATCTTATCTAAGTCAGTCAGTTTATCATAGAAACCTTCTGTTTTAGAATCTTTGTCATACCTTGAATGTATTTGCGCATATGAAAACCAATTCATCTTTATACCTTGTTCCTCTAATTTTTGCATAGATTTAAGTTCACCCTTTTCATTCAATATTTCACCATATCTAACTGTTTGTTCCTTTTTATATATTATAGGATAAGAAAATGCTTCAATAGTCAATAGCCAGACTCGAATTTTCAAATAACATTGCCTTTTAGTCTTCTCCCAGTTTAACCACAGAGACTCCCGTATATAATGTCTTCTAAAATACCCCTGTGTTTTAGTTCCTTTATACCATAAAAAAGCCTGCCACCCCAACAACAGATCATGTCCTTCTAATGTCAACAATCTAGTATTTCTTAATGTTATCCATTCCTTAACTCACATCAAATTTGTAGCTTGGTAATACAACTCTCAATTAGGCAAACCAAATCCTCCTCTTATTTTGGCATCTTGCAAAAGTTTTAACTTTACTCTCGTTTTCTTACCTTGCCATATATATTTCAACACAATTTTATTTAAATCTTCAAAATAATCTTTTCCAAGCCTAACTGGAATTGTTTGGAACAAATATAAAATTCTGGGTAGTATATTCATCTTAATTGTTGATATTCTCCCTATTAATGACAGTTGTAAACTTTCCCATTTCACCAAATCTAGCGCTATCTGCTGCTTAAGTTTGATATAATTATTCTCTTTTAGTGTACTACATCTTGCTGTCAAATGTATCCCCAAGTACTTGATCTTATTCGTGACCTGAATTTTCAATACATCCGCCAGTTCTTCCTTTTGTCTTGATAGCATATTCTTTGTCAAGATATTTGTTTTATTTTCAAACCAGCCATTTTTCCATATACCTCTATCTTTTCTATCAATTTTGATGCTGTTTCTAATGGGTCTTCTAAAATGAAAACCAGATCATCTGTGAATGCTTGCAACTTAAATTCTTCCTTTTTAATTTTCATCCCTTTTATATCCTTTTCTTCTCTAATATTTCTGTTAAGCACTTCCAAGGTTAACACAAACAACAAAGGTGATAGCGGGCACCCTTGTCTTGTTCCTTTTCTTATATCAATAGAGTCTGTCAGTTCTCCCTCCATCATTACCTTTGCCATTTGGTTATGATATATAGCTTCTTTTCTAAAAAAAATTTTTATTAACTTTCAATAAACAAACATACACAAACAAAACACAAAACATGAAAACATAAAACTTCTTTTTGGAAAGCGGCTTAATCCCGGGTTACATCTTTTTGTACATTCATAAATTCGAATTTGTGCTCACTTTATATACCATTTCATATCTTATTTACCAGTCTACATTTTTCTATATAGCTTCTCCCCTCTTTTCACTCTCTTAATTCTGCTTTATTTATTTCATCTCAATGTAGATCATTATGCTTATATCTTTTGTCTGTTCTGTTTCAATTATTATCTTTTCTCATTAATACAAAATTTCTCCTGTACTCACTGATTGAAGTATGACGCCTTTATATCTTTCCCCTAAATTTAACACTTAAAATAATATATAATTTTCATTTGGATTCTGCTTAGTACATTCTAAAGCTACATACTATATTTTAAAATAAGAAAAAATAATAAGTTTATAATATAATTAAAACAATAATCCATAACAAATTAAACTCTATCGTTAAATCTTAAACATTTTACACATTCCTTTTAATATTTTATCCCATTTTATAATCATATAATGTTCCAGTTTTCTAACATTATTTCAAATACAAATACAACAATACAATCTTATGTACTTTTGCAGAATCTCTTTTTTAATTATATTTTTACCCATTATCTCTGAAAAAATCCTGTTTCTTTACATCTTGTTTCAAACCTTTGTAACCTCTCTCCCTTTTCCCTTCCTTTCTTCTCCAATCTAGCCTTTTTACCCCCTTGTCTCTTGATCTCCACCCTCTTCTGTGTTCCTCTTTTCTGTTGCTTTCTAACATTGTATTGATTTTTCACCTTATTTTTCTCTTTTTTGGTTGTTTTTTTAGGTCTTAAATTCTCCATTCCCTTTCCCCTCTTTCCCTTTTCTTCCCCAGCTAGAGTTGCTTGTTCGTTAAAGATGGCTTCTTCTTCATCCCAATCTTCTTGTTGTTCTTGTAGTTTCTGATAGGTAGAAATCGCCATTTCTAAGAAATGGAAAACAGAGCCAGAAGAGCCCTTCCCTTCTTGTTCCTCTTCTTTTAACTTTTTGAATTCCATTTTCAGTTCATCAACAAGTAATGCCATTGTGGAAAGAAAAAAATTTTTTTTAAACAACCCAAATGTTTTTAGTCTTTCAAATAATAATTTCCAAAAGTCCCAAAGTCACCAAGCAATCCAAATACACACAGACTGTTTCATTTAGCACTTTCTTCTTTTTACACTTTCTCTTCCTGGGGTTACAGTTCAGTTGCAAAGTTCCAATTTAAAATGTATCTTTTAGAAGTCTTATTACAATTTAGCTCTAATCTTATAAATTCCAAGCAGCCTCCTCCATCAAAATCTTAATATTAATTCTTTTCCTCTCCCTTCCCACTTATAACGAAGAAAGTTCCCCCCCCCAATGTTCAGAAATCTTTATTGTCCCCTTGGCTTTACTTTTCAGTTTAATTACCTGCTGATGCCAAAGCGGGTTTTTCCGATTTCTCATTCAACAGCTGTCACCGTAAGGAAGGAGAGTGAGAAAAAACAAACTTTCCCTTTTAACTTTCATTCGCCACTTTTTCCAATCTTCTTTGGGAGCCATGTAACTTTAATGAAATTCAAATTCCAGGGTATTTAAATGCTACTTGTTATCCCGGTCAGCCAGAACTTTCACTTTCTCAGCTTCCTCCTGCACATTCTTATCCAGATGAAAGCTTCTTTGTGGCGGCCATTGCTGACCGCCGCTCCACCGCTTTCAGAAAAGGGAGTTAAGCCAGCTGAGGAGGGGGGTTGCGATTCCCCCGGACCCCTGCCGGATCTCCCCTATCTTCAGTTACCTCTACGGGGTAACTATTAGCCCCCAAATCCAGCTGGATCAGGGGCACTCCAGCGGCGAGCGCAGCAGAAACCGCGCACGATCGCGGATTCCTGCCGCTGCCAAAGCCTTGCAAACCGGAAGCGATATATAGCTTCTATTGCTTGAATAAATTTTTACCAAAGCCCATCTGTTCCAGCTGTAATAACATGAATCGCCAATTCACATTATCAAATGCCTTCTGCGCATCTAAAAATATCAAAGCCATTTGTTTTTCAGGGTATGCCTTGTAGTATTCCAAAGTGTCCAAGATTACTCTCATATTGTTGTAAACAAGCATCTAAACTAGGGAATTGTGGGTAACTTCACAAAATCTCTGACTTCTTAGGAAAAGGCTCAGATAATTATTTTTTAAAGCACAAGCTATGGTGAGCCTAAGGTGGAACTAGATACCACATCATCCAATTTCTGCTGCCTTAAACGCACTCTACCAAAGTGCTCCCTTATTGAAGAGAATAGCACTGTTATTTTTATTCTTAGACTCTAATATAATATTAAACTATATTTGATAAAAGATTGATAATTATTTACTGACGAAAATATATAGTGAGATAATTCAGAAATCCTGTGTTCATGGCTTTTGCAGGCAGAAGCAAGCAAACTCGAGGCCTCAAACAAGTTTCTAAAACTACAAATAAGGGTAAGTTTACAGAGTGGTACTTCAGAGGTCTTGACCTTGCAAAAATAGATACGACCTATTTGGGGCCTGATTTATAGGTGAAGTTGAGAAGATCTTTCCAGAAAGTAACAACAGAATCTGCTCTGATTGAAAAGAAACAGTATGCAAAGATGATGGCATCACAGTAATGGAATAGTGGAAGTATAATATGAAGCTGCCCCTCTGAATTGGTCATTCTTATAGATTGCCCTAAGGTCATTTGGAGCTACTGTTGGCAATTTTAGACCATGATGCACTTTGGGGATTGTTAGGTTCCAGCTTTAGGTTACAGGAATTCACTGGTGAAAGCAACTATGTTTGGAAGAGTTTGCTGTAAAAGGAAAGCAGTCTGTGGCTGGACATCATCACTTCTGACTCCAGCCAGAGCACAGAAAAACTTCAAGAAGGAGTACAAGATTGGAAGATATGGAGAGACACCCATTTGTCCTCCTTTCCAATTGTCCATGTCCTTCTTTGCTTGTTTAAATATCTGGTAACCCTGTTCATGGATAATATCAGTCTTTGATATTGATAACAATATCAGTCTTTGATAACAGTCTTTGATATTGATAACAATATCAGTCTTTGAATCCTGAAGACTGTGGTTGTCATTGCTGCTCATGTCTTTTAGGAAATATATGTCGTCTTTGTTGCTCATGTCTTTTAGGAAATGTGGAGTCCACTTTGAACATGCCTAGATTCCAGATGAGTGTGAAACAGGATCAAAACTGGCTTGATTTATTTATTTAGTGTATGGTGCATGTTTACCCAGGATCACTGAGGTGGCTGCCTGCCTCTGTGAAAGGAATTTTTTGGTGCAGTGTTATCTTTACCTGTAAGATGCCTGAATGCTGGTAGACATTCGTGGGAGGCTCCTTTCCTCTCCTTGCATGGTTTATTCGCTCACGGGAATCGAACCGCTGAGCTGCTGACCTCAGTAGTGTGCAAGCCCAGTGTCTTATCACTGAGTCACCGCAGCCCCCCCCCCCCACTGGCTTGATGAGATGAGAGGGAAGGGAGGGGAAAAAATTAGAGTTGAAGACAAGTCCTCGGAAACAAATTGTTCCCAAACTTCCTTTTTGCACATTACTAAATTTGCTTTGACGTGATGGAAATAAACTGGTATGCAGTGAAGGAAAAAGAGTAGTTCAGTTTTTTTATTTCTATCTGAGAGGGATTGGATTGAGAAGGAGTGGCCCAAAGTCACCTAGCTGTTTCATGGCTAAGGCAGGACTAGAACTCACAATCTGCCACTTTCTAGCCTGGTGCCTTAACCACAAAACCAACAGACTTTCTCTTTTTTAATAGTCTGAGAATAAATATGGCCTGTCACCAACATTTATTTACTTTTCACATTTCTAAACCACCCATCTCCCTCAAAGAGGGACTCAATAAAACATCAAAAATATAAAAACAGTATATTAAACATTAAAATGCTAGAATTAAAATTCAAGAATACGTTTATTTTGTCCTGCAGGTTATTATGGGCATCCTAGATATAAGATCTGGGGATAAACAGGTCTGCTTTCTGCTGCCTGCCTGCTCTTCACTAACACTGCATATTTTTTTTACTGTATTTCCAATGGTGGTTGCAAGGAGTCTGAAGGGTACTAAGAATGGCACCTGTTAGGCATGACTAAAGATGCCTGAGATAATAAATATGATGCGTTTTATAGCTTTGTAATGCAAAATGTAATAATCAGATCTTGAACTGTTTTGTGTGACAGGAGGCTGAATATAATATCAGAGCAGCACTAAGAAGGCAGAAGTTTAATAAAACATACCAGGGGTAAGTCTGAAGGTTTTAATGGAAGCCAGATAAGGTTTAAATTGTATTGGAATTTATTGGCCATCCTTGGCATTTACCCCTATTTCCAGAGCTAACAATTGGATCCATGTAATTTGGAACAAACAGTAGAAAACAGTCCTGCATATATCATGATGACATTTTCTTTATCTCTGCTTAAACAAGAGGTTGTGCTCATCGGAAATAGAATGAAGCCTTTTCCATATGAAAATACTGCTTCCAAAACAATATTTATTATTTTTACACCCCCCACGCCCCCATACCACAGGTCCTTTTTCACCATATAATTTAAAAATTAGTACTAATTTACAGAAGTAAGTGCCTTGCTGGCTCTTGGCTACAGGCAAGAAACTAAGGTTATGTAGAATCAAACATTTGGAGGGCACAAGATTGTCTTCCCCTGTTATACACATATAAGTACTCAATGGATTTTTTATTAAGCAGATGTGCCTAGGATGATGGTAGTGGTGTTACTTACATTCTAAATAACCACATTGCTATGTATATACTCAAGGCAGGGCTGTAATGATCTCACCACTTAGTGCTACGAAGACTAAACTTGATTATGAAAAATCATATGAACTAATATGGACTTTTGAAAGTTTTTATATGGTTTAATATCCACGCTTATAAATTGTTCAGCAATAGTTCTATGACAGTTTTTGATAAATGATGTGAAGCTCTGATGATGAGTTGATGATACATCACCAACAGTGCTTTGAACATGAACTAATTCCCATTGGTAATTACTAATTAACACAGGAATAATTATTAATGACAAATTTCCATTAGTAGTTATTATTGCTCAGCCAATGGAAGGATTTTCCAGGGTGAAGAAAAACATATGTTATTGTCCATTGTACCATGGAAAGAGACATACATATAAAAACAAGAGGAAGCCTAAGAGGATAGGGTCAGCTTGCATTCCTGCAAGAAGAATGAAAATAATTACGATGAGAATGCAAAACCAAGCTACTTTATCCATTAAAGATATGCCATGTTAGTTTAAAACTTCAGAACTATTGCTATCCAAAAATTATTAAAAGTTATAATCAAGTCATTTAGTTACAGGTAATTAGTCTTGTAGAGCCTGCTAATAATTACAACTAATTAGCCCTGAGACAATTCAAGAAATGCCCTTATTAAAGGTTTTTTAAAAATGCACTAAACTTCTAAGAGAATGTTCTGGTTTGCTCCCAGTAAAGTACAAATTTGCATTGTTTTAAATAAAATGAAGAGGTGGGAACATTTGCACAAGATAGCTCATACGTGAGAATGCTCTCAAATTTTGTTCTCCTTATATCGTGATGAATGTTTCAGAAGTTTGTGAAGCTTCAGCAGTATTTCTCAGCAACTTTCAGACCTGTGGGCTTCCAACTCCCAGTATCTATTAGCTAGCAGGCTGGCAGAAGAATTCTGGAAGTTGGAGTCCACACATTTTAAAGATATCAAGGTTGAGAAACACTGCTGTACCCCAGGGGTCTCCAACCTTGGCAATGCTGGCTGAGGAATTCTGGAAGTTGAAGTCCACAAGTCTTAAAGTTGCCAAGGTTGGAGACCCCTGCTCCTCACTAACAGATGAGTAACTCTGAAAGCCAGGTAGAAGGGAGACTCCACATCCATCTTGGAAGCAGAACTATGGTTAGTGTCCTGTTGTATGTAGTCAGAATTGCCATGTCAGTTAGCCCTGGTTGTTCTTCAGTGTCTTTGAATGATATTATTGACCAGCAGGAAAGAAATTAACAGTGCATCTATTCTACCCCAAAGCTACAATTTCTTAAGCGCTGTTACAATTTTCACTGACTGGAGCACACAATATAAGGCTCATTCCTTCTGAGTTCTGAAACACTCAACGGTTTTATGGTTTTTCTCCAAGTGTCTTAAATATATTTATTTTTTAATATGGACTATATTGGGATTTTTAAAATTTTACTTTCTGGATCAAACATACAAAACATATGACTAAAATATAGGAAGAACAGTTGCAGGAACTGGGCATGGGTAGTCTAGTGAAGAGAAAGACCAGGGGTGACAGGATAGCAACATTCCAATAATTGAGGGGCTGTGACAGAGAGGAAGGTGTCAAGCTATTTTACAAAGCATCTGAAGGCCAAACAAGGAAATGGATGTAAACTGATCAAGGAGAGGTTCAACCTAGAAATAAGGAGAAATTTTCTGACAGTGAGAACAATCAATCAGTGGAACAGCTTGCCTTCAGAGGTTGTGGGTACTTCATCACTGGAGGCTTTCAAGAAGAGACTGGACTGCCACTTGTCGAAAATGTTATAGGGTCTCCTGCTTGAGTAGGGGTTTGGATTAGATGACCTACAAGGTCCCTTCCAACTCTGTTATTCTGTTATTCAAGATCGTTCCAAATGGTGAATGAAAAATCTGCATAAAAATGAAATACAATCAAATAAAATAATGAAATATTATAACATTGTAAATGGCAAAGTCCACACAGGGAAAAGCAAGTAAAAGAGAGTGAATGTATTCACAATGAAACAAACATTTTTTTTCTATATTTTTCCCATGTGTTGATTCCCCCTACCCAATTTGCTGTCTGTCAAATCCCACTTTTTCCGAACTTCAGACTACCAAACTTAATTTGGATTTAAGAAAAATCAGTGATAGCTAAGGAAAGGGTGAATGCTTGTACAGAATTCACTTACATAGACTATGACTAAAAACCTGTATCTTCCCTTGAACCATTTAGAATAGATTTCACTGCAGGAAGATGTCTACTAAGAAATAAAGGCTTGTCAACAGGAATCTGCAGTAAATAAAAATAATGGCAAACCATCAAACCAAGTATTTTTAATTATTTCTGTAATATGCCATCTTCATTGGAATATCAGTCATGACTTAATTAGTGTTTAATTATTAATCATTTTGAAGAGAAAAGACAGTGGGTGGTATTTTTCAGATAAAGGTAAAGGTTCCCTTCACATATACGTGCTAGTCGTTTTCCGGCTCTAGGGGTGGTGCTCATCTCTGTTACAAAGTCGAAGAGCCAGTGCTGTCCGAAGACGTCTCCGTGGTCATGTGGGTGGCATGACTAAAAGCGAAGGCGCACAGAACGCTGTTACCTTCTCACCAAAGTGGTCCCTATTTTTCTACTTGCATTTTTACATGCTTTCGAACTGCTAGGTTGGCAGAAGCTGGGACAAGTAACGGGAGCTCCACTCCATTATGTGGTGCTAGGGATTCGAACCACCAAACTGCTGACCTTTCTGATCAACAAGCTCAGTATCTTATCCACTGAGCCACCGCGTCCCTTATTTTTCAGATATGTGGATATAAAGAAAGGGGAATAATGGAATCGCTAACTATGCCAGACTGATTCTTTTCTGATGTAGCCATATTGCTTGGATGATAACACCGCTTCCATCAGAAGAGAAACCAATTGGGGAAGATAACTGTCAAATACTTCCAATAATAAGCATTAGTTATAAGTATGCCTTTCCCTTACTGTATTGCTCTTATTTGTAGGCATTTGTGGGAGTTAGTGAAGGACTTCTTGCAACCTCCTGGAGAAGATATTCTGCGAAGCACATTTGGATTATTTTCTCAGACATCCTTACATCTTTGATTTAATTTGTAAGGCACAAATGCTCCTATGGAAAAATGGATGGTGTAAGAACTGCATTAAACCATGCTATTCACATAAAACAAAGAGCAAGTGGGAAGATGGCCAGAAGATAGAAATCTGAGATCTCTACCTATCAAGAGGTCACTAAATGAAGAAAGCTGCCATGGAATTTTTGTTGCATTCTACCCTAGAAATAGAGTGATTGCTAGTAACAGTTCTGACTGCGATTCTACCATCCTATTTGGTTTAATGATTGCTCATGTATGTTCGCCATTGTCATAAATACTTGAAAAGTATAAATATTTCTCTTTAAGAAGTCACATGACTGACAGACCAAAACTATGAACTTTACTGAGACTTTTCAACATTTTTCAATGGAGGCAATAAGAAAGAAAATGCAATAGTCAGTGTTAAGAATTCATCCTCCTCCTTCTTCCGCTGTTCTTAATACTTTTCACCTGTTTGTTGATTGTGTAATTGTCGTTTCATAATGTGGTACATATTCTTGCAGTAGATGTTTCCAATAATTATCTATTCAATTGCATTTGTGTGGGTTAGTGTTTGTTAGATTTATTATGAGCAATCTTGATTTATGGAAATGTATATATAGAATATATAATTGGAGTTAGCATACAATTATACACTATGCACTTAATCTTTCAACAGGTGCAGAGAACCATTGTATTAATAATCCTAGTAGTATTATTGGGAAAAGGGTATTGTCAGAAAAATGAAGTTCTTTAGTTCACTGGTAGGGCCTATAGCCATATATGTTCCATCTTACTTTTGCAATCCTTAGAGGCCCTTCACTTTTCCAGAATGAGCATGGCTAAAACCGTAGTTATTCGAGGAGGTTAAGAGTTTCAGTCTGTTCCCAAAAGAGCCTTCAATTCTATCCCAATCAGCCTGCTTTTTCCACGGAGGAGTAAAAGCCCATTAAATCTACCCAGTCCCCTTCACCAAAAAATGAAAAATTGGGCTTTGCTTATTTCAATTATGTTCTGATAGCACCAGCCATAGAGGCCCTTGAAGGCTACATAATTTCTTCTTTAAAAATTGTCCCTCTTACTAAAGGAAATTCCCCATTGTTGGTTCACTTCAAAAGCAGCTTCTGTCCTTCAGAACCTTTTGCTCCAATTTAATTTGAGTTAATAACTCCAAAGATTGCAGCAGCAATGAGTTATTTGTGTCCACATGTAACCCTAATGAAAAAAACAACAGTATGAAATATGGAGAAAGCAATAACCATTACTAAATTTGATCTCTTGCATTGTTAGTGCTATCATTTGGGGGGGGGGCATTTTTTGGGGGGTTTGTAGGGCTGTCCTTTCAATAAGGTTGAAGTTTTCTCAGTGACAACTCTTTGATATACAGACAATAACAATATAAAGATTAATTTTCTGTGTTACAATCTAGTTGTAGCTCATGGTACTGAATATGCAAATTATAACTCTGATATGCTAAGTTGGCTAAGATTTGAACAGTGCTGATAGATTTTCCATGAATAGTGGGTGGGTGGGGAATTAGTGAGAAGTACTGGAAATGACAGGTCTTCCAAGAAATCATAGAGGAAAAAAGGTATGAGACAAGCAATTTACAGTTTATTTCAGATTAGCTGCTTCCTTAGGAATCAGTTCTTTGTTGGTGATTATTTCCATAGGTTTACTCATGAAACATTTTGATTTCTAGTATCATTACAGTTCTGTTGTTATATAGGCTAAAATGACTTCAATGCAAAAAGCATTTCATATATAAGGAATGTAATTCAGTTTATTGAGGAGGACTGGCTTACTGATTCCTTCTGCAAAACTCCATTTGGCTGCTGTAGGTGAGGATTAATCAGTTAATCAATCAATCACATAATTATTCAGAAAGAAGTAAAACCACGAGGAATTTCTTGATTACTTAGAGGCTCTGATGCAATGATAGCAAAGTAGGTGCCAGTAGGATAAACCTCAGAGATCACAAGGGAGAACTCAGACTGTACTACGACTATCTGAACTCTTCATTTCACAGTTGAAAACACTTTAAAATTAACATTACTCCCCACCAGTGCTCTGGACTAACCAATGTTTATCTGCTCTTATGGGTGCCCTGGCAAGGTGGCATCTTGACGATAAGCAATTCTACTTACCAACATTTCTACTTGCAATTCAATCTGTGGAAGAAGCACACGCACAGCTGACCCTTGTATATCATAGATTCAAACTCTTTGAAGACCAGTGCAAAGCTCAGAAGACTGAAACAATATGTTATTGTGCACTATCTCTCCAACAACCTTAAAAATAGTTGGAATTGTCTCCCAAGGCTGTGGGGGATCCAGGGACAAAGGAGCCGAGGATTTTGTTCCAAGATTCCAACTATCTCCAAGGATCGGCGAGCGATTTTTGTCTCGAAAACATGCCTCCAGGGGTAACACTGCGGGGGGAGGTTTGGAGAGGGCTCGGCTTCCTGTCCCGGGCCGGGAGGCGCCTTCTGCTCCGCCCCCGGTTGGTGTGTTGTGGGGGCGCCCTGGGGGGGGGGGGGGGGGCCCGCCCCCGCGGCCCCCGGGATTTGGAGGGCGTTCGGTGGTGGGGGACGTCGTCTGCTTAGACGTGTTATTTTCTGTTTAGACCTTGCATTAAAGTTTAATTTATTTTGTCTGTCTGTGTTTGTAGCCTTATTGACCCTCATTCTTCCTACGTTCTGTGTAACTTCAAACTGTTTTCCAATTTTTAAATTCTTCATATTAACTTAGCTGAAAATTGATCTCATTGATTATAGCAAGCCAGAACCATCTCATAAAATGCCTGGAATGCTATGTGTTTTGTATAAATGAAGATTCATATATATATAGATATGTATGTGTATATATATTGAGTTTATCCCTTGTGTGTGTATGTGTGTGTGTGTGTGTGTGTGTGTGAGAGAGAGAGAGAGAGAGAGAGGGAGGGAGGGAGGGAGGGAGAGAGAGAGGGAGAGGGAGAGGGAGAGATGTATGTCTCTTTCGAATTGGTTTTTCTCTCAATGGAGGAAAGAAATGCTGAAATGTTTATTTTCTGTCTTCTGCACAGTAGTGGATTTTTAAGCTGTGCAGATGCAGTTAGATAAACTCAACAAGACGTCCATAACAAAGTACATTTATTGGTTCATCAGGTATCCTCATAACTCACATTAGTGATGAAGTTCTTCTTTAATTACCAATCCTTTGCTTATCTGCCTTGTATTAAAAGATGGTTATCTCCTAACCCATCTCATAGCGATAGAAAGCAGCTGCCATGAATTAGGAAGTTCAGGCAAAAGTGAGGAAAAACTCCCCCAACCCATCAAGGATCAATTTAGTGACCAATCAGGATTACAGATGTGGCTACATGACATGAACTACATTTCCCAGGATACCTTTAACTACATTTACCATGATGCATTCCCTTAAGGGGACAGCTCATAATTCTAAGTAACTATCCAATTCCCATAGACTGGCTGGGACAGCACAGTTTAAGCTATAGAGCTGTATGCTGCAAGATTCAGAAGTTGAATTACAGAAATTTTATTTTCCCCAGTTTCATCTCCCTTTCGTCAGAAGAGCAACATGGTTTATGGAAGCCCTATCTGTCACACAGTCTAATTTAAATCTAATTTGGTACTTAAACTCTTGCTTTATGAATAAAATGTGAGAACGAAAATGAAACAAATAATATAAGAATATACTATTAAAGCAATGTATAAAATGACTGTCAGTTAATAAAGAATGATTGCTGGCAATACATGGCAAAGCTAACAGAAGCTGTTACCAGTTTTCAAATATATAGTGTAAGGTACAGTTTGGATTTGGTTTACACTTGTTTTATGTCTCCTGTTAAAATATTTTGTCTGCAGCAAAATGCTTGATTACAAGAGAGTTTTCTGAGAAATCCTACCAAACAATCATCACAATTGTAAAATTATTTTTTTTATTTCATAAATGTCATATTGTTCATGGTTAGATGAGGGCTATGTAGAGAAAGGTATATTTTGTAGCTTTAATTGCTTTTTCAGACCAAGAGACCACCACGTACAAAGACAGATGTTCCATTCTTTTATTTTCACCTTTTCCCCCTCAGTTGGCCTCAGACTTCAAAGTACATCTCCAAAGAGTCATCTTCTCCACAGAAAACATCTGTGATTAGTTTTCTGTCAGACCATTTTGTGAACTTTGATTGCCACCGACTTGTGCTGTTCTTCTTTCTCAGTTGATTGTTCCTTATCTGAAGAGAGGAGATTCTATATGGATTTCTTGAAGCAATACATTTTTTGGTAGCGTAATCCTGTTTGAGCACTGCTAATAGCTGAAAGACAGAGAGTCAACATAGATTCTTGCAGCAATCCGTTATATGGTTATTGCTCTTTGCAATTGGATCAGAATTCCATAGGTCTGTTCATTGCTGCAGTGTCCTTAAAGCCTGAGTGTAACTCAGATTCCATTTGTTCCAGAACTCAGTAGGCCTTAGTATTCCATGTTCCATCCCTGGATTCAGAATGTAGATTACATATATTTTGAAAGAATTCAAAGTAAGATGCAAGATTTCTATCAGCTGCCTAAAAAATATGGAGGAGTATCTTACTACCAATAATTTGGTCACTTCCAGACCTTCCTTGATTTTATATATTAGTTGATACAGCTACTGTTTCTCTATAATTGAAGGAATAAAACAAATACTATTTTCAATGCATCAAAGGTACACTTAAAACTGAAGAAGTCTTCTTTTTGTTTTGTATAGATACCAAATAAAAAATATACCCAAATATATGAAAATCTACAAGGCAGTGATCCTCTTTCAATTTCAGTTTCTGGCATTCAGGACAGATAGCTGCAACAAAAAGGTCGGCTGACAAATGCCATACTGGCCTAATAAAGAACATTTTAATAAAAAGACTATCTCTCTCCGTTTAAGAATTTTTTTCCCCAGTGACGTGAAGTGATTGTGCATGAACATGCATATAGAGGCATCTGGAAATTGCTGCATGACTTTAGAAAAAGGTGTGGCTGCTTTAATTATTCAAAGAGATGCATTTCATATTATCCTTCTCATCTTTCCTATTACCTACTCCTCCTATTGGTATCTTATGACTATCATTTGTTGATTGTATCTTATGATGTATGATTATTGTATTTTATGAATATGATCGTGATTTATCACTTGTTGTTGCTTGTATGTACACTGAAAGCTTATACACCAGAAACAAAATTCCTTGCATGTCTGATCACCCTTGGCCAATAAAGAATATTCTATTCTATTCTGTTCTGTTCTGTTCTGTTCTGTTCTGTTCTGTTCCGTTCCATTCCATTCCATTCCATTCTTTCCGTTCCATTCCGTTCCGTTCCGTTCCATTCCATTCCATTCCATTCCATTCCATTCTTTCCGTTCCATTCCGTTCCGTTCCATTCTGTTCCGTTCCATTCCATTCCATTCCATTCCATTTATTCCATTCTATTCTATTCACTTCCAAATGTTGGAGAGCACGACTTTTGAAAGATTTGCACAGGCATTCCATCTACATCAGAAAAGACCAAAAACCATAGCAATGGTAAAATTCCTCCAGGGGTCTTCTTTCATGAAAGGTTTGATGCCTTCCCTTGTTTCAATAGGTATCTTATCAATTCTGAAACTCCTCTTCTAGTGTCTGTGATCCACCATGTGTAACAAATGCATTTCAAATGCATTTCACCCTATTCATGTTACAACAGCTCTTGCTATGATGTTTTCCAATGGGGATTTTTTTGTTTTGTTTCTAAAACCCCTAGATGGCAGTGTGAGCTAAGTCATGATAAAATATGAAAAGCAAGGAAAAGGGGGGAAAAAAAGAAGAGAAAGAGGAGAGAAGAACGTTTATAAAGAGTATCTAAATAGGATAGACATCAATTTACAATTCTGGCATTTTATTCTGCATATTTCATTGTACTCTCTTTGAAAAGGTGGTTTATCATACAGAACAGTGAGCAAAATCTCTATCTCAATGTGCTATTTTCCTTGTGTTTTCCATTCCCATTGAATTTTTATTGTTACACATGCAATATTCAATCACAGAATCTGTTCCTACTGTTCCTAAAATGGATTAGTTCACAAGGGGCTTTACTGGATGTCTCTATGCATTGATGTTTTATGTAAAAGTGTTTTCTCATCCCACTTCTAATGTAATTAGAATAGACGATATGTCATAGTTTGGTCTTTAAGAATATCTTCCTTCTTTGCAGTTATCAACTCACATGTGCTATTAATCAGGGTTACACCTTCAAAAAATAAATAAATAAATCTGAAAATGGATCAAAGTCTGATTTTATTCAACTGGAAATATAATCAGCAGCATTTTATTGCATTGCAAGGCATTCAGAATAGAGAGTATAGACCTGCCACACTTTTATATAAGCATTTATATCTCTTGAGTTGCTTTGTGGGAGGAAGGAATTCAAAACCCATAGTCCTTTCCAATAAACATGTTCTTAGAGGACATGTGAAAACAATTAATATGCCTGTATATGAGCTGAGGATCAAGAATCTCTGAGGTGGGACTCCAACATTTTGTAGGGAATGAAAAAAAAACCACAGATTCAAATGCAAAATAAATAATGGGTTAATTACAAGCAATCATAGACAATGTAGAGCTATCGTGGCACAGTGGTTAGAATGCAGTAATGCAGGCTACTTCTGCTGGCTGCCAGCAGTTCGGCAGTTCGATTCTCTCTGGCTCAAGATTGACTCAGCCTCCCATCCTTCCGAGATGGGTAAAACGAGGACACGGATTGTTGGGGGCAATATGCTGACTCTGTAAACGACTTAGAGAGGGCTGTAAAAGCACTGTGAAGTGGTATATAAGTCTAAGTGCTGTTGGTATCTAGAAGATCTAGGCTTCAGTGGAAACATTGAGAGGCCCTAAAACAGCATTCAGGCATTTACAACAGGGAGTATAGACCTGCCACACTTTTATATAAGCATTTATGTCTCTTGAGTTGCTTTGTGGGAGGAAGGAATTCAGAATCCACGGTACTTTCTTTGCGGAAAAAATTAGTATGCCTGTGTGAGGCTGAGGGTCAAGAACCTCTAAGGTGGGGCTCCAATGTTTTGTAGGGAATGGAAAAATCACAGATTCAAATGCAAAATAAATAATGGATTAATTGCAAGCAATCATAGACAATCTAGAGCCATGGTGGCGCAGTGGTTAGAATGAAGTACTGCAGGCTACTCCTGCTGCCTGCCGGCTGCCTGCAATTTGGCAATTTGAATGTCACCAGGCTCAAGGTTGACTCAGCCTTCCACCCTTCCGAGGTGGGTCAAATGAGGACCCAGATTGTTGGGGGCAATATGCTGACTCTGTAAACCTCTGAGAGAGGGATGTAAAAGCATTGTGAAGCGGTATAGAAATTGTTATTGGTGTCTAAAAGATCTAGGTTTCAGCGGAAACATTGAGGCCCTAAAACAGTGATGGGCAATTAATTTTCCCAAGGGGCCATATGAAAAACTGGGTCTGATGGGAAGGGCCATGCCACCCCGTCCTGATGCTGATGCTGCCCCACCCCTGGATGCCGCCATCCCCCACCATCAGTGCTGCTTACATCCCTTCCTACTCCAACATCACTGATGTCACAGGATGGACAGGGACAGCCCGCAGGCAGGTTGTGACCCACTGGCCATAAAGTGCCCAAGTTTGCCTTGGAGTGCAAGTAGTCCTTGAGTTATGACTGCAATTGAGCCCCAAATTTCTGTTGCTAAGTGAGACACTTGTTAAGTGAGTTTTGCTCCATTTTGCGACAGTTGTTCAGTGAATCACTGGACTTGTTAAATCAGCAAGATAGTTGTTAAGTGAATCTACCTTCCCCATGGACTTTGCTTGTCAGAAGGTTGCCAAAGGTGATTAACACGACCCCTGGACACTGCAACTGTCATAAATATGAATCAATTGCCAAGCATCTGAATTTTGATTACAAGACCCTGGGAATGCTGTCATGGTTGTAAGTGTGAAAAATGGTCATACATTTCTTTTGTCCGTGATGTTGTAACTGTGAACTGTCGCTAAGTGAGCTGCTGTAAGTTGAGAACTACCTGTATAAGGTTCATGTCAGCGCTCCAAGTAATGCATCCATCGAAAGCAGAACTCCAAGGCAGGTAGATTCCTCTAAGAACATGTTGATTGCATACATCGTATCAGCACAGCCAGTAAAAACCAACTCTGAAATTTCCTGTGGTTTTCATCTAATTAAAATGAAACTTCCCACTCCCAGTGTCATCAATCACATGGTTCTCCTTCACCAGCCACCTGTTACGATGACCTTGGTTCCCACAGGATAGCTTTTTGTTTTGACGGTAAGCTGGGCTATCTACGTCCCCCCTCCCCTACTTTCTCAGGCTTCGTGGCAACTTTGAGGCAGCACAAGATGGCTTCAGCCAGGGTCACTTCAGAGTTGAGAGTTCATTTGACTGCCCCCCCTTCTTCTCACTGAATTCTATATCAATGGATTTTGCTTTCCTTCATCATATTTTTGTTCACTGAAAGTAAAGGTCCAGTAAACAGGAGCCTACTGAGAAATCATAATGAACTAATCTTAGCTGATTAATTTTACTGCCTTGAATTACAAGTATTCCATCTGATCATTTCAATTTGGCTCCACTGTCTTCCAGCTGCAAAGGCCCTGCTCCCAGAGATGATTCCTAAATAGCCAAACCATGAAGAATTTTAGCAGAGGTGGTATTCAGCAGGTTCTGACCAGTGCTGGAGAAGCAGAAATTTTGAGTAGTTCGGAGAACTGGCAAATACCACCTCTGACTGGCCCCGCCCCCATCTATTCTCTGCCTCCCAAGTCCCAGCTGATTGGCTGGGTCTTCTTTTGTTGCCCTGCACAGGAGAATGGAACTGGAAAGCAGGTTAGTGGGGTGGAGACGGGATGGGATTTTGCATAACCTTCCTCCATGAGTGGGGAGGGAATGGAGATTTTGCAGTATCCTTCCCCTGGAGTGGGAATGGAGATTTTATAGTATCCTTCCCCTGCCATACCCACCAAGCCACAGCCACCAAGCCACACCCACAGAACTGGTAGTAAAAATTTTTGAATCCCACCACTGAATTTTAGGAATACCTGAGAGCACTAACTTGTGAAATTCTAATCTTTTGAGACCACCCAGTGCAAAGTTTGGTAGAAATAAAATGAAGCCAAATATGCTCAGTTAGAATCTGATTCTCCAGCACTTCATGTTTGACACTGTTAACGGACTGTTGGCATTTTTTTATCTGCAACTGAGATGTAATTTTGAGAAATGGAAGGGGGATACTCAGTTTCAGTAGCTCAGCTGGTGGCTAACCACGACAATTTTTTTATCAGGAGTCCTTGACTTAACAATCATTTGTTTAGTGACCCTGGAAAAAGTGACTTGCAACCATTCCTTATGAGCATTGCAACACCCCTGCAGTCGCGTGATAGAAATTCAGGCACTTGGCAATCGGCATGTAGTGTATGACGGTTGCAATTGTCCCAGGGTCATTGGATCACCATATACAACCCTCCCAGTTGGCTTCCAGCAAGCAACGTCAATGGGAAACAACTGCAACACAAATTCTTATCCCCGTCATGGGCATAAGAGCTGCTTATATATTGCAAGTATCAATAGCAATTTGATAATAAAAAGGAAACACTCATAAACAGTTCAAATCATAATAGTGTTCAATCTGAAAGTGCTTAAGCCAAATGTTAATGGCTATAGTTAGCGTTATCTCTGATAACAGGAGATTGGGGCTGATGGAAAGTTGGCATTCAACATCTGGAAAGCCAAATTTCCCCAGTTGTGTTGTAATTTGTCAGTCTTGTATCTGTAAAACACAAAGAAGAGCAGGAGCAAGACAGTTCAGAAAAAGTCTGCATGTTCCTTTTCCCTTGACATAACACTTTTCCTTAGACAAAACTTGTCAATCATTTCATAGCGGTAGGTGAATTTGTGAATCCCTAGCCTTAGTTTAGATGATACTTTAAGGCAGGAGGAGACAGGTGATTAGTGCAGTCAATTGCTACTTGAACTTAACACAAGTATTTCAAGGTGGACACAAGAGTTACTTCAGCTCCAGGAGGCTGCTGTAATTTGACTTGTTTCCCGATTTGCTTCTTGGTCCCTGCTTGCTTGGGCATCTTACAATTTTTACCCATTTTTCAGTTCTCAATACTGCCTTCGTTTCATGATGTCTGCTTTTTAAAGTTTCCACTCAGACTACCCATGGCATAGATCTGATTGCAGGATCCAAGGCGTTTGCTGCTCTAGAGCAGAGTTCCCCAACCTTTCTGGGTTGGCCAGGAGGGGAGGGAGGGGCCAGGCGCCTTTATGCACACACGTGTGTGTGTGAACAGGGCCGTGAGCTCGCACGTGCAACACCAATGGGACCGTGTGCACAACGCTCTTTGTGACGCTAACACCTGCACGATGCTCGCTGTAATGCTTGCCACAACACTGGTGTGAGAGGGGATGTGTGCACATGTGTGCACACTGGCCAGTCACTCATGTGGCCCAGTAGCCGACAGACCACAGCCCAGGAGTGAACGGCAGCCCACAGGTTGCAGATCCCTGCTCTAGAACAATGTTTTCCTAGTTTGATTGGATAAGCTAGCCAGAAATTCTGGAATTTGATATAAATGGAGGCCATTTAGAACAGATTGCTCCTAAACAACGTTTATCTATCTTGATAGCTTGAAGATCTGTGGAGTTTAGCCCTGGACTTCAGCCACCCAGAGTCTCCTGGTATCATATGATGAGGAGCAGATACATTTATTGGATAGATAGATAGATAGATAGATAGATAGATAGATAGATAGATAGATAAATAATAAATAAATAAATAAATAAATAGACTCCCAGAATCCCCAGCCCACAGGCTGGCGGGAGAATTCTGGGATGTGAAGTCCCCATATCTTCAGGGTGCCAAGCAATGGTGGGATTCAATTTTTTTTACTACTGGTTCTCTGGGCGTGGTTTGATGGGCATGGTGTGGCTTGATGGGTGTAGCAGGGGAAGAATACTGTAAAATATCCATTCCTCCCTCCCTCCTGGGGGAAGGTTACTGCAAAATCCCATTCCCTCCCCACCCCACTAACCTACTTTCCAGCTCCATTCTCCTGTGCAGGGCAACAAGAGAAGACCCAGCCAATCAGCTGGGACTCGGGAGGCAGAGAATAGATGGGGGCGGGGCCAGTCAGAGGTGGGATTTGCTGGTTTTCCGAACTACTCAAAATTTCCACTACCGGTTCTCCAGAACTGGTCAGAACTGGTGCTGAATACCACCTTTGGTGCCAGGATTGAAAAATGTGGCTCTAAAATATGGACAGGCACTTCTCAGCTAAACGTAGAACAAAGCACCAAGGTTCCTCTTTTATTTGTATATCCGTCCTCCTCTTCCTCCTCTTCCCTGCTGTCTGGAAGAGTATGTAAGAAGCTCATCCAAAATATAAAACCACCCCTTCTTTGCTCTAATAGTTATTCATTACCCTCAAGTAGCTATTTTAACTCTTTTTTGTTTTGTTTTTTTGTGTTGCCCGTCTTTTACTTTGCTGGGAACTGACTCAGGCTTCTGTGACTGGCTGATATGAATTTTTAAAAATATTTTTTATGCTATTAATTATCAGGTTGTGATTGCTAGCCTTGCTCCTTTACCAAGTAATGAGGGGATATTTGTCAGTATTTAGTTATTCTGGGCTTATAGGTTGTCCACACAATCAGGGAATGCAGATTAATGTATTTGGTGTAAGGAGTAATAAAAGATCCTCATCACCCCATAATCAGACTTTAATATGATCCAAACAGGCTGCAACTTGGTATATTAAAACAAATTATAAGAAAAAAAATGCTTTAATGGAAATTATTAATCTCTGTAACATTCTACATAACGTAACATTTCCCCTCTAAAGGCCTTCTCTTCTTTTGCTGTCAAAATGTTAGGCCTACCAATTTAATTATTAAACATCAATGACAAGGAAAAAATACATTAATTATGCATTTGCTAGACCACAAAAGTTATTTTAACTGGCTACAAAATGATTCAGCATACATAAAAATTAACATTTAGTAATACTACTATGAACATTTGTTTTAAATATTTCTATGTTCCATTCTTGTCTAATTAATATTTAACTATTCAGGAGATTAGTTGTGCTCTTTCAGCTTCTTAGTATGCATGTCTGAAGTTTTTATTTAGCAGTCCTTCCACAGTATCAGTAAAATGCTCAAAATGCATGTTACTCCAAAAGTAAAGTATTGTATTCAGTACAATCATCTTGTATATTGTAAAAGTGTACTGAAATGCTTTTAGGTATGGTTAGTTTAGTTTAGTTTATTGTCATTGCACCTCGTACAACGAAATTAAATACCACCTTCAGTGTACATTATGAAAATAAACACAAACACACATCCTTCACATTCTGTACATTGAATTGAAAACCCCTGATATTGCATTAATATTGCACTATACAGTAGAATCAGGGGTGGGATGCTCTCGGTTCTGCCTGGTTCTATAGAACCGGTAGCTCTGAAGAGCAGCAGACACTGAACCATTTCTGTGTTTGCTACTGTTTGGCCCTCCCGCCCGCCCGGACTCTTATCTGTCCTTTATTTCCTGCTTTTTCAACCTCAGCTGCTTTGTGTGGCACAATTGAGGTTGAAAAAGCAGGCACAAAATGGCTTTCCAAACGCTGCACACCTACACGCAGCGCTTTTCAGCTGTCCTGGTGGCACATTCTTACATGTATGCGTGCGCAAAACGTAATCACCAAACCGGGAGTAACACCAGTTGAATCCCTCCACTGAGTAGAATTCAATAGAGTTACTGCCCTGGGATAGAAGCTGTTTTTCAGCCTATTTGTCCTTGTTTTTATTATTCTGTACCATCTGCCAGATGGTAATAGTTTAAAAAAAAAAGGGTTCCCAGGATGAGATGGATCTTTGAGAATGTTTTGAACTTTCTTAAGGCAGCGGGAGCTATAAAACTCTTCCAAAGAGGGGAGAGGGCAGCCCATGATCTTCTGGGCAATGATGTTAACGTTATAGCTACAAAAAAGAGGAAGTTTCTCCATATACAGGTAGTCCTTGAGTTACGACCACAATTGAGCCCCAAATTTAGGTTGCTAAGTGAAACATTTCTTAAGTGAGTTTATCCCATTTTATCACTTTTTTTTTGCCACAGTTGCTAAGCGAATCGTTGCTTCTGTTAAGTCAGTCACGCAATTGTTAAATGAATCTGGATTCCCCATTGACTTTGCTTGTCAGAAGTCCTTCGCAAAAGGGGGTCATGTGGCCTTGGGGACATGGCAATGATCAAAACCTGTTGCCAAGCTGAATTTTGATCACATGACCAGTGGGGATGCTGCAACGGTCGTAACTGTGAAAAAAGTTCATGTCACTTTTTTGTTGTAACTTTGAATGGTCCTTAAATGAACGGTTGTACATCGGGGACTACCTGCATTCAAATCTTTCCCTAAACTGCAATTTCAGGATAACTGTTACATTAGACCTACTAATATCTAGATACTCACTTCAGCCTAAAGTATCTAGTAACTAGATACTCACTTGGGTCTAAAAATGTAGATATGATGTAGAGACCCAGAGACTTCATAGAATTCCTCTTCAGAGGCTGAAAAACCACTATGAAAAAGCTGTTGGTTTACATCGACTAATTTAAATACAAATGCCCATTTTGCCAATATACTAAGATCCAGGGGAAGACCGAAATAAGGAAAGAAGAGGATGTTGAATGTATTTGACTCTCACTTTCCTTTACAATTCTTCCCCTCCTTTCCCTGCACAATATCTCCAACCCATCTGTACTTCATCTTACAATGGATTCCTTACCCTACATGGGGTCAAATGTGTCTCTTTTGGAAAGTTTAAGGTAAAATCACTTAAGCTTTGGTATTGCTCTCCCCGCCCCCCAAACAATTAAGATGTTAACAATTTGTGAACCTTGATAAAATATATACTAAAGATGGGGAAATGGATGAAGACATTTTAACGTTCCAAATGGTTGTAGAAAAATAGTTGATAGCATGTAGTCTGTTAATGCAAATAATGTGAAATATTAGAATGTCAGAAAGAAGCATAAAAAAATAAATGGAATGGGAATGGGTAATTTATGTATTAAAATAAGAAGAAAAGAAGTCCAGAATGAAGGGGTGAGAAAGATATGCATTGAAAACAAAAATGATGGATCAGTAGGGGGAAAAAAAGTATATTCAGATATTTGAACATTCCACAAAGACGAATGGGAATTGAATTGCAAAATAGTTATAGGAAGAAAGAGTGAATGGATTGAAAAAAGAAGTTCAAAAAAGCTGTGGATGGAGTTGGTGACCTTTTAAAAGAAAAAGCTGAGAAGTTTATGAGACAACTCAAGGCTACTCTTGTTGGCAGTTGACCTTCCAATCCTAGATAACCCTGTCTAGCTACTAACCATCTTATCTTCAGAACTAGGAATTGGCATGAAGCAATACAGAGATGGCAAAGATGAACTGGCCCCAATCAACTTTCCATCATTTATCAACCACTTATTGCCCCCCTGCCATTTATCAACTTTTTGGATAGTCCCATCCATCCTTTGGGGTTGATATTCATCACTTTGCAAACCTGTATTATTGTTTGGTACTATCTTGCCTAAGAAAACGTTCAAGAGCTTCTGTAGTCTTTCATGTCCTTTGTTTTATTTCAGTTGCTTTCTAAAAAACAAAACAAAACAAAAACCCCAAGATATCACCCAGCTCTGGATTTTCAAATTTTGATTGTCTGTACACTAAATATGTGGACATACAAATGTAACCCACACTCATTTGAAAAATCAGACACAGGCAGTAAATTATTTTTTCATTCTCTCACAACTAGAAAAACCAAGCTTCTTAAGCCAAGTTCTCAGAGATGTTTTTATTATAATGCATTAATTGCTGGGATCTTGGTTTTTTTTTTATATAGGCATAATCTATTTGCAAAGCCATTCATTAAGACTCCTTGTACCTCAAATAATATAATACTTAATACTCTTTGCCCTGTTTACTTTGCCAGTAAACACTAGGGTTCACCCTTTGATAAGATTTCATGCATAGCAAAACAGCTTCTTGTGAATCCAGAAAATAGACTTCTGTACACAAGAACTTTGCTGTTCCTGAAATTAACAGATTTAAAAGTTCTGCAATGATAGTGAGAGTATGAAGTAACAAATATAAGCATTGATCTGATTAGAAGTGTGAAACACCTTTAAATTTTATAAAGACACTGAACTAAGGATAGAACTTGATCAAGAATAAAAACTGAAGGACTTTGACAAGCCTTTTCTTTATTCTCTGGAGCTAATTGTGTCATTTGACAGGTTTGCATCATGGTGTGTTGAAATTCTGACAGGCTAATTTGAGCTTGGGCTTCTAATGTAACGTTCATACGAGTGTCATTATGCTTAATGATAATCAATGTCATTTGTTGCTTTAGTGCAAAGAGCTTGGTACAAATGTTTAACTTTTGGCAAATTCTGAGTGCGTGTTAGTGTATTGTATATTGAAAGTCTTGATTGAAAGCCTTGATTGACCAAAGCCATGATGGCAACTGAAGTTCAATATATACAGATGCATCTGATGTGAAAACTGCAACTTGTAGTGTAAGAGGAAAAACGCTGGATGAAACAAACAAAGATAGTTAAATATTTTGTGATTATAAATTAAGACAACAGGGAAGATGCAATGAAGGTGGTTTGATCTTGGAGAATGGAGTTAATGCAGAGAAATGAAGCTGTATATTTAATTATGGATAAAAGGGACATATTTATGTCAGAGATATATCTTATTATCATCATTTCATTACCTACCTGCTGCAGCTAAATTGCCATTTCTCTGACTGGTCCCTTGGCTGCATCTCTTTTCCCTTTCCCCCCCAAGGTCAGTCCCATGTACCATTACAGAGGAGGAGCAAAAAACTCCAGAGAGGATGCTGATTGAATGTGGCCTGAATTTAAAAGAGAATGATGAGTATGAAAGAAATAAACTGAAGGGGTTTGGTCACAGACAGAAAATTAATCAGGATCCAACCGCAAAACAATTTTTAAAATATATTTATTGAATATAAATATGGTCATGGACGCTTCTGACCACGTCCAAATCAGGTGACGACCAAAAATTTCAGAATTTTTTTTGCATCTGGTCAGGAACAAATACTCGGGTGGCGATCAAACATAAGCCGTGGCGATTTGCCCTTCCACGCCTTTATTTGTTTTTTTTTAATGTGCATGCACAGTCAGTCTCGCTTCCAGTCACAACCAAATCGGTTTGCGACCGAAGTCATAGAATGGATTACAGTCATGACCGGAAGTTCTACTGTACTGCTAAATCTGTCAACTTGCAGCAGTTTACAAATCCCAACTCTGCTTGCCTTTAGAAAAGCCACAAAGTCCTGTTTTTTCCTCCCAGGCATTTGGATTGCAGGGAGGCCCCTTTTGATTCTTTCTCTATTGTGTTTGTTCACCATACTCTTTTATACATTTTATACTATTTGTACATTGACTATTTTGTTTAACTATTGCATGATTCTTTTTGTTTGTTGTTTGTTTTTCTTATATGCTGCCAGTTATCCTATAACTTCATTCATCAATTAAAATTAGAAGGGAAAATCAAGGGAAAGGGGGATGGAATTAATGAAGTCTTGAAAAAGAGAAGTCTAAAGACTAGAAGGCTGTGTATAATGGCTGTTGTGGAAGGAGGAATGGCTCACAAAGTGAATCAAAACTTACTGTATATACTCGAGTATAAGCCTAGTTTTTCAGCCCATTTTTTGTGCTGAAAAAATCCCCCTCGGCTTATACTCGAGTCAGATTCCCCTCTGAAAAAAAAAATGGTGTGGAGTCGCGGCCTCCGGCGGCAGCGACTCCCAACAGCCCCAGCCGGGAAGGGAAAGGCAAAAAGCGCTTTGCCTTTCCCTTCCCGAGGCGGCGGGACTGGGGCCGGGCCGGCGGTAGCGACTCCTGACTCAGGGGGCCTCCGAGGGAGGGGAAGAGAGTGACTCCTGCCTCCCGCTGTCATCATCATCTTCTTCTTTTGGGTTAGTGAATCAATTAAACCTTTCATGATAGTGAGATCGTTTCCCAAATTAATTATTTTTATTTTTGAAATTTACCAGTAGCTGCTGCATTTCCCACCCTCGGCTTATACTCGAGTCAATAAGTTTTCCCAGGTTTTTTGTGTAAAATTAGGTGCCTCGGCTTATATTCGGGTCGACTTATACTCGAGTATATACGGTAAGTGGAAAATCCTTCCTTCAGTAGAGATGGAGGCCTTCGACAACAACCCCACCTGCATTTTTATGCTGCTCTTTCATCAGTTTCCAAGAAGATCACAACCACTTCACAGGTTTACCAGAGAGGTCACACTTAATGACTCACCTAGTAGAAAAGATTTAGGAGCAACTGCTCTTAAATCTGCCTATTTCACTTAATGACCTTATTCAGATTAGGTGAAAATGAAAACCAACCTTGAGGACATATAGAGTTTAACCATATTTAACCAACTTTCTTTTTTTTATTATTATTTCTGACAACTTGCTCAGACTGAAGAAGCTACTTGGATAAGCAGTGAAACATTTCAAACCCCAAAAAGAAAATAAGTCCAGTTACCATGACTCAACTTCCAGACATCTCTACCTGGATAACTGAGAATCTTCATTGACATAATGATTCACAAAGGTATGCACAGTAGGAATAGAGCAGGGGTGTTAAACTCAAGGCTTGTGGGCCAGATCCAGCCCGTGGGATGCTTAAATCTGGCCTGGAAACAGCAAAGGACTGGCCCGTGGTGCCTCCGGCAGCCAAAATGGGGCATGGGGGAGCCATGTGCGCCCACCCGGTGACCTATTTTGGCTGCCAGAGTGCTGCAGGTCAAAAACAGGCTGTGGGAGAGAACTACAGTGCTTATCCAACCCTAGAAGAAATTCCTGGTCCAGAGAGATATAGAGAATGATGTTGGCATAAATTAGTTGTTATTATAATTTTTCCCCTCTTCCTTATTTTATGCCTTTATTTCTTTACTCTTTTATATGCCTTTTAATGCTCTGCATAAAGTTGCTTCCCCAAAATTGAATAGTGTGGTGGATCTATGTGAACCTTATGGTACACCATTCTTTATCCCTCTAGAATAGTAAGAGCCTAGAACAAAAGGAGATGAACAAGAGGCTGGAAAAAAAAAACCCACTGAAGATGAATAACTTTGCAGTAAAAACTGCCAATGAGAGAGAACTTTTCTATTGACCAGCTCTATTGGTTGGTTTGTAAAATCTATAAAAAGAACGTCAGTCTAATGCATTAATAATGAAAGCAAATATGAACATTTTGCAGTACACATTGTGCATATAAAAATGGAAATGTAGCAAAAATCCGGTAGCAAAAAAAAAAAAAAAGCTTTTGAAAATAAAGCAATTAAGTCATGATCTATTCTCTGGTGGGGAAAGCCTACAGCTCTGGAATGAGCATAGATCTATGCACACTGCAAGGCAATCTGATATGGAACACTGGTTTGGCAGCCGTAGGGAATCTCATGACGCTGATGAAGGAAAGACCAGCTTATTCCACAAGATGAAACAGGAAAAGAGTCTGATGAACAGTGAAACTTCTAAGCAAGACTTCTATATTTAACTGTAATTTTTCTTATAATAGCCAATCTAATTTTGGGGGGGAAAAATTTGCAAAATATGTGTGATAACTCAGATTAGGCAATTCCTAGCATCTGACTTTCTCAGTCTGCTCTGCTGTCCTTGTCGTTGCTGATTCTCATTTTTTTTTATCCCTCCTCTGGAACATCAGCTTTACCACCTAATTTTACATGCCCTGGATTTTTTTGTGTGGGTTTTTTTTCCAAGAGTGGTGTGTTGGCCTAGAGGTGGAGCTCTCGCCTCACAATCAGGAGGCTGTGAGTTCGATCCTAGGTAGAGGCAGATTTTTCTCTCTCTGGGCACACTGAGAATGTATCTGCTGAACAAAACTCCGCACTGGTGACAGGAAGGACATCCGGCCATTAAAACACTCTGCTTGCTCCATTCAGCTGTCCAGACTCCACCCTGCAAGAGGTGGGGTCCCCTTTAATGGGGTCATTAAATGAAGACGATGATGATAACAGTCTTTTTCAACCATAAATTCCCTTTCATTTTCTTTCCAACTTAACCCCAAGCCATTTTTATTCACTATTTTGTATTATTCTCCAGTCAAAATCTCTGAAATTATATTATTTGAAAGTGATAAGCGCAAAAGCAAGCATAACATCACAAAAGAAACAGCCACAACCAATGTTTCAGTATTTATGTTTTATTTAAACTATAAGTTTGCCTCTGAGATTTAATTCTGTTACTTTCAACAAAGGCACATATGTCCAGTCCAGTAATCTCAACAGTTTTATGTACACACACAACAAAGAAACTGCCTGTGATTCCTAACCCTGACTGTCCTATTCTGTAACCATGCATATTTTATAGGCACATGTCTTGGGGGTTAGAAATACCCTTTTTAGGTGGGTATGCTTGTGTAATTTATTCCCATTAGCATGTATTTTGATAAGTTTATTGAATGGTCTACAGCTGTTGGAGCAAAATGGCCCTCACCATCCTTGCTTCCCACTTCCTTTTCATGTTTTCACAGATGTTGCCTTCATCTTCAGAGTCACTGAATGCTTCTTGAGTTGGGAAAGGGAGTGAGTGAGTGGGAGTGTTAATGAACAGCAAGGCAGAGCACTCATCATAGGAAAGAGGAAAACAAAAGGGTTTGATTTGAACTAGAAAATGTTTTTTTTTGCAAGGCATAAGACATGCCACTTGGCTGTCAAGGATTTTAGAATTGCTTGCTCACAAACTTCAAGGGAAAGGGAAATTGTTGGAAGAGTGCCTACTGTTAAATCAGCAAAAGTGGGAATGCAGTCATTAGAAATAGGAGATTATAAAGCTGGAACTCCTATTTCTTAAAAGCAAATCACTGCATTCACATAGATCAGCCTGTCTGATTTTTGCATTCCATCTGCAAAAATGAAATATGTGTCTCACATCATATCAGAGGTGTTAAAATGTGGAGATTCCTGAAACGCAATCACAAATAATTAGATAGAAACAATAAAACATTTTGGATAGGATCCAAAGTCTGCATTAAGTGGATTATCATCTATTCCAGAGACAGACAACTGCCTCCAATTTTAGACTTTTTACACACACACACACACCCCTATAATTTGCTTGTGTCTCAGCTTCTGCGTTTATATAGCACCTTTTTGGAATTAAATCTGAAGCATCCATAGTCCTAATTTCCACATAATCCCCTCCTCCTCCTCCTCCTCTCCTCTCCTCCTCCTCCTCTCCTCCTCCCTCTCCTCCTCCTCTCCTCTTCTCCTCCTCCTCTCCTCCTCCTCCTCTTCTTCTTCTTCTTCTTCTTCTTCTTCTTCTTCTTCTTCTTCTTCTTCTTCTTCTTCTTCTTCTTCTTCTTCTTCTTCTTCTTCTTCTTCTTCTTCTTCTTCTTCTTCTTCTTCTTCTTCTTCTTCTTCTTCTTCTTCTTCTTCTTCTTCTTCTTCTTGCCTAAACCAAATATTACTTGGGTCCTGGTATGGTGCAAGCATCACTTTTATTCCCAAAATTACCTTTGGTGTCATACAAATTTAAGCAATACTCTACCGGATCAAACCCAGGGCCCATCTAATGCTGCAATCTGTTCCCACAGTGCTCAAACAATTTCAGAAGGAAGCCTACTAGTCTCCCATATGTAGGAGATAACCAGGCTGACCCCAAGGGCAGGATTAACTGTGTCATAAGTTTGGGGCCAATAGACTCCTACAAGAGTCTCGTCACCCCTCCCTCCTTGAATTTTGTTGACTTTTATTCAGTGTCAATTTGTCTTGATGGTTGGTACATCAGATTCTTGTTTATAGATAACATAGCAATAGCAATATCACTTAGACTTATATACTGCTTCACAGTGCTTTTTACAGTCCTCTCTAAGCGGTTCACAGAGTCAGCATATTGCCCCCAACAATCTGGGTCCTCATGCAACTGACCTTAGAAAGATGGAAGGCTAAATTGACCTTGAGCCTGGTGAGATTTGAACTGCCAAATTGCAGGCAGCGGCCAGTCAGCAGAAGTGGCCTGCAGTACTGCATTCTAAACACTGTGCCAGTGTAATAAATGTGAAGTACTTTGAACTAAATTCCTGTTCCTGGTTACCTGAGCTTGATACCAGATAACCTTCAGAGGCACTTCCACTGCCATCCAGGTTAAGAGAAACTCATCCTTCATGGAAGCCCCGTATATTTCCCTAAGACGTAAAAATAAGGTATGGTGGCAGCCTTCTGCCTTGCTTGGAAATGCAGACTACAGTATAGGTCTGGTGCAGTGGTTAGAATGCGGTATTGCAGGCTAATTCTGCTGATTGCCAATTGCCAGCAGTTTGGCAGTTCAAATCTCACCAGGTTCAAGGTTGACTCAGCCCTTCTATCCTTCTGAGGTCAGTAAATTGAGGACCCAGATTGTTGGGTGCAAAATGCTGACTCTGTAAACCATTTAGAGAGGACTGTAAAGCACTGTGAAGCCGTATATAAGTCTAAATGCTATTGCTAACTGCTATACATGCATCATAGTATCTGAATATCTTTTTCAAGGTCTTCATAGCAGCTCTACTGAATGCTAGTCTATGGCACATTTCTCAACTGCTTGCTTCTTTGCTGCTGATCATTGGTCCTAAAAACAGAAGCTATTTACCATTTTGATATCTTCATTGTTACGGTTGGGTGTCACACCTGTTGTCTTTGGTTTGATCTTCGTTATATTTAATCTTAGTCCTATTTTGCTGCTTGAGTATCATTACCACAGCTTGCAGATCATCTGTATGATTACCTGTCAGTCAACTTGTTAACTCTATAATTTACAAGATTCTTTTGATGTGAGAGAAGAGAAATCTTGCCATTTAATTGGTTTAAACCCATTTTAAGCCTACAGTTTTAAGATGCTTCAACAATGGCCACTCACAAATTATGTTGTCAAAACTCACTTTGCTTTTTCCTGTTGGCCTTTCAGCTTGGCCATTGTCCTTATTTACATTTAATGCTAATTTTATTTACAAGTATTAAAGTATGAAGGACTTCAATATTCAATGAGGCCTAAAGATAAGACTTGGAATATATTTTGGAAAAATGGATATAGGGGTAGGGACTGTGCTATCTTGTGAGATGTGAGCATAGTTGTGTTGAAACCAGAGAAAACTACTTCTTGCCAAAAAAAAAGCACAACTCAGCTTTTGATATTTTTCCTTGTTATGACTTATGCTGTTCTCCACAGAAGAGGGACCTTCCATGGACTTGCTTAGTTCAGAAAAGTTTTAACTTAAAAAAAAGAAAAAGAAAAAAACTCTTGGGAAAACCCCCAGCTCAATGTCTATTTCTTTGAAAAATGTGCACCTCAAAATGGAAATCTAACATTTCTTCAAACAGCCCTTGTGTTTCTGATACAATTTTATCTTTCTCTGTTTCTTTCATAACTTGGAAGATTCCCAATGGATAGGTTGAAGGCCTGTATCTCCTGCCTGATATGTACAAAAGAAAAAAAAAGGGCAATATAATTTCTACATACAATGGGGATAGATGCATGACAAAAATGATTTTAAGAATTGTTGGTTGCTTTCTCAAGTTAAAGGTTAGTTTTTTTTTCACTCAGGCAGATTATTTTTTATTAAAGACTTCAGAAAATGTAGGTGTTCATAATATAATTTTGATATCATAGCAATTTTGCCTATGAGGTGCTTAAGTTTTAAAATGAAAAAAGTTCAAAGTGTTCAACAGGGGTGAAGGCTTGGTGAAGTGTTCAACAGGTACTTGGGGTGAAGGCTTGGGCCATGTGAATAGTTAATGTCCAGGAGATAATTGCAGATAAATTCAAAATGTTTCTGAAGACATGGGCTCTATGTTGCAGAAACTTATGCTAGTCCTTAAGTCTAGCTATTTAATGAACCTGTATGCTACCTAATTCCCAATGATTCTCCTCCTGCTAGAGGAATCTGAATTTGTTCTGATGTAACAAAACTAATACAGCTCATTCTCTGGAAGTGTAAACCGATATTGACATGAGTGTTCAATGCAAATCAAATGTAATCAGAGGATGCTTTTCTGTGTCTGCAGCAGCCTGGTTAATAAGACAAGTCAGACCACTAGCCCATAAAAGTTAACATTATCTTGTCTGATAGGTAGCAACTCTCTATGATCTAAGACAGAGATCTAACCCCCTCAATATATACAGTATATAACCTATATATTACAGGTGAAACTCAAAAAATTAGAATATCGTGCAAAAGTTCATTTATTTCAGTAATGCAACTTAAAAGGTGAACCTAATACAGGAGATAGACTCATTACATGCAAAGCAAGATAGTTCAAGCCATGATTTGTCGTAATTGAGATGATTATGGCTTACAGCTCATGAAAACCCAAAATCCACAATCTCAGAAAATCAGAATATTGTGAAAAGGTTCAATATTCTAGGCTCAAAGTGTCCCACTCTAATCAGCTAATTAAGCCATAACACCTGCAAAGGGTTCCTGAGCCTTTAAAGGGTCTCTCAGTCTGGTTCAGTAGGAATCATAATCATGGCAAAGACTGCTGACCTGACAGTTGTGCAGAAAACCATCATTGACACCCTCCATAAGGAGGGAAAGCCTCAAAAGGTAATTACAAAAAAAGTTGGATGTTCCCAAAGTGCTGTATCAAAACACATTAATAGAAAGTTATGTGGAAGGGAAAAGTGTGGAAGAAAAAGGTGTACAAGCAGCAGGGATGACCGCAGCCTGGAGAGGATTGTCAGGAAAAGGCCATTCAAAAGTGTTGGGAACTTTCACAAGGAGTGGACTGAGGCTGGAGTCAGTGCATCAAGAGCCACCACATACAGACGGATCCTGGACATGGGCTTCAAATGTCGTACTCCTCTTGTCAAGCTGTTCCTGAACAACAAACAATATCAGAAGCGTCTTACCTGGGCTAAAGAAAAAAGAACCAGTCTGTTGCTCAGTGGTCCAAAGTCCTCTTTTCTGATGAAGGCAACTTTTGCATCTCATTTGGAAACCAAGGACCCAGAGTGTGGAGGAAGAATGGAGAGGCACACACTGCAAGATGCTTGAAGTCCAGTGTGAAGTTTGCACAGTCTGTGTTGATTTGGGGAGCCATGTCATCTGCTGGTATTGGTCCACTGTGCTTCATTAAGTCCAGGGTCAATGCAGCCGTCTACCAGGAGATTTTGGAGCACTTCATGCTTCCTTCCACAGATGACCTTTATGGGGATGCTGACTTCATTTTTTAGCAGGACTTGGCACCTGCCCACACTGCCAAAAGCACCAAAACCTAGTTCAATGACTGTGGGATTACTGTGCTTGATTGGCCAGCAAACTCGCCTGACCTGAACCCCATAGAGAATCTATGGGGCATTGCCAAGAGAAAGATGAGGGACATGAGACCGAACAATGCAGAAGAGCTGAAGGCCGCTATTGAAGCATCCTGGTCTTCCATAACACCTCAGCAGTGCCACAGGCTGATAGCTTCCATGCCACGCCACATTGAGGCAGTAATTGCTGCAAAAGGGGCCCAAACCAAGTACTGAGTACATATGCATGCTTATACTTTTCAGAGGTCCGATATTGTTCTATGTACAATCCTTGTTTTATTAATTGCATGTAATATTCTAATTTTCTGAGATTGTGGATTTGGGTTTTCATCAGCTGTAAGCCATAATAATCACAATTAAGACAATTCATGGCTTGAACTATCTTGCTTTGCATGTAATGAGTCTATGTCTTATATTAGGTTCACCTTTTAAGTTGCATTACTGAAATAAATGAACTTTTGCATGATATTCTAATTTTTCAAGTTTCACCTGTATATCCATTGGTATCTTCTCAACGATTTTAACTGAAGATGCTAAGGATGGAACATGAACATTCTGTACAGATGTACACTACACAAGAAGCTTTGTTGGATTATGGTACATTACCAGGAAATGAATGAGGCTCTTGTTGTTTGTGTATGTGTGTGTGTGGGGGAGTTAATTTGTGTGGGGGGGGGGTGGAGGGGGAATAATGGATTTGTTATTGGTTCCACAGAGGCTTTTAGATTTCACCTGTCTGATGATACTTTATTTATCCAAATAGGAACAACTCTCAAAAAGTGAGTTCTGTGGATGACAATATATAGTGATCGTTTGTATTAACTGAAGTAACTCACCCTACGAATATGATGACCGTAGTTATTGTTATATCAAGAACTTTTCATTTTATTCAGTCCTTTCATAGGCCTGTTTCTTGGTCATGCTAGAACATGATTAGAGTTTTGTAAATATCTCATAGCTAGATTTAACATTATCTTGCTATAAAATGGAGTGCACGCATTATCTTGCTATAAAATGAAGTCAAAGAGATCCTTGAATCTGAAAATGATACATCTAATTATCAGTTTCTCGTTGAAGGAGATTCAAAGATCCAATTAATAGAAAAAATGGCACCAGGGTTACCAGAAAATGGTCTACAGTTATGTTTATGTGGTTCATTCAGCTAGTGATTTACATTCAGATGCTGAATAAAATGTGTTTCCTACAAGGGTGGATTTCTTTCATACCAAATGATTTTTCAGCAATGTCTATCAGTCAGGCTAAGTGCATCTTATATATTTTCATTGAGCTCATTTATGACTGGATTCTGGATCAATTGCAGGTATCAAGACAAAGCTTCTCTCATCACATTCCTCTTGGCCCTGTCAGCAAGAGAAGGGAAAAAGTTGATGAATTAAATCTGTGAAGAACCCTTTAAGTAGACAAGATACATTTATCAGTATCTTTGCTAGGTAAATGTATAATATCAGGCAAACCAAGCAAAATCTGTCCCTGTGGACCCTTCCATCTAGGAATGTTGCTGTGTCAGCCCTTCAAGGTAGGTGGGCCAGGAATCGGACACTGCAAATATTATTGGAATACTTTACTGCTGTGGAGTCCTTGAGGCTTTCTGAACTTGGTTGATTGCTTGATGATGATTCATTACCCAACTAAGTAGCATCATCAATGCTGTTGTAAGAATGAGGTTACCTAGTTGGATAATGAAACATCTGCAAACAAACAACCAAACTCAAAGAGTACCAAGAACTCCACAGTTCAATACTGAGTTATAGATACTTCCTTGTGTGTCCAATCACACTTGGCCAATAAAGAATTCCATTGCATTCCATTCCATAAAGAATTAAGGTGGAGTTGTTTAGAGCCTGTTTCTTACACTTTCTTCTTTTTTAGGTGCAAGCTTTCATTTACTATCTCTTTTATTTGTTAACAGATTTTGCATTCTTTCACTATCTTTACCTCCCTCTACAAAGAGTAACTGAAAAACTGCTATTATGATACAATCTGATTAAAACAATCAGTGCCATATAATTTAAGGAAAACAAAAGCTGTATAAGATGATCATCTTGAATGACATTTTCTCTATATCCAGAAAGTAGTTGAAAGACTTTCATAAATTTAACTGCTTCTTGCCAGTATAGTGTTATTGAGAGATACCTATGATCAGTGGTGGGATTCAAAATTTTTTTACTACCAGTTCTGTGGGCGTGGCTTGGTGGGCATGGCAGGGGAAGGATAGTGTAAAAACTCCAGTCAGAGGTGATATTTGCCGGTTCTCTGAATTACTCAAAATTTCTGCTACCAGTTCTCCAGAGCTGGTCAGAACCTGCTGAATACCACCTCTGCTGAAGACGTGTATGGGAGCTGTCTTAATTTCATCATCCAAGCAATAATCTTGTGAATGTGGCTGGTCCAACTCCTCTGTAAGCTCCATAAGTGAGTAGAGAAATGAATTCACTTTCCCCAGTCAAAACCCAACACTACAACCATATCATTATAGGCACTACACTACTTAGAATAGAAAATTCTATAACTGCCTAACCATAAAAGTGGAAACTAAGTAAAAGGCTCAGCTTTTAGGTTTCTAAGATCTGTAAGCTTTATTTTTACACTTTATTTAGTGCTTATGTATAAGGACTAGAAATAGTAAGATACATTGCACAAACATTGTTGGCGTGGCAGGGGAAGGACATTGTAAAATCTCCAGTCAGAGGTGGGATTTGCCGGTTCTCCGAACTACTCAAAATTTCCACTACCGGTTCTCCAGAACTGGTCAGAACCTGCTGAATACCACCTTTGCCTATGATATCTTTGAATTTTTTCATCATCTGAAAAAAGCCACTTTTTAATGGTTTTTGGCAGACCTCAAATATGTGATTTTTTTCCCATATGTTATTTCCCTTCTCATTTTTCTTTCACTCCAGTAATTTTATTCTCCTTGCTATAATCTAGATAAATGGCAGATTTGGTAGAATTATATATTCCAAGCCAAGCACAAAGTAGAGAGAAAAGAATATTACTGAATTTTTTGTCCCCAAATTCAGTAGAATTTCCACTGTTTGTACAATATATCAGCTGCAAGAAGTATTTCTCTCTTTAGGAAGCTTAAGTATGCATAATGATTATACACATGCATGCTCAGGCATGGGTATATCTATGTAAGTAGGAAGGGAAGGAGGGAGAGAGAGAGAGAATGTATTGTTTTCAGATCCAAGAACAGTCAGTACTATTATTTGGATACTGTTGTCCACAAGGAAGATGCTAAAGGCCATGTTTGCTTATAACACCAATATACCAAGATCCTTCATCAAGAAAAGTAGCTTCTATCCATGGCAATCCATCTTCATTTCTCCATATATAGTGTTCATTCCTGAAAAATGAAGTGTCTCTTTCAGTTAGATTTTCAAGATGGAATAAGCTGAACCAGAATCAATCTTCCTTTCCTTTCCTTTCCTTTCCTTTCCTTTCCTTTCCTTTCCTTTCCTTTCCTTTCCTTTCCTTTCCTTTCCTTTCCTTTCCTTTCCTTTCTCCTTTTTCCTTTCCCCTTTCCCCTTTCCCCTTTCTCCTTCCTCCTCTTTCCTTTTATTCCATTCCATCCCATTCCACTCCACTCCACTCCACTCCATTCCATTCCATTCTACAGTTTCAGACTCCATCTTGGTTTTTTTGGACAGCCTCCACACCTCAGATGCCCCTGCATCTCTCCCTCTCCCTCTCCCTCTCCCTCTCTCTCTCTCTCACACACACACACTATACCTCTCCAAGTCATATTCCTTAGTTATAGTGGGCTTTTTTTACACACCACCCCCTTGATATATACACATTTTTCCACACTTAAAAAAATAGCCAAGAAGCAAATTGCTCAGTTCAGTTTTCAAAGCATTGTTTTTAAAAAGAACAAATTACAACTGCATAATTTTGAAGACATTGTGCTTGCCTTCTTAAACATGTGAAAGGATGAGATATATCTACACGTCAACAGAGTAAAGCTCTTTTCCTTGAAGGGGAACAGATGAAGAGGGATTGACATAAAGCACTAACATTAACTCATCTTCTATTGGCTTACCAAGCATTGATTCAGGAAAAGAAGGCATGTTGCACATAAGCCTGATTCACTTACCCTTCAAATATCAGCAGTCTTTAAAACCATCCATGGTCTCAGATGCCGGTGTTTTTTGCTCCATGTCGATTCTGTCATTCTGAGTAAAAAGGTCTCTGGGTTAAATTTAATCTTTAGTTTTGTCATCTCTTCTAACCATGTCTGTATTTTAGACCAGTACTTTTGGGCTTTAGGACGTGTCCACCACATGTGAAAATACATTCCCTGGCTAAAGTTACACTACCAACATTTAGGTGACATATTAGGGAACATTTTAGCAAGTCTTGCTGGTGGGAGGTGCCAGTGACAGAACATTTTATAAATATTTTCTTTATATGAGACTGATAATATTAATTTATAGTTAGTTCACCAAATTCATTCCAATTATTCTAATTCAATATTGTAGCCACTATTTTTAGCCCATGTTATCATGCTCTCCTTGACCGTTTCCTCTTCCATTTTGAATTCCAATAAGCAATTGTACATTTTGATAATAATCTTTTTGTCACTTCCTTGTAAAATGTTATCTAGTTCCTCATCTGTATTATAAAATCCAAATTGTTCCTTGTCTTTTTTATGTTTTGTTTGAATTTGAACGTACGGCCAGCACCCAATTTCAATTCCTTGTGTTTTTAATTGTATCTGTGTTTTCAAGCTGCCTTCATCTGTTATTAATTCTTTATATTTTATTGTTTTGTTCAAATCCATAACATTGGGATATACTAGTACCTCCATTGGATATAGCCAGAGAGGTATTTTCACATAGTGGTTTCTTTTAATTCTTTCCCATATATATAACAAAGCCTCCCTTATCCAGTGTCTTTGAAAGTAGCTATGGGTATTATTTTTTCCATCCCAGAGAAATGCGTGCCAGCCAATCTGTAAATTGAAGCCTTCTATTGTCAATATTCTTTTGTCTTCCAGGTTAATCCAATCTTTGATCCAAGTACTCTCTGCAGCTTGATAGTATAACTCAAAGTCAGGGAGCGCCAATCCTCCCTTACTTCTACTATCTTGCATTAATTTGTATTTTACTCTGGCTTTTTTTGCCAAATAAATTTACTAATTCTTTTGTTCAGTTCTTCGAAGAATTTTTTCCCTAGTTTGACTGGCACGGTTTGAAAGAGATACAACAATTCTGGTAGTACATTTGTTTTAATGGTGGCTATCCTTCCCATCCAAGAAAGTTGTAAATTTACCCATCTATCTAGATCTTTCTGTATCTGGTCTATCAACTTGTCATAGTTATCAGCCTTTATTGTGGAACATTTCGCTGTAAGCCAAATTCCTACGTATTTTATTTTTTGTTGTTGTCTGGAGCCCTAATTCTTTTGTCAGTTCCTCATTTTGCTTTTTAGTGCAATTTTTGGTTATTATCTTAGTCTTTTCTTTACTGATTTTGAGTCCTGCTACTTTACCGAATGCCTCTATCTCTTGTATTAAATTTTTGCTTGACTCTTTTGGGTCCTCCATTATGAAGACCATGTCATCAGCGAATGCTTGCAATTTGTTTACCAAGGGCAAGCATTAATATTTCCTTGAGAACTGTACTAAGCCAAGAAGCAAATTGCCCAGTTCAGGTTTTCAAAGCATTGTTTTTAAAAAGAACAAATTATAACTGCATAATTTTGAAGACACTGTGCTTGCCTTCTTAACCATGTGAAAGGATGAGATATATCTACACAACAACAGAGGAAAGCTCTTATGCCAATGACTGGCCTACCCAAAAACATGGAAGAAACCTCTTGCTTTTCCTTGAAGGGGAACAGATGAAGAGGGATTGACATAAAGCACTCACATTAACTCATCTTCTATTGGCTTACCAAGCACTGATTCAGGAAAAGAAGGCATGTTGCACATAAGCCTGATTCACTTACCCTTCAAATATCAGCAGTCTTTAAAACCATTCATGGTCTTCGGTGAATGACAGATATCACTACCAGCTGGTCCACAAATCTGTAAACCCTTGTGTTCATGGCTCCCCAAAGCCTTTTTGCTTCAGACAATTCATTATTCATCTGCCATGAAGCTGCTCATAATCTGCAAAGCATTCTACGCAGAGAAACTTGAGGGTGTATGATGGATTTTATACAATGTGTCATGTCAGTCAGCTGTATGGAGGTGTTAATAAGCGACAAAAATATCTTGCATTCGGTAGCTGGGAGATTTGCATATGTTGAGTTTTTGATGGGTTGCTTCCTGGTGGCTGCACAGAAACATTTTCACTCGTTTGTGTTGTTTCTTTGAAGATCTTATTGGTGAACATGCAGTGTGGCCTAACAGTATGGGTGAGGGTGGTATAGATTTTTATTTGTTTGCTTCTTTGTTTCAATATTGGCTAGAAATGTTGCCTCAACTCCAACAGGCAATGAAGCTGTATCTTGCACTTCTCTTCCAATGTCCATTAAACTTGAAGGATGCAACTATGAATGGGTTACATATCTATGTTCAGGACCATCTTTACTCTTGACCCGTATTGACCCGAAGAAAGAGTGATACCATCCATATCTATATCTATATAATATTGCTTTAGAAATTAAAACTTCTGCTGTTCTTTCCTAAAACGTAAGGCTTTTTAAAAACTTTGGTTACACACAGGAAGTATGGATTCCTTTTCTCACAGATGGTATTTCTTAACTACCAAGTATATTTCTGATTACTCCATAGACTTCAAAAACATTATCATTATACGACCTTTTTTTTACATGTAACTCAAGGCAGCAAACATATCGAACAATCCCATTGCTTATTTTTCACAGTATAGCAACAATATCAGTGGTGGGATTCAATTTTTGTTAAATATTGGTTCTGTGGACATGGCTCGGTGGGCGTGGCTTGGCTTGGTGGGCATGGCTTGGTGGGTGTGGCAGGGGAAGGATACTGTAAAATCTCCAGTCAGAGGTGGTATTTGCTGGTTCTCTGAACTTCTCAAAATTTCAGCTACTGGTTCTCCAGAACTGGTCAGAACCTGCTGAATACCACCTCTGAACAATGTTGTAAGGTAGCTTGAGATGAAAAAGAGTGATTGGCCCAAAGTCACCCAGCAGCAGAGGTGGTATTCAGCAGGTTCTGACCAGTTCCAGAGAACCGGTAGCGGGATTTTTTAGGAGTTCGGAGAACTGGCAAATACCACCTCTGACTGGAGATTTTGCAGTATCTTTCCCCTGCCATGCCCACCAAGCCACACCCACAGAACTGGTAGTAAAAAAATAATAATAATCCCACTACTGCCCAGCAGCCTTCAAACCTAAAACAGACCTAGAACTCAGTCTTCTGGTTTTTAGACCAGTACCTTTATCACTACACCAAACTAGCTCTCTTTTGTGTTTCTATATCCTTTTTTATTTCCTTTTTATTATTAGATTAAAAAAATAGTAAAAGCAAACTCTGGTTTCTTTTTAGGTCATATAAATCTTCCAGCTTTTGTGCTTCATTTTGAAGTGTGCATTAATATACAGCTTTGTTAGTTGTTTTTCAGAATGTAGTCTTCTTTCCATTGGGATATAGATCAATTTACAACATCTTCCCCCAAATGTCAGAAACTGATTTACAAAGTTTCTTGTCTTCCAAACAACTCCAAACGGATTTTTTTTTTTGTCAGATCATGAAAAGCATAAACTCTATTTTGGCAGTTATTTTGTTGCATCACTGGCCTCATCTCTACATGGAAGAGTCAATGATATCATGCAAGCTTTTGATTCTTGGGGTGGTGGTGGTGGCAATAAATAAAACAGTCCAATAACTCAAAATTTAATTTTATCTTATGACAATTTTTGGGGTGGGGAACATAATCCCCCATTCAAAATAGTTCCCACAAACTCCAAATTTATTGCAAGACTTCTTGGAACAGAGTTTTAGCAGTTACACCAAGCATTGCAATAAATCTCAAGACTCCAATTGCTTAACCCATTATTTCCAGTCACTTATTTACGGGAGAACTTCACAGAGGTGCAGCTCAATAAGTTACTTTATTACCAATAAAATGGAAGCCATGTAGTGCAGATGATCTGTGTACTACAGAACACAGATATCAATATTAATATCGATATATTTACCTCAAGATTTATATGCTAGACTTTTTCCTTTTGCCTTTTCAAGGAAATGGAATTTGGCCAATGTCTTCCCAGGACTACTCAGGGAAGAGAGTTCTGTTTGACCCGAGTACCACTGGTTTCTACCTAACCAGGTTTTGCTCTTATAGGGCAAAACACTCTTGCCTCTGAGTTATATTTATCCAATAATCTGGGTCCTCATTTTACCAACTTCGGAAGGGTGGAAGGCTGAGTCAACTTTGAGCCTGGTGAGATCCAAATGGTCAAACTGCTGGCAACCGGTGATCAGCAGAAGTAGCCTGCAGTATGCATTCTAACCACTGTGTCACCAGGGCTTATATTTTTATATACCACTTTATAATGCCTTGGTAAGGCCACACTTGGAATACTGCATCCAGTTTTGGTTGCCACAATGTAAAAAAGATGTTGAGATTTTAGAAAGAGTGCAGAGAAGAGCAACAAGGTCCCTTCCGAGTCTGATTATTCTATTCTATTCTATTCTATTCTATTCTATTCTATTCTATTCTATTCTATTCTATTCTAGTTCTAGTTCTAGTTCTAGTTCTAGTTCTATTCTAGTTCTATTCTACTCTACTCTACTCTACTCTACTCTACTCTACTCTACTCTACTCTACTCTACTCTACTCTATTCTAATTATTATCTACCTCCTCTTTCTGAAACAGTTTTGGATAGAAATGAATGTATTTTTGAGGGCTGGTGGTTTCCTAGGAAAGTACAATGTTCATTGGACATGGGTCTCTTCTGCTCCTTTCCTGCTTCCCTCTCTATGGTCAAAGTTCAAAGATTTATGCAAGCCAATTCTTACTCTGGTTGATCTCACAGAGGATGGGAAGCAATAAAGGCCATATTGCAATTTGCTCCCCTCCCAGCTCATATTCAGGAAGTTAATCTTAATATGTTAGACTCAGTCATTGTGGCGCAAAGTCTTATTAATTATAGACTGTTTCAGGCCATAAGGGAGTCATTGTTCAGTGCTTACCTGAAAATTATTGCTGGTTTAATCTCCACACCTAATTTTGGATCAGCTTGATTACGAGAAAAAAAGGGGAACCAATGAATGAATGAATGAAAAAAAGGTCTAAGAAATATTAAACAATATATGCCAACAAGAGCCATGGTGGCACAGTGGTTAGAATGCAGTATAGTAGGTTAGCCTGTGCACAGGCAGGAATTAGATCCTCATGGGTTCAAGGATGATTAACCTTCCATCCTTCTGAGGTCAGTAAAATGATTGTTGGGGAAAATATGCTGACATTTGTAAACTGTTCAGAGAGTGCTGCAAAGCACTATGGAGTGGTATTTAAGTCTAAGTGCTATTGCTATTGCAAATACTTCTTAAAGGCCTTTTTCATTCATTCTTTTTAGTATGATTACAATGAATTGGAAATTGGAAACTATGTACATTGCTTCTCCTTAAAGTGCCAAGATCCTTTCACAGTGCAATGCTGAGTGACATTTATAATGCTTTCACTCCCATCCCATTTGGGGAGATCCTTCTGAAATCAAAGCTTAGTAGCCTTGGATTGATTTTCATGTTCATGTTTCCTGAAGTAGGGAAATATTTTAGGAGGACGAATGTGTCATAAGAGGCAGGATGTGATTCCAACAAGACATTACATTGACTTAAAAAAAAGCCTGGATTCTACTAAGAGTTAGTAACTGTCGAAAGACTTTTAATTTTAAATAGTGCTAACATCTCAATATTAAAGAGTATCATCCGGTTCAGGAAAAAAGTATTAGATAAGGTAAAATTCAAATTAATATATGGTATTAACTAATTATACATTGATTATATATGTCTTAGATACTGTGCTTTGGAGGGTATTTGTTGTTTTGATTTCAGCCAATATAAGCAATAATCACAAGTGGTTTGAAATGGTTTGCTTATCTTTTATTTTTCTTCTGGTGAATGATAAGAAGGAATAAAATGTGATCCACACTATTTTGTCTCTCTGTCTCTGTCTGTCTGTCTGTCTGTCTGTCACTCTCTTTCTCTGTAGTATATCTAATCTTCTTCCTGGTTCTCTCTCTCTCTCTCTCTCTGTGTGTGTGTGTGTGTGAGAGAGAGAGAGAGAGAGAGAGATATTCAATGCACATTTCTGACAGTGCTACTGAGATCCCATTGCTTTTTGTGGCTACTGTTTTGATCACACTGAAATCTTAATCTTGATTTTGAAATCGGTAATGGAATGGAGAGAGCCAGGGTGGTGTAGTGGTTAAGGCATCAGTTTAGAAACTGGAAGACCACGAATTCTTAGGCACACAGCCAGATGGGTGACTACGGGCTCTCAGCCCTGGAAGGCGGCAATAGGAAATCACTGCAGGGACCTGTCCAGGCAGTCTGTGAGAATTGGACACAATTAAATAGAAAAAACAGGACAGATCCCTAAACATTGAAGTATTAAATTGACATTGGAGCCTTTGGGGGGAGGCTGCCTTTGGGGGGAGTTTTACATACACCAGGAAGTGTCTGTGAGAAACTTAACTATATTTCTCATAGACGCTTCCTGGTATATGTAAACTTCTGTACTTCAAAAAGTATTAACTCATACTTATACCTCTCCCATTCATTTCCTGTGTATGGATACAGTTTTCCATGATAATGATTTATGATAAGTTATGATAAGATAAATGTTTATTTTCAAACATCTTAACCCCCCCCCCTTAAAAAAAACCTGAGTAGAAAAATGTATTTCCTCAGATCGGAAAACCATTACATTATTGTTGAAATAATTGTGAACCAATCACAGCATTTTTTTTATCAACTAGATTTAATTTGAGACAAATTAGTTAAACCTGATTAGTGGAAACTTTCATTATAGGAGTTTGACTGGTTCATACTTCCTTGTTTCCTTATACTTCCTTTTTTTCTAACTTCAATCATGTTGTGTCAGAATTGCTTTAATTGGATTAATCTGACAGCTTATTACTTAAATTAAATGGACATCAGCTGTCTCTACTTCATAGCTCTGCTGATTAATAAAAAGCCTATTTAAAAAAGAAGTCAGTTGTTGGAAAACATCAAGTTGGCAAAATATTAAGTAAAATTGATTGCACCAATTTTATTTGTTTTTTTTTTAAATTAGAGCTGGACAGAACTGGCCAATTAAAATAGTTCCAATTATGTGAATATCCTATTTAGCAGTTTAAAAATTAAGAGCCCTTCCCAGAGCAAGTTATTCATAATTTATAATAGTCCAATTTGAAATATCAGTACTCCTCTGTGCTAGCCAAAGTTAGAAAAGATGTAAAGCAAGAAAAGCAAAATTTTGCAGAAAGTTTTCAAAATTATACTGTTTATGATGTTTAAAGGGAGAATATGAAGGACCAAGCTTTCATACTTAATCCCCAATCTCGGAATAAACTCTGAATTATTGGCATTGTTCCATGAAGGATTTTAGGCTGATCCTTTGAGATTTTTAAATTATAATTAGCTAGGAAGTTTGGCAGACGGAGAAGGAGATGCCCATTTCTTTCTTCTCAAAGCCTCTCTCTTGTAAAGATGAAGAGGAGATAATGTGCTCATGATATGACCCAAAAGCAATGGGCCATGCAATGAATGTTGCAAAGTGGATAGGGCTATGCCTACACAGATCTGGGGATCCTTGCCTTGTCTAGATTTGTGTTTGCTTCTCAAAGCTTTTTTGTTTGAATTATATAGGTAACTCTCAACTTACAACCACTCATTTAGTGACCAATCATAGTTACAACAGCACTGAAAAAAGTGACTTATGAGCAATTTTTCACACTTATGACCCTTGCAGCATCCTCATGGTCACATGACCATAATTTGAACCCTTGTCAACTGGCGTATGTTTAATGGTGATTATGATGATAAGCAAAGTCACTGGGGGGAGCCAGAGTGACTTAACAACCATATCACTAACTTAACAACTGCAGTGACCTCACTTAACAACTGTGGCAAGAAAAATCGTAAAATGGGGCAAAACTTACTTAACGACTGTCTTGCTTTGCAACAGAAACTTTGGGGTCAATTGTGGTCATAAGTCGACAACTATGTGTACCTGTCCTTGTGTAAGTCATCCATCACAATTTTAGTTATTTCCTGTCTCAAAACAATAGAACATCAACCCCCAACCTTTGGGGCACCAGAGACCAGTTCTGTGGAAGGCGTTTCTTCTGTGGACTGGGAATGGGCGGTTTCACAGGCTGCCTCAGTCCCACGTGGCCGCAGATGGGGCTTCATTCAGTTGCACGACTTGGTTCCTGATGGACAATGGATTGGTGCTGGTTTATGGCCTGGCGGGTTGGGGACCAGTGCAATAATAGGATATGATGCTATTGTTTTCAGCCATGGCAATTAGAGGGCGTTCTAGGTTCTACAGGTTGCTGTTTTAAACACATAACATATGTCTCACTGGCTACAATTCACTTCCAGAGGCAATTTAAAATGCTAAGCATTTAAAGCTCCTAACCAAGTTACCTGCTCCTATACAAAGCAGCCTAGCCTTTGGGTTTGACAAAAGAAGTCATTCCATGCAATTCTGAGATGGATCTTCTCTGAGGAGATGTTGTTGTGGTTCACCGGCAGCACGTGCAGATGGCTGAGGAGAGCGAGGACTCAGATGAGGGGCCAGGACCATTAGGGAGTGGACTGCTGCTTTCAGAGAGTATGGGGGCTGGCAGCAGGGATGAGGAGGTTCCCGAGGAGCCTGTGCCAAGTGCACATGCACACAGGGCTGCTCGCAGGAAAGAGCAGCTGCAGCAGCACAGGTGACTTGGGAGTAAGGCTACAAGGTAATGGCCCAATGGTGGGATTCAATTTTTTTTACTACCAGTTCTGTGGGCATGGCTTGGTGGGCATGGCAGGGGAAGGATACTGTGATGACCCATAGTGTCTCAAAAATAACACAAAAACTAAAACATGAATCAAAGTCTTGCAATGCCTTCAACTTAGCTTCGCTGTTTTATTAGTCACAGTTTAAATTCAAAAAGTAGAGTAGACCACACTTTTTCCTGATCCTCTCCTCCCTGTGTGCCCTAGGATGGATAGGGGATGGGCCTGGATCCTCCTCTGATTGCTCAGCCAGCCTCTGCCCTTCCCCAGCCTCCTCTACCACCTCTGGAGCCACACTTCCACTCCCTGTTGGCTGTTCCTCCTCTTCCTCAGAGTCAGTCTCCACCAGGGGCATGACAGATACTGTAAAATCTCCAGTCAGAGGTGATATTTGCTGGCTCTCTGAACTACTCAAAATTTCTGCTACTGGTTCTCCAGAAGTGGTCAGAATTGGCTGAATACCCCCTCTGTAATGGCTCCTCCTTCAAGAAGATAAAAGCCAGCTGTGAATCAGACTTTCTTTGCAGGAAGCAAAGACATTTTGAAATTCGAGCCTTGTGGACATTGTAGTATCTTAGTTGGTATTTGAAGACTCTTGTGTTGTAAAATATTTTCATGTTGGTTAGAGACATTACATTATCACAGACCTTATTTCTGATAAATCCACTTTTCCCAAAAATTTATTGTACTTGTTTCATTGTTCATTTGTATTCATTTTGATGTTTGGGTTTTTTTTAACAGAAATGCATACATGAAGTAAAGAGATAAATGATGGCAAATGATTAGGAACCCCTTCTCTACTCTCTGAATTTTGCCTTGAATTGCTCCAAAAGCAGTTTCTGCACCTGTTTTGTGATATTCTTCATTATTTGGAGCTCTACCAGCTCTGAATCACTCAGTTTTTAGAAGTAAATGAAGATCAAGCTCTGTCCCATATTGTTCATTATTTTACTTGGTTTTCTAATCAATGCCTACCTCTAATATTTTTAAACTTTATTTTTGAATTTTATTTTCATGATTCCTGCCATATGTTTCCCCTGCATTATTCAGAAGAAAAATAGCATACAACTATTGTAACTATATAACGAATGGCTCAATTTAAAGTGTAAATAGTTTGATATGAATAATGTTTTGTGTTTTGACAGCATTTTATTTTTTGTTCTTTTGCCCCAGTGACAGTGTTGTGACCCTTGCTCCATGTTAAATGACACTTTCTTGTGTTGCTTATTTTAATTTCTGTTGCTGGGATTAGATTGAAAGGAAATTAATGCATTTTTTGCTTTTATTTTAAAAGAGGGAACACTTGAAATGGAACTCATAAATCCTTTGAGCAAAGAGCATGCTTGCAGGCAGTGCCTTCAATTTCTTACACAAAAGAATCATTTAATAAAAAGGAGGCATGTACAATCACTGTTGCACAAATTATATAGATTTCCTTTATACAGTAGTTCCCAAGTATCTTTCCTCGGATTTTCTTTGCTTTTACATTTTAGATACAATTATTATTATTTTTTTAAATATAATTTCTCCTTCAAATAGAACTCATCTCATGATTTCTTGGCAACAATAAGGTTGTCCTTGACTTTTCTAGGATATTTTCAAGTACAGACTATATCCATTTCTGCTTTGCTTTTTGAGATCTAGCAGAAACAAGCAGATGTTTTATCTTATGGACAATTTGTTAATAGAGAACAATATTTATTTATTAGATTATTTCTGCCTTTCAACAAACAACTAGCTTTCAGGACTTTTAAGAAAAATAATTTCTAACACAATATAATTAAAAATACAGTGGCAGCTATGTTAAGGTATTATATTAAATATAGTAAAACGTACAGTTTACTGTTATACCAGATTGAATTGAGAAAATTATGCTGAGATTCTTCTTTATTATCAGTTACTTATAGACACAATTTCCCCATTGACAATGTGTCATAATGATTCCCTAGTTCTAAAGAGGATCCTAACAATGGTTTATTTATTCAAGGGAATATTTCCAAATCTGGTAGATTGATCATGCAAACGTAACATTCTGGGAACTGGAATTTTAACCCCTCTGGTGGGCCCTTGATTGAGATAGGTTGATTATGCTACTATCTTAAGTTAAAATTTGCCTGTTTAATTTCTATTGCCTTGGCAGGTCAGATCCAGGAAATATATATCTTTGTTAACTGAAGGGCTATCTTTTCTAGACCTTTGGTTCTCATATTTTGTCATGAACTTGACACAATATTGTGATACCTTTCATACTTAAAAAATATACCTTGGAAGCAAGTCCCAACATCACTGTTGCTCCACCATGTGTTAAAGATAGTTATGTTCTATTCTCTTTATATTTGCTTTATGAGCACTTGGTGGAATAGTATATTTTGTGTTTGTTTTTAATGGGTAAGTCTTCCTCTTTCAAGTGTAATAAAAGGGAGCACCCTTTAACATCTTTTAAGATCTTCAATTTCTCTATTTTGGTCCATGTAGCTTTTTTCTGGTTTATACTAATTTAGATGAGGGCTAAGTGAAGACTGTTTTCCATAATGTTGTTCTGTTTAGTGATTTATGTGGATCCTATGGGCAGGAAGAAAGATTCTCCAGTTATTTTCTGTTTAAAATAAATATACATGAACAGTACAGTATACAGTACAGATCCCCACTGTTGAAAAAAAAAATACTAAGGTCGTGCCTTAATGTTATTGGCCAAATATTTTGATATTTCAACAAAAGTGGACGTTCTAAGCTAGTATATGAGGGAAACAATGGCTCTCAAATGTTGCTGAATAAAAACTCCAGGTGTCCAGTCAGCATGACCAATGGGCAGGGATTTCTTAAACTCTAATACCAGGAGCAAAAGTGTAATAATTTCTTGTCCTTGTCTTAACAATATGATGCTTCTTATGCTAAATCAGTTTGGATTATGGAGCTTAAAAGGTCTCAGATGCTGACAACCAGATCCACTTGTGAAATGTCCTAGTCAGGACCTTAATTGTGTTCTACCTATATACAGAATTTGCCTTCTCTTCGGAACAATCAGATAAAGCTCCGTGGAACTTGGGGGTGAGGGGGGAAAACACTGGATGTGCAAGGACTCAAGGCTAGTTCCCTGCTTTACCCCTCCTTTCTGCCTAGCTGAGAGTTTCCAATAAAAAGCCTTCCTCTGATTCAGTCTAGGTTCAGGCCCAGAGACAGTATGAAAACAACATTAGTCACTTTTGTAGATGACCTATGGTGATATTAAATGAGAGATTGTATTTTTCTGTTTCTCTTTGGTCAGGATCTCAGTCATGGCATCATTTTGCAATCACTGTCTGTGAGGGTTCAGAGTACCATTCTGTAGCAATTCTGTTTTTTCTTGTTCCAATTAGGATTAAGGGGAGAGGACAATACAAGTCCTTGGGTTCTTCAGTGTGGGGTTATATAAAAGCTTTTTATCTCCCTTATTTTGTTTAATAACTGCTGAAATTTTCAGGATTCTTCCCTCTTTAGGATTGATTGCTGTTTCTGGAAAACCAACAAGTTGAGGGGAGTTTTTGTTGTGTAATTCCTACTGGAAGAGCAGCTAGAATCTATGGCCAAGAAAGAAAACTTATTTTACAACCCTGATTCTGCTAATCCTACATGTTTTGGTGCATAGGATGCAATTTAATTGAAAGCCATTTCAGCTGAAATCTGCTCAAGGGTGGTTGTTTTATCGCTTCGTGTCTTTTTTCATATTTATTTTTCAATATTGTTTTGTATGGATTTTTTTTAAAGTTGTGAGCCACCTAGAATCTTAGAAATCAATGCACATAAACAAACTAGCAAATAATTATATTCCATTAGTTGTCTTCAATATTTTAATTCTTATTTCTAGTTAAAAAATAAAAAAATGAAGTACGAATAAGTAGTATTATAAATGGACAACATCTTCTCTCTCACTGGGTTGCTTAAAATATATCTCTTATTTCCTTACTCTGCTTAGTAGGTAGAAGAGAAATAGAATGCACTACTATCTTAGAAAAGAAACACATCAACTCAAGCCAAGAGATCACATTGAACAAAACTCATGTAGGATGATGGGAGTGCCAAACGTCTTGTTTAATGCAAGACAGAAAAAATGCACAAGCAAAAAGGTCCTGTAGGTTGCCTGGTAATGAGCCATTTGTAAACAGAACTTGAAGGACATTGATTTAACCTGTAATATTGCTTTCTTATTGTTTGCAGCAGCCCTTAGTTCATAAAATGGGAAACATTCACCCGCAGTACTGCTGTTATTCCTGATGCTTCCGCTTCTGATATTGGTACAAAAAAAAAAAAAAAAGCTTTGGTTCAATATTGTGTTTTCTCCTTAATGATAACATTCTAGTGTTTGCGCTACACTGGAATTCACTTTAAAAATATCTTTTGAAAGGGTTCTTATTTGTTTTCTTATATTACTCTTTTTATGTAGATTGTGAAAGACTTCTGCAAAGTGCAAAGAACGATATGTGTATGAAAAACTATATGCACATTAAATAGATAAAAAAGTTTAGATGGAGAGGTTGTTGAATATATGAGGTTGCAGAACATTTTCTCAGAGACCTGATGATCAAGGCTATTCTGTATCAGAATACATAGAAATTGATATAAAAATATTGTTGCTTGCAAGGTAATATGAATGACCTGATGAAATTTAGGAACCCAGTGACCAGAGAGAGAAAAAGCATTCAGAAACCACAAGCCTGATCAACAATCCATCTCAAATAACTTAGCTCCATTCATGTATATATATTAGGGATATTGCAATTACATAAAAGAAACCTCCCATTTAACACCTCAGAACACTTTCAGAGCACATGATGGATCTGAATCAAATCACATTATTTCCAAAATATATATGAAAGGCATGATGTAGATAGTGTTTAAAAAGTCCATATAAGTGTCTTGCTCAAGGTGGAGCGATCCCAGATATGCCGAAATATAATTTCTATAATTTCCAAGCTCTTTTTAAAAGACTAATAGAAAAGAATATTTGTAGCTCATGGTTGAACTGTGGGGTCCTTGCTACTCTCTGAGCTTGGTTGTATTCTTTGATATTTCATTGCTTAACTAGGTACTGTAACATCATCAGTGCTATTGTTAAAAAGTGACTGCGATAGATTTAAATGTAATATATTATTTCAAATATTATTACCACTGTTCTGATTCAGGCATAGCTGGAAGATTTGTATTGACCCCTGCTACCCTGCTATTCCCACCAGTGGAAGTGAGAAAAAGAGGACATGCTAATGTTGTGACATGAGATAAGAAGGTAGGTAAGAGATCTATGACAGCAGGTTGGTACACTAGAGAGGTGAACATTGGTTTTAACTACAGCATGTTTTGGGGTAACAGCTATTTTGGTCCTAGGATGGGACTACTACAATTAGAAGTTTTAGTAGCAAACATCCAGATGTTTGCAGGCCTGATCTGGTAATTCTACATAAGGAAAGGGGTTTATTTAGCCCAGCAAGGCCGGGTGGGGAATTCTGGGCGTTGAAGTCCACACCTCTTCAAGTTGCTAAGGTTGAGAAGCACTGTTGTAACCCACTGAAGAAAAGTTAAAGAGAATACAGCATCAAAATCTCATAAATGTAGTGCAGTGAGCTGGGTCTGTTTATATGTCACACTCAACTGAACCTTGAGGGGATAAATATTTGTATGATCTCCACAACACAATTGCTTGACCAGTCAACTAACTCTTGTTTAGGATTTAACCCCAAATATATCTAAGTTTGTTTGAAATTATTCTTATCTGACCTAATGATCTAATCTGTTTTGTGTCATCTGAACTCTTTATTTCAGAATGAATTCTCCCCCCTGACTTGCACAATTGTGATGACATGGTAGAATAGTTCTTTTCCAGGTACTTTATTTCTGTTGCTGTTCTATTTCCCTTTGTAGTCCATTCTGTGTACATATGGAAACTGGGGTAAAAATGAATAGAGGTAGATAAGTCCTCTATCTGCCCATTGTGGTAATAATTGTGATTGTGACACTGAAGTTTTACACACAGAGACACACAAACACAGACACACACACAGAGAAAGAGAGAGAGAGAGGGGGGGGGAGGGAGACCAAATTAGTACTAGATAGAAAGGAAAGTGGGAAATAAAACACTTTCACAATACCCCTTCCCCCTTTTTTATCCTATACAAAGTACACAGAAGATCCAGCCATAGCACATGGATGTCAAACTCACCGCATCACATTGCCATAATGTGCCGTTTCGTGATGTTTTTCCCATTCGTGGAGCTGGGCTGGGCATGGCCTGAATGTTACACCTCTGGCCCACAGACTGCCAGTTTGACACCCCTGTGTCTAGCATGTGCTATCAATGTATGAAGGTGAGTTAAATGAAGGGCTGGCTGGGACAGTCATGCTGTAGACGGTGTTTGTCCAAAACATCAAAAAATCCAACTACATTTTAACCTGTTATGTGATGCAAAACCTGTGGAGTTGGTTTATAGTTCAGTATATTATAAAACATTGAAATTGAATTCACCATAGTTACAATACTGCAAGTAAGTATGTTCTGTGCAGTGGTGGGATTCAATTTTTTTTACCACTGGTTTTGTGGGTGTGGCTTGGTGGGCACATGCATGCTTCACGCACGTGCATACCAAATGCGTCCTTCGCGTACATGCAGAACTTTTCCTGCAATCCTGCACTCTTCCTGTGTCTTCAACAGCTGACACGTGGAAATCCGCTGTGCTGCGTGAAGCAGCTGAACTTCAAAACCAAGAAATAAAGGTCAGAATAGAGCTGATTGTCGGAGCAAACCGGTTCGCTCACAGATGATCCTTGGAGCTACCAGTTCAGCTGAACTGGGCTGAACCAGTAAAATACCACCACTGGTTCTGCAAATTCAACCACAGTGGTACTATTTTTTCTGAACCCAAAATGATGCAACATTCCTGCTTTGATTGTCATGAAAGGTAATAAAAATTCCAGAAGATACTTTCTATTAAGAATCCATCACCATAAAAATGCTTTCATTTGGGTTTCTCTAACAGTGCCTCTGAAGTTCTCAGGACTGCGTTTTGCTGAACATTTACACACTGTCTCTAGAAACTTGCCAAATAGCATAAGAGTCATCCTCTTCAAAATCCAATAGGCTGCAATATATTAATGTTTATCTAACTCTTTAGCAAAATGTAACCCTATTATATTACTTTTTATAATGGAGTATTCAGGAACAATAGAGATTTCAGCCATTGCTTGAGCTGGCCAGGTTACTTCATTATCAATGGGTTTTCCTTTTTCTCCATATGACTCTAACCAGCTCTTCAATCAGTTAGGGAAGCTGTTTTCTTTTGTGAAAGGAAAAGAACAGGGAATCTGGTGGTTTTAACTGTCTCAGCTGGTGAATCCATGAAGACTGGTGGGCCTTTACAAAAAAAAGGTCAGGCCTTTTCAGTTTTACTACTCTTCAATCTCATTAGTTGTCTTAAAATGTTTCAGCATCTCTTTTCAAGGAATGGTATCAGCTAACTGAAAATAGCCTAGTTGGCCCCGCAAACAATCCCTTCCTAGACAGACAGCTTTTCTGCTCTTTCTGGAATATACATCCATTGATTAGACTTTGAAAGTGAGAAAGAGGAGAAGGGGAAGAGGGAGGCCAAATTTTCCGAGTCATGGTGGCATGCTACAGCTGCCATGATCTTTGTGGAAATTCTCAGGGGCTTTAGTTTCAAAAATGATATTATCACCATCAATTTAGAATTTCTATTGAAATATGCTGCAAACTTTAAATTTAGAAGTTGTGAAGCCCAAACAATTTGTTAAATAAGGATTCCCCAATTGGGCTTGCAAGATGTTCTCCTCCTCCTCCTCCTCCTCCTTCTTCTTCTTCTTCTTCTTCTTCTTCTTCTTCTTCTTCTTCTTCTTCTTCTTCTTCTTCTTCTTCTTCTTCTTCTTCTTCTTCTTCTTCTTCTTCTTCTTCTTCTTCTTCTTCTTCTTCTTCTTCTTCTTCTTCTTCTTCTTCTTCTCCTTCTCCTTCTCCTTCTCCTTCTCCTTCTCCTTCTCCTTCTCCTTCTCCTTCTCCTTCTCCTTCTCCTTCTCCTTCTCCTTCTCCTTCTCCTTCTCCTTGTTATGAACTAATAAAAACTATTTGATAAAACTTGTCAACCTCATGATAAGCAGGCTTGTAATCCTGCACCTTTGATTGGCCCATGGATAGCGAACAGGGATTGGTCCTTACGGAGCAGCCTGATTGGCTATTAGTTGAACATCTCCCATTGGGCAAAAGTTAAGCATTTGGACATAATTCATTGGTTAACGGGTCAGCAGCCAGCTCTATAAAAGCTCTGTTTTCTAATCCTTAATAAAGAGTTGAAGTTCACTAGTTCTCTGACTCATCTCCGTTCCTTGCACCCATGCTCAGAACATAACACTCTTCTTCTTCTTCTTCTTCTTCTTCTTCTTCTTCTTCTTCTTCTTCTTCTTCTTCTTCTTCTTCTTCTTCTTCTTCTTCTTCTTCTTCTTCTTCTTCTTCTTCTTCTTCTTCTTCTTCTTCTTCTTCTTCTTCTTCTTCTTCTTCTTCTTCTTCTTCTCCTTCTTCTTCTTCTTCTTCTTCTTCTCCTCTCCCTCTCCCTCTCCCTCTCCCTCTCCCTCCTCCCCCTCCCTCCTCTCCCCTCTTCCTCTCCCTCTCCCCTCCCCTCCTCCTCCCCTCCCATTCCCCTCCCCCCCTCCTCCTTCTTTTAATGATATATGCCTATGAGAAATATTGCTAGTTTGAACAGAAGCTGGGAAAGAAGGAGCTGAGGAACTGCCCTTAATGCTCTGGGGCTTAGCTTTTTCTCTTAACAAATGCAATTGGTATATGAATGGCAAGGAAGGTCCTGTCCATCACTTATTTAGAGAAAGACAAGGTTTTGGAGAATAACTTTTTAAAATTAAAGTAAAAAAGGTATGCTTAGAAGAAGGTTCTATATTGTGTGACAAAGCAATAGTATGATTATAGAGGCAAAAGAGCAGAATGAAGTTGTATATGTATATATTATAGAGGCAAAAGAGCAGAATGAAGGAAAGGAGGAGATTCAAGACAATTAATTGAGACCTGGGTACTTGTGCACATTGGGGACAAGGAAGTACAATTTTTGCAGCCTGTTCCTAGGAAACCTAAACCAAATTTATGTCAAGGTCTTATCCATACAGTATATAGTATGTAAGGGAATGAGAAAATGGAGATAGTAGATTGGTGGGGATGCCAGCATGAATTTGTTTCCATATTTTTTAAAAATCCTTAGAAACTTTGCTCATCAGAGAGTGAAAGACTGTATCTAAGCCCTTTGCCAGCTTTTCTCATTTTCTTTTGGCAGAACATGTTTTTAAAAGTATTGGAGGAAAGCATTTCAGAACACGACAATCCATTTGCACTCTGAACTGGTACAGTCCATTTGATCACCTCTGCAGATTAAAAAGTTTATCCCCAAAGAAACCGTCATGCTCCAAAAAACAAAAGTATTCTCTCTAATGAAAAACAAAGCTATTTATCCAGAAGTAGCACTCTGCGTACAATCAAGAGCCTTTGAATTCAACCTGCAATCATATGAAAACTGGATGAAATAAGGTTTTAATTATGAAACAGTAGGCTGGTCACAAGGATCACAAGGACATGTAGAGTTGCATCCACGTGAGCTTCCCACATTTCATCAGGAAAGAAAACATCTCGGGTATTTCAACATTTTGAAACAAATTCCTCAGAAAATATTAAATTGACAAAGGTGAAAAAATGGATTGAAGACCAGTATCTGGGACTGCTTTTGCTGGATAGTATTAAATGCTCATTTTAGTTTACTCTTTGCATGCTTGCAATATGGCTAGTACTGCCTTGTTAAATTGATTTGCCAGTTATTTTACCATGGGTCTACTACAGATGGCGTACAACAATAAAAAGGAAGAAGAGTGATAACAAAACAGAAGTAAAATAATAGAATAATAAAATAAACAGAATAAAAGACTTGATAGGGGACCTTGGAGGTCTTCTAGCCCAAACCCCTGCTCAAGCAGGAGACCCTGTACTATTCCAGACAAATGGTTGACCAGTATCTTCTTACAAGCCTTCAATGATCTACAACTTCTGAAGGCAAGTCACACCACTGGTTAACTGGTCTCACTGATAGGAAGTTTCTCCTTAGTTCTAGGTTGCTTCTCTCCTTGATTAGTTTCCATCCATTTTTTGTTGTTTTGGCTTCTGGAGCTTTGGAAAATAGGTTATAGCAGCCACTCAAATTTTAAATTATTATATTAAACAATGAAAAAGAAAACAATGAGAATACATGATTGATAACAATGTGATATGATATGAATGTGATAACAAAAACATGGATGGATAGAGAGCAGAGAGTAAGAGGGGAGGTGAAATGTGCTATATGCTGCTACCTCCAGCCTGAAACTCCCCCATTGGTCTTGAGGCCAGCTGCCAGAGCTAAGTCTTCAGTCCCTTGCAGAAGGATAGCAGGGTGGGGGGAGAGAGTAGGATGTTGAAAGGGCAGTGTTATGAACTAAAGCAAACACGTTAGCTTAAAAACCCTAATAGTTTTATCTTACAGCAGGCTGGTAAACCTGCACTTCTGATTGGCCTGCGAATAGCGAGCTGTGATTGGCCATCTCTGGCTGATCTGATTGGCTGACAGCGGGTCACCCCTGATTGGACGCTTTTAGCGCGGGTAACTTAAATCATTGGTTGTTGTGGCTGCAGCCAGCTCTATAAAAAGAGCTGCTGCTGCCCATTTATTTGCTCTGTTCTGAAGTCACTAATAAAGAGTTGAAGTCATGGTTCAATGCCTCGTCTCCGTTCCTTGCGCCCATGCTCAGGTGGGATACGGAGACGATAGAGCTGACTGAGCACTCATCGAGCATTACAGAGCACGTGGCTGAGAGCGCAAGCAACAAACGGCAGGATGACTAGCGGCGCCATACCACCCACTCCATTTGACCCGGCAAACGAAGGCTGGGACTCGTATATGGACCGGTTCCAGATGTTCCTGGAGACCAACAATCTGAAAGATGCTATGCCTGGCAAGAAACGAGCGGTATTCCTGACCCATTGCGGGCCTGCCGTTTTTAAAATGGCAAAGGCGCTTGCAAAACCGGCGGAGGTGAAGACAATGGATTGGGATAACCTCGCGCCGATCCTCCGGGCCCATTATGCACCCGCGGTGCCAACACTCATCCGAAGACACGAGTTTTACCAGAGGGACCAACGAAAAAACGAGAGTGTTGGAGACTTCGTCGCTGACCTCCGGAACCTGGGTGGACTTTGTGGTTTCGCAAACCTCGAGGAAGCCATGAGAGATCGAATAGTTCTGGGATTAGATGACCACACGACACAGAGCAAGATTATGGCGAAAGGAGACATCAGCCTCGCAGATGTCATCGCCGACGCTACTGCAGCAGAAGCAACCAGGAAGTCAGCTGCTCGAATGTGCCGAGTGAATGCACCGCACCGCCAACTCGCTAGTGACAGTACGCCTTCCTCTGAGAGGCACACTACTACCGCCCATCATGAAGACCTCGAATCCTCATCAGACAGTGAGGAAGAGGAGGTCAACCGGCTCCGGTCAGAACGCAACCAACGAGACCAACGGAACCAGAGACTCCCGCGCCAATGCGCTGGGTGCGGGGCAAACCACCCGTGGTCAGACTGCAAATTCCTCGACGCACTCTGCCGCTCCTGTGGAAAGAGAGGCCACATCGCAAAGGTCTGCAGAAGCAAGCGAGGGTCCAGTCCAATCCGGAGGGAGAATAATCTCCGCCAGGCTACAGGCAACCCACCTGTAAATCGGGACCACCTGAACCACCAATGGAACAACCACTACTACAAAAATTGAGCACCTGCCACTTCAACTAGATGAGAAGAGGCACACCAAACCATCACTATCGGCCATGCGTCGTCCCTGGATGCAAGGAAGATCTGAGTAAAGGTCGCTATTGAGAATCAACCTTGCGTGATGGAAGTCGACTTGGGGTCGTCCCTATCGATGGTCTCCTGGAAAACCCTCAAACAGCTGATCCCTGCCATCCGTCGCCAGGATCTCAGCACTCAAAAAATCATATTAAAAGACTACCAAGGAAACAGAATTCCGGTTGTCGGTTCCAGCCACGTCCAAGTATCCTTCAAAGACCGCACCGCAACACTACCTCTGACCGTCATCGATCGTGACCGACCCAGTTTGTTAGGTTTACAGTGGTTCGCCCCACTCGGAATTGAACTAGCTGGCATCCACCAAACCAGAAGCGATGACTGGGAAGAGGCCCTCGTCCAGGAATTCCAGGACGTTTTCACAGAGAAGCTAGGCAAGTACAAGGGAACCCCTATATCGTTTAATCTCAGCCCCGATGTAGCTCCCATTCGCCTTAAGCCTCGTCGGGTGCCTTTTGCACTCAAGCCAAAGATTGACGAGCAACTGGACAAATTAATAGCCCAGGGTGTGTTGGAACCGATTGACCACGCCCGATGGGAGACCCCAATAGTAACACCCATAAAGCCAGATGGATCGTTAAGAATTTGTGGGGATTACCGGGCCACCCTAAATCACGCGCTTCAGCAGAGCACTTACCCGGTACCTGTGGTTCAACACCTTCTTCACTCCCTGGGTGGTGGAAAAATATTTGCGAAATTGGACTTAGCTCAGGCGTACCAACAGCTACCCGTAGATGCGAAGACTGCAGAAGCCCAGACTATAGTCACACACAGAGGTGCCTTTAAGTGCAATAGACTCCAATTCGGAGTAAGCGTGGCACCGGGCATTTTCCAAAGTCTGATGGAGAGACTATTACAAGGCATAAAAGGGGTCATGCCTTATTTTGATGACGTCTTAATAGCTGCCCCTACTAGAGAATTATTAGAAAAACGACTCAGAATGGTTCTCCAAAAATTTAAAGACGCCGGCCTGAAGGTAAAAAAAGACAAGTGTCAACTTTGTATGGAGAGGTTTGAGTTCCTTGGATACCTTCTTGACAGACAGGGAATCCACCCTACCGAAAAAAAACTAACTGCAATCAAAAACACCCCAAGACCTAGAAATAAGACAGACCTCCAAGCTTTCCTGGGCCTCATTAACTTTTATAACATCTTCTTGCCCCAGAAGGCGACCGTAGCTGAGCCCCTACATAGACTTCTCGACAAAAAGGCTTCCTGGGTCTGGGGACAGCGTGAAGAACGAGCATTTCAACAAGTAAAAGACCTCTTAACTTCCGATGCTGTATTAATACAATACAACGAGACTCTACCCTTAACGGTTACCTGTGACACCTCACCATTCAGAGTAGGAGCCATATTAAGCCATGTCCTGCCAAATGGTATTGAGGCACCTATTGCGTTCTTTTCGAGAACTTTATCTAAGACTGAAAGGAACTATAGCCAACTTGATAAAGAGGCTCTCGCCATTGTGTCTGCAATCAAACATTTCGATGAGTATGTTTATGGAAGACCCTTTGCCATAATTACAGACCACAAGCCGTTACTTGGCATTTTAGCGGGAGACAAACCAACTCCCCATATCTTATCACCAAGAATGACACGTTGGTCAGAGTTTTTAGCCGCATACGACTACCAACTGCAACACCATCCGGGAAAAGCCATCCCCCACGCTGACGCCTTGAGCCGTTCTCCGCTACCAGAAGTCATAGATGACCCAGCTCCAACCCTAGCCGTATTGCAAATCGAGACTCTTCAGTCACCACCGCTGACCGCACGAGACATTGCCTCGGAAACGAAGAAGGAACCTTCTTTGGCACGAGTCCTTAGCTGGGTGGAACGAGGTTGGCCTGACAACGAACCCAACGACACCTTCAAGCCATTCAGAAACCGACAGACAGAACTGTTCTCTCAAAAGGGCTGCATATTGTGGGGAGACAGAGTCGTCATCCCGGAGAGACTACAACATAAAGTTTTAAAAATGTTGCATGATGGACATCCAGGCATCGTGCAGATGAAGGCAAGGAGTTACGCGTGGTGGCCAGGCATAGATAAGCAGATAGAAGCCTGGGTGGCCACGTGCAGCAAGTGCCAGGAGACTCGCGCCGCTCCTCCCAAAACACCCCCAACTCAGTGGGAAACACCTCGTGGTCCCTGGTCCCGTATCCACATCGATTTTGCGGGACCCACAAGAGGACACACTTTCCTTCTAACAGTGGATGCCTATTCCAACTGGCTCGAGGTCCACAAAATGAAAAGCACCACCACGGACGCGGTCACTAAAAAACTGAATAAGCTATTCGCTACCCACGGATTGCCGGATGTCCTGGTCTCCGACAATGGCCCCCAATTCACTGCCCTGGCATTCGAACAGTACCTAGCAAACCGGGGCATCCGCCATGCCTTAACATCGCCAGCTCACCCTGCAGCCAATGGCAGGGCTGAGCAAATGGTCCAATTTGTAAAAAAAACTTTACACAAGATGGAACATGGAGACATTGACGACAAGATAACCAGGATGCTTCTCCTCCAACATATCACTCCAAGCAGCACCACAAACTGAACCCCGGCCGAACTTCTGATGGGCCGAAAACTTGATCGCCTTCACCCTGCCTACACACCAGAACAACCCCTGGGGTCCAGCAGCAAGTGTCGTACATTCCAGGTAGGCGACTCTGTTTTTGCAAAAAACTTCTCGGGTGACCCATTGTGGGTCCCCGCTACCATAACGCAACTTACAGGGCCCCGATCCTACCGTCTACAAACTGCTGATGGAAAAATGTGGAAACGCCACATTGACCAACTTCGTTCCAGACTGGCACCTACCCCTGAATTTCACACCGGGGGGGGGGAGGGAAACCGAGGGGGCCGGAAAAGAGATAGAGTATGACCCCACGTTTGAAAACCAGCAAGCAGCACAACCAGCCAGGGGATACTCACTGTCCGAGGAAGAACCGAGCCAGGGGATTGCCTCGCCACGGAGCAGCCCTGTGTCAGAAACGGAACCAGGGAACCCAGATGACAGCATTGGCAAGGGCAGAAATGACAACCCCAAGTCACAAAGCGAAGCGGTGGGACCGTCTTCGCCGCTGAGGGCGGCAAACAGTCCACCGGAACCAGGGTTGGGGCAGGAACCAGTAGAGCAACGCAAATCAAATAGACAGGTAAAACGACCTGCCTATTTGCGAGATTACATCACCCCACCCCTCGGACGGAACCTAGGGGGGAGGGGTGTTATGAACTAAAGCAAACACGTTAGCTTAAAAACCCTAATAGTTTTATCCTACAGCAGGCTTGTAAACCTGCACTTCTGATTGGCCCGCGAATAGCGAGCTGTGATTGGCCATCTCTGGCTGATCTGATTGGCTGACAGCGGGACACCCCTGATTGGATGCTTTTAGCGCGGGTAACTTAAATCATTGGTTGTTGTGGCTGCAGCCAGCTCTATAAAAAGAGCTGCTGCTGCCCATTTATTTGCTCTGTTCTGAAGTCACTAATAAAGAGTTGAAGTCACGGTTCAATGCCTCGTCTCTGTTCCTTGCGCCCATGCTCAGGACATAACAGGCAGGAACTGGGATACAGAAGGCTGTTCTTCTGGATCCTGATAGTAGGAATCTAGGAACTTTGAGGTGTCTATAGAATTGCAAAGAAATTGATTAATAAAAATAGGGTGGCCTGATTATTGATAGAAAATTAAGGAAATGCTCCTTATCAGCCACTTTGGATAAACTATAAAAGCCGTTCCTCTTATCTGCCTTCCTTTGGGAACCTGGTCTCATCTTTCAAGTTCAGCATCTTAACTAGGTTTGGCAAAATGTAAAGCTGAAAAGTATCAGCAATTTCCTCTGCCCAAAACGGTCACAGCCATAGAAGCAGTTCTTGTTTGCTTAAGAATCATCTTAATTCAAAATAAACCTTTAAGGTAATTCACAAATATGACTATAATCTGATTTCTTTACATTTGATGATACGCAGATGAATGAATCCACTCCATTGAAAAGCAATTGGTCTGTAAAATTTGATTTGTTTGTTGTACCAGTGATGGTTCCCTCAGGCATATATCCTTCTGGACAGAAGATTGTCTTTAATCTAAAAGGCTACCAGAGAAATATCTGATGATAGGATGGAGATTGGGAATGAAGAAAACCAAGATGAGGTTCCTATTCGTTCAGTTGTGGATTTCATTGAGTAAGTTATTCCCCTCTAATGAGATGTTTGTGAAGGTTAAATTAAGAAGCACCTTCATTAAATGCCACCTTCCAATTCTACAGATGATGGCCCTGCATGCAAGAACATTTTTTTTTTACTTTTAATTGTTTATATCCCTCAGCTAATGAGCATTTGATTTAGACCTTAATGTAAATATATTTTCAGATATCAGGTGAGAGCCTATTCACTTTATTGGATTTTTTTCATGCCTTATTAGATAGAGTAGACCATCTTAAATGTTTTAATCAGTTAAAGGAGCCACCAGGGTGTATATATGAGTTCTGCCTTCTAATCTCATCAGATCCACTTCTCAAGTCTGGAAAAAGCTAGAGACAGATTTACCCAATCCTTGCTCGCCCCATTTTTGTGGCCTGTAACCAACAGTGGCAATAGAACACTTTATCATACTGAAATATTATTTTTTTTCTGCCAAAGGCTTGTTTGGCTCACATAAATTCTACCCATTTATTGGCATTTTATCTCTTAGCGAGTGCCTCACAAATGCAGAATTTGCACTGTTGCCAGCAAATGCTTGTGTTTCTCTGAAAAAGCAGAAGGCAGCTTTTACAAGCAGCCCAGACCTTTATTTTTAATTATCTTTTCTCTCTTTCCCTCTTAGATACATAAACACACACACATACACAAACACATACAGAGGAAGTGTTACAAGCTTTAAGCACTCAGGCTTCTGGAAATTAAGCTATAAATGTTTCCTAGGGGTACACATGTCAAAATGTACTATGTATGCCAGGAGGAGTACACAAATATGCACACACAGCAGTAGAGGCTAGAGGTCAGAGAAGCTCACACAGGAATAATAGGCATTGCTAAGGAGTTTATCAGGCACAAAGCACTGACACAAATTGAATATTTGTTGAACATTTAATATTTATTTGGGACCTGAATTTCAATTCATCTTCAATGAGATGGTGAATTCCTGTTTCCTGTTTAAACAAAGGATGGAGAGACACTATCACCCGTAATTTAATATGGACTCCTGTACTGAGCATTACTCCAGATGGCAACACCTTAGGTGCTTGGGCTGACTTTAAAAAGCTAGATAGGGTCAGTCCTTTTTGGTACTTAGGTGAAAGAGCAGTATAACAACTTAAGGTTTGTAGTTAAAAACTGAGAACTATTTAAAAGTTCCCAGGAAAAAAGCAATGGTTCCACATTGCTGTCAAAGAAACTAGATAATTAGAGCACTGAACTTTATTTAAAGGAGTCTTTACTGAGCAATGAGTTGCATTCAATGCTCTCAATGATGTCTTTCAGAACTGATTCCATTATTTGTCCTAACATAAGGCCTCTAAGGCAGGGGTGGGTTTCTACCGGTTCTGTCCACCTCTGTAGAACCGGTAGCTCTGAAGAGCAGCAGACATAGAACTGGTTCTATGTCTGCTGATGTTTTTGCCCTCCCACCCACCTGGGCTCTTACCTGATCTTTATTTCCTGATTTTTCAACTTCAGCTGCCGAACGAGGCACAGCTGCAGTTAAAAAAACAAGAAAAGAAGGCTGTTTCAAAGGCTGCTTCTCCTCACGCAGCGTGATAATGACGATTAACAGGCGCGCGGCTCATAGCAGGCAGGGAAGCTCATAAATCCCGAACTGGTAGTTAACCCTGTCATATCCCATCCCTGCTCTAAGGTTCCTTCCAACTTTGTTATTATATGTTCTATACCACTTTGCACCCTAAAATGCTATATTTGTGTAGCAGAGCTGGCGTTAGAAGGTAGTCCTCACCAGGTCATGCCCAAGAGATGCCCAACTTCCTAATCTGCTTCTTTGCTGCCACCACTTGCTCACTAACCCTCTTTGAATAACTGTGGGAGACAATTCTATTTCAATGGCTCTATAACAGGGGTGTGAAACTGGTAGCCCACAGACTGGATGCACCACGTGCAGGCCACGCCCACCCAGCTCTGCAAAGGGGAAAAACATCATGAAATGTCATCTGACAGCAACGTGATGCCTCCAGTTTGACACCGTGCTATTAGCTAGTGATGGTGTCAGGTTTCCAAGTGATGAAATCCATTTAAAAAGAAAAGAGCAAAGTCCACCTCCCAAAACAATTTCTTTTATTTAGGAAAACATCAAATTGGCAATGTTTGTTGTAATTCTGGATCTGACACAACCTGGAATTACCTCACATAATATTGGAAATTAGAAACAGCCCCCAAAAGTAACATTCCCCAATAGAAGTAAATCAACATTGCCTGGTGTCATCAATCTCTACCTCCAGGTCTCAGCAGGGTCAGCTTTTGTTCCCATGGGAAAGGAGAACCACCTAGCCCAAACAACTCTCTCTAGGTTCACTCCTCCCACCTTAGGAATGTGGCAAGCTCGAAACCCTTCTCCCCCATAACCAGCAAAGAGAAAGAAAGAAAAGGAATATATAATAAGGCTAAATAAAATGGCTATGCATATGTCAATTTCGGGCTTGACAGATGGGGACAAAGGGGATTCATAATATTTCTTTGCTTATCATCTCCTCCAACCCAAAAATATTCTGGAGTTTGCAATAGCACATATGTTGTTACTCTAAGGTTTCTTGGTCTGCCTTCAGGTTCACTACACTATATGAATTCTAAACATTCACATTTTATATTATAGTAGAAATACAAACAGAGCATAGGAATTTTTGATCCAAGGAAAAGGAGAAGGATGGTATGAATTACATTAGGATGTATGAATTACATCAGGATGCCTCTACATTTTGGTTAAGAGGGAGCCTTCAAAACCCTGGGGGCTGCTGGGATGTCAACTGAAGTTTGAGCACAAGGAACATAGAAAGTTTAAATTGTTATATGAAAAATGCATTCTCTACAGACAAGCCAAGTGAGGCTTCTTACTTCCCGTCCCCCTGGGCACTCTATTTAGTCTGATCATCACAACCAAGCCAAATGAAATATGATGAATCTGAGTCTTAGATATTAGGCAACTGCAGTACTGTGGCAGTATGTTATTAGCGAAGCATATTTTAGGCAAGGAAGGACAGGTAGTGTTATAAACATGTCATCTTGTCTGATGTCCTCTCTTAAGGCAATTCCTCATTGCAGGCTAAGTTGCTTATCTCTCCTATTGCTCCTGGCTGTTTCTTAAGTCAATATCTGAAATTCCACTCTGGATCACAGTGGGTGGGCAATGGGTGCACAGTCCAGTCTAGGGCTACTACAAAACTTGGTTAGATGGTCCCCTATTTCTTGGCTGTCCAACCTATGAAGGGAAGGCCAGCTTTGTTGGTTTGTTCCTGTGGGGACCAGTGTAACAATATCTGCCTTCCATTGCTCCTTCCTCACTAGTTTATTTTTTTTTTTATTTTGTCAAGCAATTGTTAGATAACAGGTATAAGTATAAACATGGTTATGAATACATGAAATGGATACAAATAAGAAAAAGAAAGAAACAATAGGACAGGGATGGTAGGCACGTTGGTGCACTTATCCCATGCTTTCCCCATGTTGGTCTGGATATTTACAGCCAGGGATGTCTTCACACCACTTTCTGACATTAACTCCTTTGACACCAAAGCAGAACACTTTGTTTTCTTTTCTCTCCTCACAGTAGCACTGTTGCTCTCATGTTACACAATCAAGCCAACAGCAGAACAGGAAGTTTTATTTCCATCCTGCAAGGAGGATCAACAGAATGTGTGTGAAACAGAAGCTCTTTCAACAGAAGCCACAAGCCCTGAAAGTCTTGTATATGTGGGAAAGAAATGATTGCTGCATGCTTTCCTAGCACAAATGGGAGAAGGCGGCCATAATTTGAATGAAACCCTGGACTACCACTGTGGCCAAAGAGGAGGAAGGGGCTGAGATTCAGAAAGGGTTTTTGTTAAGCTGTCTTTATTTCAGCCAGTTCAGTCCTGGAAGTCATACAACTCATGGCTATAATGCAGAAAAGCCATTAAGTGAAACCCCAAGCAACATAAGCACTCACACATTTTGTGGGTGGCTGCGTATGTGTATAATTTTCTTCCTAACAATTATGCAGATGGTGATGAATCTGTAGAGCCAGTGCACAGGGAAGAAGCTTGTGCTGTGGCAGTTGTTTGTGCCAGGTCAGCATTGACAGGACCAGTCTCTTTTAACAAGTGTATTCACTCACAGCTTCTTGTTTCTCAGGTGGAAGCAAAAACTTGATTAATGCATGTGTGCTTTCATTACTGGATACGTACCTGCTTCATGTCTTGGAATTCTGCTAGTTTAATTGATTTATTTTGTGGAGGGCAGCAGAAGGAACAAGAAGGCAAAGTATGATCAGTTCTCAGCATACAAAAAGTACAACGAAGAGTAAGAGAACTAAAGAGTATAATAATATTTATTGTAATAAAAATTATTATCCTGATAACATCAATCACAAGAGAATTTGGATTTACCTCCACCAGAAGTAATGGATGGAACTTAGGTTGCATCTAAATTTATGGAGCTTAGAAAGGTGACTGGTAGTCAAGAAAATCAGCAATAGACAAGAGATTAACTCTTAGTCCAAAGGAAGTGATTACATCTATATGGGTAAAGAGACTGAGCCTGTCTATCTGCAACTTTCCATTTGTTCTTGCATATGCAACAGGTATAATCAAACCTGATATAACAGAACCAATATTCTTGGTTTTGCCCCATTCACTTATAAACCATAGAGCAGGGGTCCCCAACCACCGGTCCGCGGACCGGTACCGGTCCGCGGAACAACTCCTACCGGGCCTCTGGCTTGCTGGGCGCCGCCATCTTTTTCATGAAAAAGTGCTTCCGGTGAGCTTTTCTGGGTAGAAAGCTCACCGAAGCACGCTTTCATCAAAAAGATGGCGGCGCGCTGCTCGGTGAGCTTTTCCGGGTAGAAAGCCATTTCTACCGGAAAAGCTCACGAAGCGCTAACACCGCCATCTTTTTGATGAAAACGTGCTTCCGGTGAGGTCACCGGAAGCACTTTTCATCAAAAAGATGGCGGCGCCAGCTGATGCCGTACCGGGCGCGGCGCCCAGCTGATGCCGGTACCGGGCGCGCGCGTCAAAAGGTTGGGGATCACTGCCATAGAGGATAAAGTCTAGCTAGTACTAACAACAGCGTGGGGAAAAATGGAGTTGAACTCTACCCTTCAGTCTTGACTTTCTCCACAGTATTCCCAGATGTGAAGTAAGCATGAAGAACCTGCCTTCCATGGAGGACCTGTATACTGCACAAGTCAAAGAGAGGGCTGTGAAAATACTTACAGACCCCTCACATCCTGGACATAAACTGCTTCAACTCCTACCCTCAAAACGATGCTATAGAGCACTGCACACCAGAACAACTAGACACAAGGACAGTTTTTGCCTGAACTCCATCACTCTGCTAAATAAATAATTCCCTCAACACTGTCCAACTATTTACAAAGTCTGCACTACTACTACTATTAATCTTCTCATCACTCCTTATCACCCATCCCCTCCCACTTGTGACTGTATGACTGTAACTTTGTCACTTGTATCCTTACAATCTATATTGACTGTTTCCTAGTATGATTTGATTGCTTATTGGACCCTATGGCTATCCTTAAGTGTTGTACCTTATGATTCTTGACTCTTGATGAATGTATCTTTTCTTTTATGTACACTGAGAGCATTTGCACCAAGACAAATTCCTTGTGTGTCCAATCACACTTGGCCAATAAAAGAATTCTATTGTATTCTATTCTAAAAGAAAAAAATGGCTCATGCCACCGATTGAAAGGAGGGAAATATGAGTATGAATATGCAGATGCATGACTTCAGTTCTGCTTCTGTTCATGCTACTTTATGTACTGTGAATTGACTAGAAATGTGAAAATTAACATATCAAAACATCATTTTTAATATGCTTTGAAATTATGCCCAGTAAGACTTGTGGTTTCATTTCAAATATGATTTCTAAAACAGTACTATACATTCCTTTTCAGTGTTTGAGATTTTTTTAAAATGCTCCACAACATATGGTAAAATGTTCCTTCTGTCTTGTGACATTTCCAACTTTTGTGTGTGTGTATCTTGGCAACTATTGATAGAATTGTATATCACCTATAGAACATTTTATACTGGTTTTCTTTCTTTCTTATTTTTATCCACCTATCAAGTCCTCCCCAACTGAGGTAAATAGATATGTCTTGTCTAATGAAGAGAAAGACTAAGGATTTATGATAACAGTCTTCCAGTATTTGTGGGGCTGTCACAAATAAGAGAGTGTCAACATATTCCTCAAAGCATCTGAAGAAAGGACAAGAAGTAATGGTTGGAAACTTATCAAGGAGAGATCTAACCTAGAAATAAGGAGAAATTTCCTGACAGTTAGAACAATTAATCAATGGAACAACTTGCCTCCAGAAGTTGTGAATGCTCCAGCACTGGAGGTTTCCAAGAAGAGACTGGATAGCCATTTATCTGGAATGGTGTAGGGTCTCCTGCTCAAGCAGCGGGTTGGACTAGAAAACCTCCAAGGTCCCTTCCAACCCTTTTATTCTATGTTCTATTTCCCTACATCAGATGTCATCTCCTTGGTTTGTACCAGAGGTGCTATTCAGCCGGTTTGCACCTACTCGGGCGAACCGGTAGCAAGAATTTGGCGTGGGTTGCCGAACCGGAAGCAACATCTAGCTGGCCACGCCCCCAACCCAGTCACCCGGTTTCCACTCACTCGTTTGCCCTGCCACCTGATGCTCGCTGCCCCAGTTTAAAGGAGAACTGCTCCCCCGCCCTAGCCATGCATTTTCAAGCAGCCACTTGAAAACACATGACTGTGGGCGGAGCAGCAGTCCATTAATCTGCAAAACTGTTCCAAGGTTGGATTCTTCAAGGACACTAGAAGTATTGCTTCCCCTTGTGAGTAAAGTGCCTGGAGAGAGAGGGAAAGAATGCTGGGGGGGGGAATCCAGCCATGGGGAAGTTTGCAGGAGCTGCAAATGCAAGTCCATTTACCTGCAGAACTTCTCTAATGCTGGATTCACTTTCCCTTGTGAGTAAAGTGCCTGGAGCGAGAGGGAAAGAACGGTGGTGTGTGTGTAAGAGAGAGAGAAAGAGAGAGAAGAAAGAAAGAAAACAAGAAAACAAGAAAGAAAGAGGAAGGGAGAGGAAGAAAGAGGAAGAAAGAGAAAGAAAGAAAGAAAGAAAGAAAGAAAGAAAGAAAGAAAGAAAGAAAGAAAGAAAGAAAGAAAGAAAGAAAGAAAGAAAGAAAGAAAGAAAGAAAAAGAAATAGGGAGAGAGAGAGTGTGGTGTGTGTGTGTGAGAGAGAGAGAGAGAAAGGAAGGGAGAGAAAGACAGAAAGACAAAGAAAGAGAAAGAAAGAAAAAGAAATAAGAAGGAAGGGAGAGACAGAGAGACAGAGAAAACTCTGTGCTATTATTTTTAATTGTTCCATTATTTATCATGTGTTAATATTTTACACTGTCCCTACACCTAGAGTGATTCTACTGCCTTTCTTTTGCCCCAGGCTACCACATTTTTTTCAGGGTTTACATGCATTCAATGTCGATAATCCAAAGCATAAATACATGTGTGTTTAACAGAGTTGAAAGGGAGTTTGGAGGTCTTCTAGTCCAAGCCCCTGCTCAGGCAGAAAAACTGAGGATGCCAAAGTCTGAGTAGAGGTCCTGGGAAAAGTGTCAGAAAAACACTTAGAAGGGACTTTTGGGGGAACCCTATTCCATTTCAGAGAAATGGCTGCCCAGTCTTTTAAAAATTTCCCGTGATTGATCGCCCAGAACTTCTGGGGACAAACGGGTCCACTGGTTAATTGTTCTCACTGTCAGAAAGTTTCTCCTTAGTTTTAGGTTGCTTCTCTCTTTGTTCAGTTTCCATCCATTGCTTCTTGTTTGCCTCCTGGTGCTTTGGAAAATACATCCCCCCCCCTTTTCTTTCTGGCAGCCCCTTAAAAGCCTGTTGCCTATCACACTCTTGGGCAAAGCATGTGAGCCCTTTTCTCCTTTCAGTGGTCCATGAAAGTACATCTATAGTATGTAGATAATAAAGTCAAAAAAAGGTGAACAACTTTTTTTACAGAACTATAGATAAGTTGAGGCTGGGTGTGACAAGGAATGGCTGAGAAGGGAGGGGCCAGGTGAGGCAGCCCTTGACGTGAGTGACATTAAGTTGGCCACAACCACTCAGTCACATGACCACAAGCCACGCCCACAGTCACATGACCACTAAACCACACCCACCAAATAAGCCACACCCACAGAACCGGTAGTAAAAAAATTTGAATCCCACCACTGGTTTGTACATGCTATGGAATCTTCTGTAGTTCCACAATAAATTGTATACAGCAATTACTATATTGAGTAGGGTAAGAAACAGTTTTGGCTGGAAATTGTGTCAGCTGAATGTCCTACATGTCTGAGATATATTTAGTTGAGGTAGGCTGCTCTTGGTTTGACTGACAATCGGAGTAGATATCTATTGACCCTTTTCAGTCCTTTAGCAGAGTAAAAATTCATTTTTCAGGCTTGCATGTCTCCCTGACATTCACTATTTTGAAAACAGATGGCAGATACAAGAGAGATGCTCCATGCACATAATACAGGTACTCAATTTCCATTTCTGATGAGAAGCCATCTCTGTGGAACACTTGATTCATGCTTCAGGTAATGTAAAGGAACTGTGCAGCAAAGTGCTTGCTCCTTTCTTAAATGAAAATGCTCATTGGCTCAGTGAATACTCTCACCAGGACTTTGAGCCTAACAATGAACAGAATGAACTGTTTCACATAACGGGTATGAAGGTCATGTCCTGTATTTAGGGTTAGGCAAATTGGTGCCTAGTTGCAACAATGTTCCTCCAGAATGTCATGCCCTTGGTGACTCTGAGGGAGAGGAGGAACAGCCGACAGGGAGTGGAAGTGTGGCTCTGGAGGTTGTGGAGGAGGCTGGGGAAGGGCAGAGGCCAGCTGAGCAGTCAGAGGAGGACCCAGACCCATCCCCTATCCATCCTAGGGCACACAGGGAGGAGAGGATCAGGGAAAAATGTGGTCTACTCAGGAGGAGAGGGCCATGATCCTCTTCATGGGCTCAGGTGTGACAACTGAATAAGAGTACGGACCTGCGTACAGGCCAACGCTGGAAACAAAGCATGGAAATATCTCTAGTTGACGGTTTCTCTCTGAGTTTGGCATCCTTCCCAGTGAGTGTTATCTGTGGATGTCCTCCAGCCCTTATCTTGCCTGGTTTGTGTTGCTTTTTCCCTTCTTCTTGTAATTGTTTGTGTAGGAGTTTTTTGGCTTCCTTCAAGAATATTCAGAGCTTGGAAGCAAAGTGAAGGAATAAAAGGGGCTTCACCTGTTTTCTGTGACTGTGCTTGTTTTGTATCCCACCCTGGGTCATCACACAGAAGCTCCCTTGGTGGCCACTGGATTCTCTGTCTTGCCTGGCTTGTTAAAGGAATTTACTTATTTACTGAAAGGAAAGCCAGAATACCGGAAAGAAAATCATCAACCTGTAGCATTGAAACTATTTGCAGGAATTTCAGGGAACCCACAAAGCTCTCTTGGGGATGGCAGAGAGCAGCTTGAACAAGTAATTTCCTTTCTGTGTGTGTGTTTTTTAATGTAACTTGCTGGGCCTGCTATGAGATTACCTCATGAATAAAGCACAGGGGCCGCACAGGGTCTACTGTCAAAATGACAAAAACAGCACTGTGCTGTTATAATTCAAGATCTGCTACTTTTGTGTATGTGGGCATCAGCAAAATGCCGCTCTTGCTATTTATCCTTTCCTTCCCTTTGCAGATGCTGTTGAATGGCAGTCATTTACTGACTGCACCACACCATTGAGAGTTTGTATTGATTGTGGCCAGATTGTCAACAAATAAATAGTTTCAAAATCTGAACTCTGCTCCAGCTCCAAAAGGTTGCATATCTTCAACTGCAACAATACAAGAGCACACAACAGATACAAACTCAATGCAAACTGCTCCAAACTTGATTGCAGAAAATATGACTCAGCAACAGCGTGGTCAATGCCTGGAATGCATTACCTGACTCTGTTGTTACATCCTCTAACCCTCACTCCTTTAACCTTAAACTATCCACTATTGACCTCACCCCATTCCTAAGAGTCATAAGTGCACACTCAGGCCTATTGTCCCTGTCCTATTGTCCCCATTTATTCATATCCATTTCCTGTATTCATACTCATGTTTATTCTTATACCTATTTATCTTGTAAGCAATTGACAATTCAAATAAATCAAACAAATAAATAACAATTATCCTCTGCTGTTTCTGCACTGCACATCCTTGGAATCATTTCAATGTATGCATTTACAGTGGTATCAGCAGTGTGGTGAGTTTGAGAATGTAGGGCAGGGGTCTCCAACCTTGGCAACTTTAAGACCTGTGGACTTCAACTCCCAGAATTCCTCAGCCAGCAAAGCTGTGGACTTCAACTCCCAGAATTCTTTGCTGGTTGAGGAATTCTGGGAATTCAAGTCCACAAGTCTTAAAGTTTCCAAGGTCCCCTGATGTAGGGGACAGATTCCTGTGCCAAGAAATTCACTTATCTAAAGCAAGGCTCTCCAAACTTGGTGACTTTAAGGCTTGTGGACTTCAGCTCCCAGAATTCCTCAGTAAGCATGTCTGCCTGATGAATTCTGGGAGTTGAAGTTCACAAGTTTTAAACTTGCCAAGTTTGAAGATCCCTGATCAAAAGTCTTGATGTTGTCTGTTCTGCTCAGCAGCTGTATTCTCTTGATGTTCTTTTTACTGTAGGCTGTAGGCTGGCATCAGCTCAAGACCAAAAGGAACATGTCTGGCAAAAGAGAGACTGCACCACTGTCTCACCTTAGAAATGATTGGAACTTTGAGCATGACAGTGTGTGTGTGTGTGTGTGTGTGTGAGAGAGAGAGAGAGAGAGAGTCTGTTGAATGCCACAAATAAAATAATCTTCCTTTTTCTAAAACAACTAATGAAAGAAGGGGATGGAAAAATAATAACAACCACAACAAATGGTCTGTAGTCTGATACAAGATATTTAGCTCTTTATTGTTTTAATAAATCAACCCAATCTCCAATAGGAGCAGACAAATTTGTGATACAGGTGCAACCAGGATGGTAAAAGTGGGTTACGTCTTTCATGTTTCCTATAGTAAACTCTGGAAAATAAAAGAAAAAACAGTAGCTTGTCTGTTTGGCCTCCCTCTGCTAATTTTCTTTTGTGTGACAGAAATTGCACTTGCTTTTAAAGATGAACATTTGCTACTGTGGTAGCTTTAAGTGCTTTATCTGGAGCATACACATTCAATGGATGTTGATAGACTATATGTGTTTACATGAATCTGTGTAGTATCTTTCCATTTGAAAGGATTCTAACAATGTTCAGACCTTTATTTACAAAGAAGCTACTTTTACCTGGACCTGAGATTTCAAGTATTGTGGCCTATATTTTATTCTAAAGGTATGAAACTGCTTAAATGTAGTCAAGTATTCATCCAGTATTTGAATTAAAAAAATAAACAAACTAGGATGTTAGAAAATAGCTAGACTGCAACCTATGAGATAATATATTATTTGAAAAGGACAGTCCATAACCGCTTAGAAAAATAATCAGGTCAGGATTGAAAGTAAATGATCAATAATTGCTGTGGAAGTAGATCTGTGTCAACCAATAAGGCATGGCATGGGTGGATAATGCCATTCTGTGAAGCTTTTTGGCATTCTTCTTTCTCTGGTAAAATTCTTATGTAGGAAGTCAGCACCCACCCCTCTCCTAGAAAACTGAAATATCCTAAGAAATTTTAAAAAGGCAGAATATTTCCCCTAAAAGTGAAATAGAAACTCAGAAGCAGAAACTCCCCTCAGAAGCAGAAGCTCACCTCCCCCAGCTTTTTTAACAGGCGGGCCATTAAGGCCTGGGCCAGAGTATTCTACATAACAAAGGCCTTTATCCATCTCACCATCAGGCTTGGGAAGATTGCATCAGCCAGCACTAAGATGAAGCCATGTGGTCCAGACAAAGCCTACAAAGTTAGCTAAGACCCCCGCCCCTGGGAATCTGACATCCAATGGGATATATTTCTTACACAGGAACAGGAAACACTAAGGTGGGGCACAACAGAGGGTATTTAACTAAGGGTCTCTCAGCATCTTAGCCCTTCTTTTCCTTCACCCAACATCTTGAAGTATGTAATTGTCCTTTTCAGTTTGGAGCTCCAAGCCATGTGGTCCACCATTAAGCCATATTTTCAAACAGCCTCCATGTTTCCAGTGTCTTTTTCTCCACTTGGAACTGAACCCAGAAGGATAATTCTTCCAACACATAGTTTTCTGCATCTAAAAATCAACATATTTTCCTTAAAGTGAAAGTCATAGATTCCTTTAAAATCTTTTTTTTTTTTTTGGGTGGTGGTGGTTTGGGAGGTGTGAGGTAGTATCAGCATAAGGAAAATTTATGTAAGAGAAAACGTGATTTCTGTAGGTTTCTTTCTTCAAATAAATCTCTATCAAGGAAAAAAATAACAGTAGAATATTGTCAGTGAAAAGGTAAACCAGCAGGTCAGGGCTGGAAGTTGCAGCATTTCCTGGGACCTCTTGAATGGAGCACCTGAGATGAGTAATCAGGATGAATCCTTCAGGTAGAGGACACAGAAATGCCAATGAACATAATAGAGCATTAAAACACTCATTTCCGCTTCTTTCCCCAGCTTGGTTTCCAATCAATGAGTCCCGGTCACTTCCCTTTGACATTCTGCCTTTTCAGCTTATCTATGTTCCAGGAAATTGTAGCTTTGTGCTTTATTACAGCAAACAGAAATATTTCCAGGATTATGTACAGCTGTGCTCTTGAACTTATGACATTTAAAGGGCAATAGAATACTAATAAGTCTAATAAAATAGAAAAACAGCTTTATCTAAAACAGGAGAAGAACAGCTTTCCCTCCATTTTGAGAAGTCATTTGGACAACCATACTTGACAAGGATCTGAATGAATGAAGTGATAGGGGAGAAGTTAAAATGACTTAAAAAAAAAAATCACCCTTGCACCCAAAAGAAAAATTACAATGTATAGTTTGTACAAAGACTGACAGGTATTGAAATTTAGATCTTTCTTGTTTAAATTCTCCTTCTCCTCCTAGTATTGCACTACCATATTTCTACATGCTTGAGAATACATGTAGAATTGTAGTCCTCATTTAGCGACCTCAACTGGGACTGGCAATTTGGTGATTAAGTGAAGTGGGCACTAAGTGAAACTACACTTCTGTTTATGATCTTATTTCAGCGTTCCTTTGCTATATAGACCTGAAAAGATTGTAAATGTGATGCCTGGACACAAATATATATATAAATATATATAACCTCAGAAAACAAATATATATATATATATATGTATATATGTATGCATGTATATATATATGAATATATATATAGTTTTATATATATATATCGCATATATTTTCTTAAGTTTTCGCAGCAGAATCTCATCTACCATCATCAGGCTTCTGTATTGCATGATGGCAGATGAGATTCTGCCAAACGCCAGGATCATCTGCCAAGCACAACTATAATGACGGGAAAATACTGAACAAAGCCTGATGCATGAACCAAAACCAAGAAAATATATATATATTTGTTTTCTTAACATGTATGCTACAACTTGTTAAAAGCACAACTATGTGAAATTACGCCATCATCAGGCTTCTGTATTGATACAGAAGCCTGATGATGGCAGATGAATCTGAAACGCATACAACTTTAAAGCACAATACAATGACTAAATATCTACAAAGCTGAATATCTACATATATATCTATATATCTATATCTATATCTATATCTATATCTATATCTATATCTATGTCTATGTCTATGTCTATGTCTATGTCTATGTCTATGTCTATGTCTATATCTATATCTATATCTATATCTATCTATATCTATCTATATTTATTTATCACAGTTGTAACTGTGAACTGATGCTATATGAGGCAGTCACTAAACAAGGACTATGTGTATTCAGAAAAGCAGCCTTAGTCCTTCTGATTAATGGGCAGAGAAGAAACCATGAAAATTACCTGTTATCTTCCCGTTTTAGAAAAAAAGGGAGGGGACAGGTAAAGCTGCATGGCTTTCTTACAGAATAGAAAAGTGAAAATTCAGATGTTCTGCTCAGCATACGAATAAGTCCAATTCTGCTCATCCATTGAGTAATTTGTTAAAATAATTTCAATACACCATCGATGTGCTTGCTGCATAGCATTTCTTTACAGCTGATCCTGATTTCCCAGATACTGGCTTACATAGTCTACAGCAGGGGTGTCAAAATCATGTCATCATGGAGCTATCACATGAAGTATCATGACTTTTTCCCCCTTCGCTAAACTGGGTGTGGGCTTGGGCGTGGCTTGCGGGCCGTGAGTTTAACAGCCCCTGATCTACAGCTAGTGAAAAGGTTGATATAACTAATGGGAAAAATTGTGGCTCAGTTGTGTTATGGATATTGCAGGCGGCACTGAAGGTCTCTGGCTACAATAATGTTTGCCCCCAGGTTAATGGAATAGGGAGTGGGGCAGTGTTGGGATTCAATTTTTTTACTACCAGTTATGTGGGCGTGGCTAGGTGGGTGTGGCAGGGGAAGGATACTGTAAAATCTCCAGTCAGAGGTGGTATTTGCCAGTTCTCTGAACTACTAAAAATTTCCATTACCGGTTCTCCTGAACCAGTCAGAACCTGCTGAATGCCACCTCTGGAGTGAGGGATTAGAAAAAGAATAAGGAATGCACACTGAAGAACAGTTTTGATTTTTGTTTCTACTTAGCAACTGTCGCAGAATGAGGAGACATTGAATTACGCCGCCTTCGGTCTGACTTAAGCATGGTATACAAAATCATACATTGCAATGTCCTACCTGTCAATGAATACTTCAGCTTCAACCATAACAACACAAGAGCACACAATAGATACAAACTCAAAGTAAACCGCACCAAACTTGATTGCAGGAAATACGACTTCAGCAATAGAGTGGTCAATGTCTGGAATACTCTACCCGACTCTGTAGTTTCTTCCCCAAACCCCAAAAACTTTAACCTTAGACTGTCTACTATTGACCTCACCCCTTTCCTAAGAGGTCTGTAGGGGCGTGCATAAGCGCACCAACGTGCCTACTGTCCCTGTCCTATTGTTTCTCTTATTCTTTTTTTTTTTCTTATATGTAACCATTTCATGTATTCACAACTATGTATACATTTATACTTATTATCTTGTAAACAATTGGCAAATCAAATAAATAAATAAAATAAATAAATAAATAAATAAATAAATAAATAAACATTATGGAGACTTAGAGAGTTGATGCTTGCAAAGAGCACATGAATATTTTCTTATCCAAATATCTGTGTCCGCACAGCTATTTAACCTTCCAGCAGCTTAACCTGTTACATTCAGTAGATTTAATTTAGGTGACTAGTATTGTTGAGTGAAATCTTAAGTTCAGCAAGTTTCAAGAGCCACAGAACTTTTTTTTCAATGTAGGACAAGCATGCTAAACTTGTTGAAATCTTTTGTATGAGTTAGAGAGCATTGGTTATGCAAAGCTGCAAGCATACAATGGCAAGGATTGTATTCTCTCTCTCTCTCTCTCTCTCTCTCTCTCTCTCTCTCTCTCTCTAATACTGAGACAGAATAGCCACACACACACACACACACACACACATTTTCTCTCTTTCAAGATTACTTCAAAGTGATAAGAAACATTTTCAGCAATATATTTGGATGAGTTTCCTTTTGCAAAAGCATTCATATTAGCACAATGAATATAATAACCCATAAAAAGTTAAAAAAAATAGAGCATCAATAGAATGAAACTTACTTTTTCCCCCCTTTTCATATATGTTTTTAATGTCATGGTCTTAAAAAAAAACCAGTATGTGAAGGAACAGGGGATTAGTACACACCACAAATACTGATGTTTCATTGTCATGGTTGCCAATTTCTGTGAGAACCAAGGCAACTATTATAAAACTAAATGATATGGACTTAAAATACTAAAAAATAAAGGCACGGGGCATGAAGGTCACAAGATTATACTGAGTTACTAATGGAACTGTTTTCAAAGAAAGCAAGAATAGAATATACGAACAGTATGAAAAGGTGAAGACTTACTTTATATTCCATACAGAGATTCTATAAGTTTTGTACCAACTTTTTTTCTTATTTTATACTTTTTTTATTCCAGCTTTGTACTCCACTAAAATGGGTCTGATTTAATTTAGTATTAGGAAATTAGTTATCCCATGGAAGCTTTTAAATGCAACCTGAGAGAACTATACACTTTCTTGGGATTATTTAATACTGTATTCAAAGTACCCCTTCCAGATCCAACTTTGTGCATCAGATTAGTCAGGTGATGTCAGGCATCCCTTTGCCATCTCCAGGACCATAAAGAAGGTAAGGCTTATGTTTTCAGAGGAGTTCAGTGCTATTTTTCTCTGGCAAGTATAGTTTCAGGAGGCAATTGGCCTTCAGGTTATGATCTAATGCAGGGGTCCCCAATCCATCAGGGTATAGCCCACTACTGTGTTTCAAACCACATGAGTGATGGGCAAGTGTGCATGCACATGAAGGTGGAGGGCCAGGATTAGGATGGAGCTGGGCATGTGCGCATAGAATAGATAGAATAGAATTCTTTATTGGCCAAGTGTGATTGGACCACAAGGAATTTGTCTTGGTGCAAATACTCTTTTCTAAAAGAAAAGCTACATTTGTCAAGAGTTAAGAATCATAAGGTACAACACTTAATAATAGTCATAGGGTACAATAAGCAATCAAATCATACTAGGAAACAGTCAATATAGATCGTAAGGATACAAGCGACAAAATTACAGTCATACAGTCACAAGTGGGAGGGGATGGGTTATAAGGAGTGATAAGAAGATTAATAGTAATAGTAGTGCAGACTTTGTAAATAATTGGACAGTGTTGAGGGAATTATTTGTTTAGCAGAGTAATGGAGTTCGGGGAAAAACTGTCCTTGTGTCTAGGTGTTCCGGTGTGCAGTGCTCTATAGCGTCGTTTTGAGGGTAGGAGTTGAAACAGTTTATGTCCAGGATGTGAGGAGTCCATAAATATTATATGTGCCTGCCACTTACACATCGCCCTCTTGTGCTGGGCTGCCAAGTTTAAAAGGTTGGGGACAGTTGAACCTAATGTATGGGCCTGGGATTTGGAAATTCCAGGAATATTTTTGTTTAAGATGCTGACATGATCTGGGCTCTCAGCTTTGTGGAACTCTTTATTACAATAGCAGCATCCATTTATGGAAAATACATTTCCAGAACAAGTAGGTACTAATTTACTACAGCAGCCAGGCAGTGACCAGAATTACTGACAGATAAGATCATGTCATGAGGTTGGTCAATGAATGTTTATTGCATGCATCTTTAAAGGGCAGGAACTTTGGCAGATCTTTATATACTACAAAAACCAGTAGCATAACGCATAACCTTTTTTTTTTTTTTTTTTGCTTTCAGGAGGAATAGTTTCCATCTTTGGAAACATGACTGACCAGGATCTTTTCCCAGAAAACTTAGGAGCTTTGCAGTTTTGGTAATAGATAGACTAATCTGGTTAACTTTTTTTTTTTTTAAAAAAAACTAGCTTTCTTTAGCCCTCATATAGCTGGGGAGTACAGAACACCACTGCTCAGAGTCATGTGTAAGTGAGATGGGCAGCTATATAAATTCAGTAAATAAATGAAAGAAATAACAGCATTCAAAGTCAACAGCACTGATGGGACTCTAGGAATGCAAAGTGCAGAGTACGCCTGAGGAACAGTTGACTTTTATAAAGTGGGGGCTGATAAAATATTCACTCCAATCCAATAGAGGGCCCTGCCTAATGTAAGCAACCTATATACTAGGTCCCAGCTGACTTCAAGCATTCTAAGAGCTACTGTGTTTCTCCCAATAGATGTTAGGAAACCACATTACTGAGTGATTTTACTAACTCTGGGAGTTCCCCAGCTAGTGGACTGGTACAGGGTAAGAAGACGGTAAGAAAGTTCATTCATAAGAATACAGATCTGAACCCTACGCCACATCAAAACTCTAGTCCTCTGTGAATTTGAGGAAATGTTTTACCAGTTTCTGAAATTATTCTTAGTTTTATAACACACATCTCCCAAGCATTGTATTTTACTCTGCCAGGTCAATTACAAGTCACCTTTTCTGTAAGGGTTCTTTTTAGCATGCTGGCAGGTGATATGTATGAGATACAGCTGAAATGGGTTTTATGGTACTATATATTCTTAGGGCTGAACCTACAGCACAAGATTTTCCACAATCATAAAAGAAAGATTAATTCTGGAAAGTAAGGTAGGATGGTAGATCTAAATGTGTGTTTATAAATATGTATGTCTATGTTTATATGTAATGATGTCTATACAAATAGACACTTGTGCATGTAAATGTATATTACACACACATGTATATTTGTGTGCATGTATGTGTTTGTGTGTATATATATATATGAATATGAAATATGATGGCAGATGAGATTCTGCTGAAACGTTGCTACAACTTTAAAAGAACTACAATGACGTGGGAAAATACCCAACCAAGCCGAACACCATACATGTAAGTACACAAAACTTAAGAAACACACACACACACACACACACACACACACACACACACACATATATATATATATATATATATATATATATATATATATATATATATATATATATATATATATATATATATATATATATATATATATATTCATTTCTAAGGCTTCCTAATTGCCAAGTAGCCTCGTACTTGCAGAGAATAAAATATGGTGGAAGCCCCAGGATATTTTGGCTGGGGATTGTACAAGAAATATGATGATGGTTAGAATAATAGCCCTCCTCCCTTAATTACTTTTCCCAGGGGGAATAAAATTGTCAGCTCAGCTGTAAAACATTTTGACACAAGAATGTTGATTAAACTCTGAAAAGTTGCTAACAGGTGAGAACAACTCTGGGATACAAGACTGCTAAAGAGATAACATTTAGAAGAATGGCACATTGGAAAGTAACGAATTCTGAGAATGCTGTTTTTGTTGAATGCTTTATATTATTATCTCATAGCCATTATCTCACCAAGCCCATATTACATTGCCATATCCAATCAAATGCCCATCGTGATAATCAGTCATATATAAACATCATATAGAGGGGTTGCATCCTGGCCTATTTAATAATAAACAATTTTCTCCTCAATGGGATTGTTTATTGGCCTCTGTTTTAAAAATCTTAGGAAATGCTTAGAGAAATATCCCCCATAAGAATGAGCTCTAGGGTCCTTCAGTTCAACATGCAGACATTAACCTGCTTGAAAAAGACACTTAAGTTATGACTGTTGTCTGGTATTCTGTCTTTATTTTGCAGAGTGACATGATGTAACAATGATCAAGAGTTACCAACTACAGAAAAAAGAAGAGAAGGCAAGTGCAAGGTGAGAGAAAATCAATAGTTATTCTTAGATCCCATTATTCTCTCCCTCTGAGGGCTCCCACTACTTCTAATGGGCATTCTTGACCTTTACTAGTACATTTGTGGGGGGAAGAGAGGAAAATACATGAAGATAATCAAGGATTAATACAATACATTTAATCTTGCATATCTTGGCTTAAAAAAAGAAATCCTAAATGATCTATAAGTCAACTTTTGGTAAACCATATTGTTATTACATTTGCATATCACCTTTTATTACGTCCAGAGAAGAAACAGTGAAATCCAACTGAGTGCAATCCTTTATCTGTTTATACCTAATGGACAGAATCTTGCCAAACTGAAGCTGCAATTTTCTAAGCCAGTGTTTCTCAACCTTGGCAATTTTAACATGTGTTAACTCCCAAAATACTCAGCATGGGAATGTCTGTGCATCTTAAAATTGCCAAAGTTGAGAAACACTGTTCTAAGCTACTAGTTATATCCTGGGAGAAATTCTAGGGTATGGTTACCCTGAACTTCTTTCCCCCATCCAGTTTGGGATTGTGCAGTCTCTTAATCAGGCCCTCTTCCTGGGAGGGCTCTGTGTGTCAAAAGTTTCCCTTCTCTGCTCCTGTGGGTTCACAATGCACACTCCATTACATTGGGAATTGAAGCTGGCATACATATAGGTTTTTTTTCTTCATCTTTTCTGCATAACAGCAGTTGTTTGAAGTAGGTTGGTCCTAGAAATAGTGTAATACTTTAATCTCACAGCTAAAAGGTGTAGTGGCTGTTATTCTTGAATTGGTTTTAATGAGCATTAGAAAAATCCATGGACACTTGACCTACGATGCCTGTTCCAGGCTGATCGTAGTTTTTAAATAGTTTTGTCTGGGTACAGTAGGAGTTACAATCTGTAGGGAATGGTCAAGATGAATTGCACATAAAAAAGTGCAACATCAATTATGGTGGTGGCCAAGTTGACTTGTTCGCTATGCCCTGTGGATATCCCTCCTTTTTTAAATGTTCTTTACAGGCTTTCTGGAAACACCTGAAACAAAATATGGGATCAGATGAATCTTCAATCTGATCAAATGGAACTTTTAAAATTAAAAAAAAATATAGTAGAATAGGTGGTGGAACTTTTCTGGTTTCAGGGCAGAATTGAGTAAGTGCAGAAAGAACTGTTCTTGTGAACTTTACTCTATTCTCCCCCCCCCCGGCCCACGGCTTATAATATTGAGATTCCCTAACCTTTTTTCAGGTTTCCAAGTGATGAAATCCATTTTAAAAGAAAAGAGCAAAGTCCACCTTCCAAAACAATTTCTTTTATTTAGGAAAGTATCAAATTGGCAAAGTCTGTTGTAATTCCGGATCTGACACAACCCAGAATTACACCACATAATATTGGAAGTTAGAAACAGCCCTCAAAAGTCACATTCCCCAATAGAAATAAATCAACATTTCCTGGTGTCATCAATCTCCACCTCCAGGTTTCAGCAGGGTCAGCTTTTGTTCCCGCGGGAAGAAGAACCACCTAGCCTAAACAACTCTCTTGATCTCCACTCCTCCAACCTTAGGAATGTGGTAAGCCCGAAACCCTTCTCCCCCATAACCAGCAAAGAGAAAGAAAGAAAAGGAATATATAATAAGGCTAAATAAACGGCTACGCATATGTCAATTTCAGGCTTGACACCTTTCTTTATTGCTAATCCTTAATTTGACTGGATTATTGAAAATACTATATTGAGTAGTATGATCTGATACTTTAATCAAAATTGCCTCTGGAAGACTTCATGAATAATCCTTCTATATTCACTTTGCATGACTGTCACTTTTAGACTTAGGAAAAATATTTCTTCCTACAATGAGACGTTTAGAGATTGAGTACAGATTTTTCTCTTTTTACTTCTGAGGTATCATGGGATCTGGTTTATTAGCTTGCATCATGTAGAGGTATTTGAACTGCAGTGGCCCAGTTGAAATGAGTTTTTAGTCTTTAAACAGACACACATTTGTGCTCTGTGTCTGTGCCTTAGCCATTGATTTTATCTCCATGTATCTGAATATTGTGACCTTTTTGTCTCTTTTACTGCATATCTCAAAAAGAAGCAGAGGCCTATGGGGAAATATTCCTTGTTTCACTGTCTAAATTTATTATCAAAGTATTTTTTTCTTATGAATGTTAAACATTTTCAGAAGACCTATATAATTGTCTGAAGCAATTCACTGTGATGCTTACAAATAAAACTTTTCTGCATTCCCTACAGTACTAGCTGGAAATCAGGACATAGCCGCTATATACTGGCTGATGTGGTATACATATGCAGTGAATAAATAGAAGGCCACTGGTCAGAGTTGGAAATGTTCGTGTGACCCAGAAGTCTTTCATGCTACAAGTATTCCTTTCTTTTATCCTTTGCCTAGTCCTTTCCCCTGGCCATATCCCACACCAATTATTTCAGTACTGTAAATCCGCTAATGACCTTAGTGTATCATATAATACTCCTCTTATGTTTCTGTATGGCTGGCTGCAGGTGGGTTGGGACAGGAAATACCAAGGCAACCATTTTATACTTTATAAATTCTCTTAGCAAACTCATTTTTGGGGACTGGAGCAATGACCTGGCTCCTAATTTCTGTAGTTTTATAGGCCCCCGTGTGCTTGGCTGCTATAAGATAGAAGGAAAAAAAATACTATTTGAAATGTAAATTTCAGGAGGCTTAGCTTTTTTTCTCTTACATGGTTAATAATAATACAATGTAAATTAGTTCCATTTGCATTAACTCTGCTCTAAAAGTGAACTGTTTTTTAGTTAGCCACCTAAATCTACATGAATATAATGTATGTTTATGTCATATTATGGGCCTGAAGCTGCTACAATGGCTATTAATTATTCAATATCTGATGCATAAGTTGTCGAGACAATATTAATGGGTAGAAAATCATAACACCAATGAATAATTATTCACCCTGAAACACCTTTGCTTCTGGCCTGTTCAATCTTTCAAAGGTACTTCAGGCATATTAGGCACATGCTAATGACCTTCTATAGATGATGTAAATTTTCCAAAAGAGTAATTACAATATTTTTAAAGGTCCGTGATTCAACTACATCCATCAAAAAGGATAACGTCAAGGCAAATGGGATAAGAATGTTCTTATCTTGGCTTGGGCTAAAAGGAACTGCCACATTGGATGGATTGGATCTCCTCCAATAATTTCTTACAATGGAATGATAGGCAGAAATTCAAAGGAACTATTCTTCTATCTCATTGCCTGCGAGGTGTTTCTTTGTAGTTTATTCCCTGGTAAATATTTATTTATTTATACACGTTTTTCACTGGGATGGGATCATTCCACAGAGAAGTGGCTCATTGCTTTATTTGTGCATAGCAGCCTTAAAAGAAGTAAAATATTTTGCTTTACTCCAGAGAATAGAAAAATATAGAGGATAGTTTGGAGGACAGGGAAATTCCATCACCAAAGCAACAAGCAGAAAAGACTGGCCATGAAAGGTTTGATAAGGCTTCAGACAATCCCTCCTCCACCCAAACTCACATGAAAGTAAAAGAGGGAGGAAGGGAAGCACATTCAGACTTTGATTCTGTTACTATAATTGTTCTATAACTGTTCTATTAAAAGTAGCTTTAGACCCACATGGTGTTTGTTTCTTCTCCTGGTCTACCTTATTAGGCTAACAGTTAAGTTGCAGCCTACTTCACATTTTAAGTATGGCTCTCATTGTGCAAAGTTGTCAGAGCCGTCCTCCACCAAACTCACATGAAGGTAAAAGAGGGATAGATAATCAGAGTTAGAAGGGACCTTGTAGATCATCTAGTCCAACTTCCTGCCCAAGCTGAATACCCTACACCAGTGGTGGATAACTTTTTTGGGCTCCTGTGTTGAAAATTGCATATGCTTGCATGCGTGCGCTCATGTGCCAGCACCCAGAAGACAAGGTGTGCGGCCTCCCATGCTCCATGTGCATGCACACGAGACCTCCCTGCGCCACGCATCTCTGTACATGCGCGCATGTCTCCCACACACCCCTGCCCCTGCGCATGTGCACCAGATACCCAACCATCAGCTGTTGGGCAGGCGGTGTGTGCGCATGCACAGTAGACCTGCTCTGGGTGAGAGCTCGTATGCCGGCAGTAATGGCTCTGTGTGCCACTTCTGGCACGCATGCCATAGGTTCGCCATCATGGCCCTACACCATTTCTGACAAATGGTAGTCCAATCTCTTCTTGAAAGTCTCAAGTGATGGTGCTCCCACAACTTCCGAGGGCAAGGTGTTCCATTGGTTGATTGTTTTCACTGTCAGAAAGTTAGTGAGTACACATCTTTCTGTCTTTAGATAAATGGCATCCATCCGTCCATCGATCCATCCATCCATCCAGTCTTGTTTGTGTTACTGTTCTCCTATATAATTCTGTCCAAAGATGGGGAGCAGAACTGTAATGTTGGAGATGTAGAGAGAGCACTAAATTATATAGCAACAAAAAGGCAATGACTTGATACTTTGCCTGAGCATCTTGACACAAACAATGAAGTTTCAAAGTCCAGATTTTATGTAGGATTTTGTGTTCATTTTTCTGCAGTGGAGGAGAACAAGAAGATATGAAACTATCACGATTCCTTTATTCCTTTCTGTGTTGTTTCCTTATGTCATTTAATAACACAGCCATAAGGAAACAACATGCTGCCCATCTCCCTAATAGGTTGACCCTGGACAGTTTACAGAAAATGAAAAAATCAGTGGAAAAGCAATTAAAGATGGATGGATAACAGATAATCAGAGTTGGAAGGGACCTTGTAGGTCATCTAGTCTAACCCTCCGCCCAAGCAGGAGATCCTATACCATTTCTGACAAATGGCAGTCCAATCTCTTCTTGAAAGTCTCAAATGATGGCATTGCCACAACTTCTGAGGGAAAGCTGTTTCATTGGTTGATTGTTCTCACTGTCAGAAAGTTTCTCCTTATTTCCAGGTTAAATCTCTCCTTGTTCAGCTTCCATCCATTATGCCTTGTCTGGCCTACAGGTGCTTTAGAAAATAGCTTGACCCCTTCCTCCCTGTGGCAGCCCCTCAAATATTGGAAGACTGCTATCATGTCTCCCCTGGTCGTTCTCTTCACTAGACTAGCCATGCCCAGTTCCTGTAACCGTTCTTTATATGTTTTAGTCTCCAGTCCCCTAATCATCCTACTTGCTCTTCTCTGTACTTTTTCTAGAGTCTCAACATTTTTTTTATAATGTGGTGAACAAAACTGGATGCAGTACTTTAGGTGTGGTCTTACTAAGGCTTTATAGAGTGGTATTAGTACCTCACTTGATCTTGATTGTATCCCTCTGTTAATGCAACTTAGGATTGCATTAGCATTTTTGGCTGCTGCTGCACACTGCTAGCTCATATTTAGCTGGTTGTCCATGAAGACTCCAAGATCCCTCCTAATAGTTATTGCTATTAAGTCTGGATAGCAGGGCAGCAATATTGATTTGTCATAACATATTGAAATATAAGGAGGTATGTTTAGCTACAGTCCATTAAGTCCCCCAGAATATTCTCTTTCACCTTTTTTTTTTAAAAAAAAAACAAGTTTTATTAATTTTCAAAACACACAAGTCATCATTATCCATTACATGTTTAAACCTTTTTCCATTATAAATTTAACAAGTCAGATAAACTATAATTCTTTTAAACCATTTCCATATAAACATACAAAAACCTCTTATCCAATTTCTCTTTACTTCTCTTTACTCTTATTCAATTTCATTATTATTATTTCATCTATTTCTTTCTGACTTAGTTACCATTATTCTCATTCTATATTTCTACAAGGTTTTATTAATTCTCCCCCCAAAAAAAAAAAACATATACACACAAAACATAAAAAAAATCTTTTTGGAAAGTAACTTGGACCCAGGTATCTCTCTCTTCATGGACTTCAATTATATTCATGCTCATCTTACATATCATTACTTATTTTATTTACCATTCTAAGTCTTTTATATTAACTTCTCCACATATTTCACTCTTCTTAATTCTGTCTTAATTAATCATCTTAATTTGAGTCATTATATTTGTATCTTTTGTCCATTCTTTATTGTCCCTTTGTCTCGTTCCTTTTAAAAAAAAAAGAAGTTTCTCCTGAAATCACTAATCAGAGTATGATGCCTTTCTATCTCCCCCCTAAATTAATCAAATTAACCTTTAAAATAACGCCCAATACCCAATCCGATTTTGCTTGGTACATTCTATCTAAATAGTACATCCAGAATAATTAAATACATAGTTAAACAATAAATCTAAATATTAAAAACAAATACTATAATAGAAATTTTATAATAACAACAATACCATAATCTTATTAAACTCTTTAATTAAAACTCAATATTCTAAACCTCCCCTCATATTATTAAATTTTAAAACCAATCATTATTAAACATTTCACCATTTTAATCTCTTATCAACTCTTAAACCATTTAAGTTTTCTATTTCTAATGCAATACTACAATATCATCTTATGTACCTTGCAAAATCTTTTTGAAGAAATTATACTTTATCCTTTATCCCTAAAAAAGATTCCTTTTTCCCATTTAATTTCAAAACTTTGTAGCTTTTCTCCACCTTTTCCCTTCCTTTCTTCTCCCAACAAACCTTTCTACCCCCCCCCCTTCTTCTAGCCTCTGCCTTACTGGCTTCCCTTCTCTGTCGTGTTCCTTTTCCCTTTTGTTTACTATCATTATATTGATTTTGCACCTTATTTTTCCCTTTCTTAAGTGTTTTTTTAAATCTTAAGTCCTTTATTTCTCTTCCTTTCCCTCTTACTTCTTTCTTGGTCGAGTTCTGAGATTTATTAAAAATGGCTTCCTTTCCTTCTTCTTCTTCTGCTGTCTTCATCTGTTGTAATGTTTGTTGATAGTTAATAAGCGCCATTTCTAAAAAAAGGAAGGCTTCTTTCAAACCAGCTTTACCATTTTTTTTTTGCTTGTTCATAATCTTTTCTCAGTTACTCAATAGAAGGAGCCATTATAAATCTTTTCTTTTCTTTTCCCCTTCTTTCTTCTTACAACAACCAGAATATTCCAAAGAAAAAATAAAACAGTCCCAAAGTTATCAATCAGTCCAAACCAAGGCAGAGTTCTCACTTTCTCCTTCTGGGGTAGAATCAATCAGAGACAAAGAAAGTCCAAATCTGTTTCTTAAAGTCTTGCAATATATTTTAATCTTCAAATCCTTAAGGCATCTCCTCCAACAGTCTTAGCATACCAATATTTTTTTTTAGTCCTCTCCCTTCCCACTCATCGCTTAAAGCCAGTTTTTACCCTAAAAAAAAATAGGTTTCTTAATATCCACTTATTTATTCTGTAGGAAAGGAGGGTAAGCTTTCCTTTCAGCACCACCAAACTGCCGCTTTTTTCCTCTTCTAGAAGGTATCATTCAGAAAATCATACTTTTCAGGAATTTTGTTAAATATGTCTTAGAGTCCTAGGAACCAAGAAAAACTCTCCTTTCAAAAACTTTCTCCACTTCCTCCTGCGCATTCTTACCCGGCTGCCAGCTTCTTTGTGGCGGCCATTACGGACCGCCGCTGCACCGTCTTGGGAAAAGGGGGTTCTGCCGGCCGGGGAGGGGGTCTGCAACACCCCCAAACCCCTCTCCGGATCCCCCCTACCTTCAGCTGCCCCTGCAGGGCAGCCTAGCTCTGTACCCGTCCGGATAGGAGCCCCAAAAGCGGCTAGCGCAGCAGGGATCGCGCAGCTTCGCAAATTCCTGCTGCTCGCGAAGCCGACCAACCGGAAGTCCTCAATATTCTCTTTCACCTTAATGCTCTCTATTTCATCCTGTTTCTGCATAGATAGGCACTCTGTGTATTTCAGCTGCCCACCATTTTGTTTGGCTAAGAACACTATGAAGTCTACCTTGCTGAGAGGCTTTCCTGGAAATACAGATGATTCCAAAGATATAAATGTTGTGCAGCCTGTCAGCTTTATTTTACTGAAAATAATTTAAAATTTAAAACTGGGGAACTGGGGAGATGAACAGCCCCCAAGGCATCATATCCAGTGTTGCATATCCATGCTTTATCCAGTGGTTTATTGAAAAACCTTTCTGGGATCTATCAGCCATTTCATCATACCTTTTTAAATATTGAAGTGTGAGAGGTCAGGAATATCTTTTTTTAAAGTTTTATTGTTTTTTAAGACAAACATAGACAAACAAAACATAAAAACATCAAGCCATCTTCCATATATATATACATACAGTGTGTCGGTTGGTTTACAAATTGTTTTGTGCTTCCACTTCATAGTCTTCAATTACAATTACATTGTATATATTCTCATATTGTCAATCAAATATTCCTAAATACATTATCTTTATTAATCATTTGACTATACTATTATTCATTCATGTTTTACAAGATAATCCATATTTTATTTAATTTGTTTTGTGACAGTTCATATTATCATCTCAGATCTATCCTACAATCATTTTGTAGGTATAATAAAAAAATACATTTTTATATGTTCATTACGTTCTAAAAATCTACATATTTCATTACCATGTTTTATTGTCTAACCATTGATAGAATAGATCCCAAATTTTATAAAATTGTTTTTCATCTTGTTCTCTGATTTCAAATATCAATCTACTCATTTCAGCACATTCCAATTTTTTTCTTAATAATTTCCTCCTGTGATGGTACTTTCTCATTTTTCCAGTTTTTGGCAAACACAATCCTAGCTGCCGTTAATACATTTACAATCTGGTATTTCAATTCTTTACTATATATTTCAGGTAAAATTTTATATGCTTTTTTGTCATTTTTTCTAGCCATGTGTGGATTTTAGTCCAATATTTTTTGGCATCCGCACAAGTCCACTACATATGGTAATATGAGCCAGGTACTTGATGACATTTCCAACATTTTTCAGATTTGTTCTTGAACATTCTTGCTATTCTTGTTGGGGGAAAATGCCACCTGTAAAACATCTTATACAAATTTTCTTTATATGCTGTTGACAATGTCATTTTATACTTTTGAGACCACAATTTTTGCCATTTCTCTAGATCAATCCCATATCCAAAATTCTTCCCCCAAGCAATCATTGTTTCCTTAACTTGTTCTTCTTCTAGTTTAATTTCTAATAGATATCCATACACCTTTCCATATACTTCTATCTTTTCTATCAATTTTAATGCTGTTTCTAGTGGATCTTCTAAGATGAAAACCAGATCATCTGCAAATGCTTGCAATTTAAATTCTTCTTTTTAAATTTTCATCCCTTTTATGTCCTTTTCTTCTCTAATATTTCTGTTTAGCACTTCCAAGGTTAACACAAATAACAAAGGTGACAGTGAGCACCCTTGTCTTGTTCCTTTTCTTATATCAATAGAGTCCATTAATTCTCCCTCTATCATTACCTTTGCTGTTTGCTTATGATGTATAGCTTCTATTGCTTGGACGAATTTTTTACCAAAACCCACCTGTTCCAGCTGTAATAACATGAATCGCCAATTCACATTGTCAAATGCCTTCTGTGCATCTAAGAATACCAAAGCCATTTGTTTTTCAGGGTGTGCCTCGTAGTATTCCAAAGTGTCCAAAATTACCCTCATATTGTTATTAATTTGTCTCTTTGGCAGAAATCCATTTTGATTAGGGTGGATAAAATTATTTAGGTATTTTTTAAGTCTTTCTGCCAATATTGAAGCAAAAATTTTATAATCTGCATTTAGTAGGGAAATAGGTCTGTAATTCTTGATTTGTAATGGGTCAGCCTCCTCTTTTGGGATAAGTGTAATATAAGCTTCTAACCATGATTTAAGTATCTTCTTCTTTGACATAACTTCATTCATAACTTCTAGCAATGGAAGATTCAACGATTCTTGTAGTGTTTTATAAAATTCTGCCGGAAGTCCATCTGGGCCTGGTGCCTTTCCATTGTTTTGCTTCTTAAGTGCTTCAGTTAACTCCATCATTGTTATATTGCTTTCTAACATTATTTCAATCTCTTTAGGTATCTGGGGTAGGTTAGCATTCTGTAAATACTGTTTATCTCTTTCCTCATCAATATTCTCTTGTGTGTATAGTTTCCCATAATAGTCTCGTATAATTTCCTTCTTCTCTTTACTTCCATAGCAAACTTGGCCTTGATCATCTATTAATTGCAATATTTTCCTTGATTCTTTTTCCTTTCTCAATTTATATTCTAACCTTCTACCTGGTTTATTTGCATCTTCAAAGTAGTTCTGTTTCACGCCTCTGATTTTCTGTGCTAATTCTTCTTTTTCCATTAATCCCATTTTATGTTTAATTATATCCATTTTTAACTTAATGTCCTTTTTCTGTGGCATTTTCTGTAGCTCTTTTTCAAGTTCTTTATACTCATCCTCTAATGTCTTAGAGGCTAGTCTTTTCGTGGTATTTCTTTTCCTTGTATAGTATATTATCAAGCCTCTGGCATATGTCTTCATTGTATCCCATACATTCTGCGTTGATGTGTCTTCTTTTTTATTTTCTTTAAAGAAGAAAGCCAGTTCTTTCACCAGCCACTGTATGAAGTCTTTTTCTTTTAATATAGTATTATTTAATGTCCATCTAGATTTTCTTCTTTGTCCTTTCCATTTAATTGACATTGGATTATGATCTGCCCAAATACTTGTTTCAATATTTATTTCTTGAATATTGGCTAACAATTCTGTTGACATCTATATCATATCTATTCTGGACCATGATAAATGTCTGTTTGAATAGAAAGTATATTGTTTAGTGCACCTATTTAGTTATCCAAGGCTTTTGTTAATTTTTATAGCTCTCTTCTCTAGAATCTTTTTTCTGTAAATTTCAACACCAGACTCTAGCTGCTGATAGAAACCCAGAAGAGCACCTGCAACAACACTCTCCCTTGCTCTTCCCTTTATCTTATCAGACAGGCTCAAAGTCCTTGAAAAGAAGTCTGAATTCTTTCTCAGCTTTGTCTGGTCTAAAGAGAAAAAAAGAGAAACAATATTTCTAAGCCTCTAGTTGGCAGTGTTACAAAGTTTCCTCTGTTTTACTTTACCCCTCCTTTTCCAAACAGATTATTATAAAAAAGTTAATTAAAAAGGAAAAAGGGTTTAGAAAAAAAAAGGCTAAAAGGGGATCTCTAGCCTAAAATATTGTAAAGACAAAAAGGAGAAGAAACAAAAATGAAAAATAAGACAGAAAAAAAAGACCAGTCCAGTTCAAAGTAAAAAATTGTATACAAAGAGTCTAGCAAAAAAAAAAAAGAAAAAAGAAAAAAGAAAATTAATTTGACTTCCCATTTAAAATCGCCACTTAGTTACTTCTGTCTGAAATTTTATATATTCTTTCTTTTCCTTGGGGTGTCCTTTTAAATCTTAAAGTAAAGAAAAACTTCTCACCAAACCGGCACACTTTCTCTTTCTATCCTCTTCCGTTTCGGAGCTTCCCCAACTTCAGCAGCTTTGATGGCTGCCTCTTTGCCGCTGGCAAAAAGAGCTTCTCCTGGATCTACCAGGGACTTTGCTGTATCCCTGGGATCGACAGGATGCACCCTTTACATTCACTGTCTCTTCGGGATGGTTTAGATTCGTTTGGACCGTCCAGGAGCAAAGATATCGGCAGCGATCTCAGACCTCCAAGATCGCATGCCGTATCGTCGCGATGCCAGCTCCGCCCTCTATCGAGGTCAGGAATATTTTTATTACCTCCCTAAAAGCTTCCGAAATTTATTATTTCTGACATCTGAAGTTTGACACTGGACGTAATTCGAAAGAAGCATTGAAAAGAGGAGCAGGCTAAGAATCTGTTGAATGCAATTCCTTCCCAGTCACTGAATATGGGGAGGAGCTTACACCAGAGTCATATAAAGATTTTTTTTCTCCCTTGCCAAGCCTATCCCAAGGAGAAAAAATTACCCTCTTCAGATTACAGCTTCTGAAACTTAGATATTGGTAGGATTATGCTGCCTGAGAACAAATAATTAGAAATGATGGTGCATTTCTGCAGATGACAACTTGATGGCCTTATGCGTGGCAGGTTTTTGCTCAGTACATTGAATGTGTGCAGCAACCTCTTCCATTGCATTATTTTTTAGCTGTGTGAAGACTTTTAAGAAAAACAAGGAAAACAGCAAACATCCATCATGCAAGATTTTGGTAATTATACATCAAATCTCAAAACAAAATTGCAATGACCCTTCTCTTAGTAGTTTATGGTATAACTGTCATTTTTTCTTTCTGAAAAGAAAGTAGCAAGGCTATTTCAATGACCTTGCCTCCTCCACTGGAGAAAATATTTGGACAGCTCCTTGACAACAAATTCAATTTGGACATCTCCTTGACAATTCAAAGGTTTTTGTCTCTGGAGATTTCAAAATTGGAAGAATTGACTGCATTTTTAATCCAGAGAACCAGATTTCTCATCTACTGGGCCTCAAATTAGGTCTTTACTTATAAATAGCTCATCTTCCTTTACATTCTCAACTCCAAATATGTTTGTTAAAACATATTATGGAAAGAAACCATATTATTAACAGAGTCACATTGGTGTAGTGGTTAAGGCATTAGATTAGAAACTGGGAAACCATAAATTCTAATCCCACATATACTTGACAGTTTGTCCATTCATTCATTGGGAATTTCAAAGGCAGTATGGCTATTTTCTTAATTTTGGGGAAAAAAACTACATACAGTTTTTTAAAAAAGAAAAATAGAAGTCTTTAAAAAATATTTTTTTTGAAAAAAGGTTTCCATTATGTATATGAAGTCTTTGCTTCCATTTCCAAACTGTTGTTATTTCACATTTCTGTGAGTTTTGAGATTCAGCCTTGCCATTTGTACACAATCTAATTGTTGTAATTCTCTCAGAGCTTAATTATTAGGGTTTGATTCTGATACACACAAGCTTAGTGGACAATCTGGCATCATGCAGCTGGATCCCAGTTTTTTCTTCTTTGGCAATGCCCTGTAAAAGAAGAATCCACTTGCTGAAGTCATCTGAAATAATTATGCTTCAAATATGCATGGTTTCAGCCAAGCCATGTGCTCTTGAAACACAGAATCCAGATGCCATGCATTTTCTATTCACTCCAGCTTTCTCTCCTGCCACATGCAGGAAGGAGGTGCTTTGTAAAAAAAAAATCCCCCCTTGTCTTTTCCAATGCAGTAAGGCTTTAATTAGACATAAATGAGTTTGATCAATGAATCATTAACTTCCATTAAACTTTAAGTAGATTTCCTGACCCCACTACTTCATTTTGAATTTAATCTGGTACACACTTGATAATTAGAGTGAAAGGGACGAAAGCTGGAGGCTATCCTCAGGCTTTCACAGCAAGTGGAGTTGATTCAGTTAATAAGTTACGATATAGTCAGTTTGTAAGGGCAAGAATTAGTTATAAAGTGTGATTTCTCTTAAGAAAAAAAAAAAGGACTGTGAATTGGATCGGCTCTTTGTGTTGCTTTCAAAATTAGATCTAGGATACTCTATTTGGAAGTTTTAAGATGTCTCACCAACTATGTGTCTGTAGGGGCCAGAGGTCTCTCATATAAGCCAAGGCAAGATTTCATCCAAGCTTTGAGGTTGCCAAGCAATGACATTTTATTTGAATGACTATGGTGTCCTTGAGATGAACTGGTGCTATTTTTCATGAACTGAAACTCAGAGACAAAACTGCAAGCACACCCTATACAGCCAGGTCTGTATGGTCACTTCAGACTTGTTCCTAAAATATTTTTGGTGCCATGCATTATTTTCCTCCTTTAGAACTTCTCAGAGGGTATTTTGAGATGTCTGAACCATTGTTCCTCAAAGACTTGTCTCCAATATTATAAAAGGCATCAGGATTTTTCATGGAATGAATTAAACATTCTAGAAATTATGACCCTCATATTGGTCACATGGCATATAGAAGTTTTGATCTGAACTGGTTCATATAGTTTTACTTCATTTTATTGGTTTGTGCACCACTCTTCAATAAAAATGATACTAGAGAGGTTCATAAAAAACACACTCTGGTAACTATAGCTTTCATGGATAATACAGTTTTCAGGCCTTCATAATAACTGACATAGAGTGATCAGTGATAATGGCTGTGCCATCATTCTTTTCCTAGGCTGGAGGTATTTCCGGATGACAGTAAATAAGTGGCTTTTCTTCCTGTGCCATATTAATGTTATAGCAGAGCTGGCTTGCCTCATGCTTACTGTGCATTTCTTGTCCCTGTGCAAAAAGGAAAAAAAATACATTTCAATGTTCAAAGTGTTTCTATAGCAGAAGCATTTTGGGACCTCTGACTGGCAGCTGCATTTGGAAAGGATGTTAGGGAAAGGCATACCACTTAAGCATGACAGCAAAGTTGGGAGATTGAAAAGCTATATAATAGAATGTAACTAGTAAGTTACTCTTTTCATTAATTAAATCAACTTCTTGAGATTCTCCTTGAAGACATATGCATTTTGAACTTTTAAACTAGTGGTGTACTGACCTAGTGCATTCAAAGGGACATCTCATCTACCTGATGGGAAGCACAGTGGCAGGATTTTGAAAAGATCTGTAACTATCTAAATCCCAGCCGATGGTGGGAATTGTTTATTCAGGAGAAATATTTGAGAAAATCTGCCTCCAGGGAATTTATGGATAGAACCACACAAAAAAGTCTGAAGATGAGAAACTGACAAGCTCTTGATGGTGAAGGGCCACATTTAACAAGGAACTGAGGGTCACCGAATAGTTGGAGAAATATCACACATTTGGGTGGTGTTACTTTTAGAAGAGAAATTCGTGTTCTGTTTGGATCACACACACACACACACACACACACACACACCGTTTTGCACTGTCTGTTTCAGGATCTGCACAATTATTTCTGTTATATTCTGGGCATGGGTGCAAGTAATTGAGACGAGTCAGTGACTTAGTGAACTTCAACTCTTTATTAAAGATCAGAAACAGAGAGCCAAACCCTAGGGCAGCAGTAGCCCTTTTATAGAGCTAGCTACTGACCTGTTAACCAATGACCTGTGTCCAAATGCTTAACTTTTGCCCAATGAGAGATGTTAAACTAATAGCCAATCAGGTTGCTCCGTGAGGACCAATCCCAGTTCGCTATCCAAGGGCCAATCCAAAGTGCAGGATTTCAAGCCTGCTTAACATAATGTTAATAAGTTTTATTAAATGGTTTTTTGTTAGTTCATAACAATTTCTATGCTCTTTCTACCTGTAAATGGCCAGAAATTCTGTTGACAATCTTAACAGTCATTGTCATCAGGGCATATGGAGACTACAGAGAGAAACTTGGGGAATGTGAGCCACCCTGCAGCTGAAACTTACCTACCTCTGCCCTAGCTTCAAGTACATTCCACTAATAATATTAACTTCTTATCCATTGCCCTTTCCAAGACAATATATAATTTGTTAGTTGAGTGGCCCACTAAAGCATCCCCGCTTACTTTTGATTCCTTGTGTATAGAAAGTAAGGAAGCCTTCGATGCCTGAGGCTTGAAAATTACTTTGTAAAAATCAATATCGCCCACTTAATCATGGATCTGTACAACTAGAAGCATCTCCAGAGGAGTAAGCAAATAAAAAAACAAAATCATAATTCTTCTTCTGTGTCAGGAACAAAAAATGGAACCTTTTATCATGATCCCTGGAAATAGAACTGACTTTTATTCCTTTTCAGCCTGCTGTCATTGCTGTTTTTAAAGGTCCTTTTAGAATAAGGAAAGGGGATGTGGGAGTTTATTAAAGAATTCTCCTGAGATTACACTCTGCCAATCACTAATGAAGTGTCATCAGAACTACTGAATGATTTCGGAAATCCCTAAATATTTTAAAGGCTAGAAACCTGCCGCGTTCTACTTGTTAGATGCTTCGAGACATTATGGAGCAGGGGTGTCAAACTGGCAACCTACAGGCTGGATGTGTCACATGCAGGCCACGCCCATCCCAGCTCCACAAAGGGAAAAATGTCACAAAACTTCATGTGACAACAATATGACGCAGTGAGTTTGATACCCATGTTATGGAGAAATCTTGGCATCCCTTCCTCATTGAGAGGAAGTGGGAAGACAGAAAGAATTTTTTTAAAAAAGTTACCTTTGCAATAACAGTCAACATTCCTCACAGTGGTTTGGAGGTTGTTGCTTTTTTTAATTCTATTGTAAGCAAAGGATTCTTCTTCTACATCAGAAGAAACAAAAGTGTGGAAACTGATAACAAGTTTCTTGTAATCTTGACAGTTTCATGGGAGACAGAAATAAGGATATAGTAAAGATAACGTAAGACTTGAAGGTAGTTGAAGAACGTAAAAAACACACCTCCAAAGTATGATTTGAAAAAAGTGGTAAATGCTGAGAATAAGAAGAATATGGCTTGAAAATAAAGAACAAAATCCAGATGATCAAAATGCAATGAATGGATTGCTCCCAAACAGGAGGAGGAGGAAGAGGAAGAGGAAGCGGAAGAAGAAGCTAGGTTGAAAGAACTGACTTTCCAGCTATTAAATGACTATGTTTGTTGCCACTATTTAAGTAGGGAATACTGTAGGTTACTCCACAGGTCATGATAGATATGTGGTCTCCCATATCTTTGTGCCTTCTTGGTGATTTTTGGATTTCTTCTGATTCAACACTGAAATCCAGAAATTTCACTCTATCTTTTGATGATATTGTTTTACATTGTTTTTGGAGGGAAATAGCCTGGATGAGTGTTTAAACCTTAGGATCGACTTGCAAGGTATAATTTAAAAAACCCTCCCCAAACAAAGAAAATGCTGGAATGTTCAAAGTTTTCTTCCTTGTGATCCTCCTGCCTGTTTCGTATGTTTGCTGTTCTGACCCAAACCTTGTTCCAAGGAAACAAACACGAAACAGAGGTAACAGCAAAACCTTTTAATCATTCTTTACAAATTCCATTCCTTCATGGTTAAAAGGCTGTTTCAAACTAATTGTCTCTGATAAGAACGAGCTTTGCCAAGGTTGTGCAAGGCTGCCAAGAACACTAGATAAAGTTATTAAGAAATATTTCAAACACAAAGAGTCTCCAAACATCAACCAAGATATTCTGAACATCCACAAGACTTGAGTGCAAAAACTTCTTTGCTTCCTGCAAAGAACTCCAGTTTCTCAGCTGGCTTTTATCTCTTAAGGGAGGGGCCATTACTTTGCAGCCTTACTCCCAAGTCACCCATGCTGCTGCAGCTGCTCTTTCCTTTGAGCAGCCCTGCATGCATGTGCCCTAGGCACAGGCTCCTCGGGGACCTCTTCATCACTGCTGCCAGCCTCCACAATCTCCCAAGGCAGCATTCCACTCACTGATGGTCCTAGCTCCATCCCTGCATCACACGCAGGCCCCTCATCTGAGTCCTCACTCTCCAAGACCTCAGCTGTCCACACCTGCTGCCGGCAAACCACAACAGTTTGTCCTACTCACTGCGGCCCTTGTTTGAAATAAAGGCTACTAACCAGTAGTGGTATACTCAGGGGTGGGATCCTACCAGTTCGGACCAGTTCTATAGAATCAGTTGTTACGATTCTGTGCAATTCAGAGAACTGGCAAATCGCGCCACTGACTGGCCCCTCCCCCCGCCTGTTGGATTTCTGCTTTCTAGCTAATCTAAATCACTATTGTACTGTTTTGCCTTCACCCAGGAGGCTTCTGTGAGGCCCAGTCAGGGGTGGTATTCAGGGGATTTGGGGGTGGGGGAGAAGTGGCCTGAGAGCAGAGCTGAACCTTCCTTAGGACTGAAGCTTCTATTTTTCAGTGCAGACTCAGGCAGCAGATTGCAGAAAGGTAGATCTGTGAGTGAATCTGTGATTCTGCAAGCAACTCAATCTGCTTTGCCTTATTTTGGGTAAAAGTTTATATATATATATATATATATATATATATATATATATATATATATATATATATATATATATATATATATATATATATATAATATATATTCTTAAGTTTTGTGGTAACATGTATGGCCTTCAGCTTTGTTCGGTATTTTCCACGTCATAGTAGTGGTGCTTTTAAAGTTGTAGCAACGTTTCAGCAGAATCTCATCTGCCATCATCAGGCTTTTGTATTGTGTTCGTCTGTGAGTCAGACTTTTACAGTTGTTTCAGATTTAAATTTGGGGCAGCCTATTGCTGTGCCAGAATGGTTTTTTCTTCATCCTGATTGGTTGAGAGTC